>NC_141534.1:246457500-246827500 GCF_021556685.1 Rattus norvegicus | reverse complement strand
CACACACACACACACACAGTCAGGTGCAGTGGCTCACATGGAGTAATTCAAGCTCTCAGGGGCCTAGAAGGCAAATATAAAAAGGCGGGTGGGGCCATGGCTTCAGCAGGTAAGTTGCCTGAAGCAAATAAGAAAAGAATTCTTTTCTAGATAGCAAAAAGACTTTTAGTCCGTTAATCTATCTATTTACTCTTACAATATGACTTATGTCACAAGATTATTTGTCCTCCATTTTTCTTGTATTGGAGATAGATTTGCCGTACAATATATTTTGATGACGGTTTCTCCTCCCCCAACTCCCCAAGATCCTCCCCTTCTATCTGAATCCACGACCGTTCTGTCTGTCCTTAGGAAACTCGAGGCATCTCAAGAATAACAATAATAAAATAAAAACCAAACAAACTGAAATGGGACAAAACAGGAGCCAATCAAAAAGCACAGGGACCACTTATAGACACGGAGACGCTTGAGTTTGTACAAACAGGAATCCCATAAAAACACAAAACTAGAAGCCATAACATATATGCAAAGTATCTGCAAGGTTTGTTTTTTTAAAACATGCCCTAGCTGGGGGCGTGGTGGGGCGTGGTGGGGCATGGTGGGGCGTGCCTTTAATCCCAGCACAAGGAGGCAGAGAGAGGCAGGCGAATTTCTGATTTTGAGGCCAGTCCAGTTTACAGAGTGAGTTTCAGTACAGCCAGAATTACACAGAAAGACCCTGCCTTGAAAAACAATAATTAATTAATTAATTAAAAATTAATAAGTATGCCCTGACAGAGTGCTTGTGGCCCTGGATATTAAGGTAATATGTGGATTTTTGTGCAATAAAGCTTTTTCATTGGGCCCCTCTTTTCCGGGGGTCTGACCTGAAAGGCACTTGCCTTGATAGTGGTTAAGTATTTTCCAAGTAGCTGTCAATTCTGAAATCTTTACTTGTCTGCCTCTAGAGATAGGGAAGGACAGAGGATGAGAACTTTCAAACAGAATCAAGCATGAAGGTCCTCCCATCCAGAGGACCACAGCCCTTTCGGGTTCACCTAACAAACACAAACTGAAGATACTTAGCCTGAAGACTTCGGTACGTAAGGATACAATCCAAGCCTTTGTCCTGAGCACTGAATCCACAGCTACCTAGATAAACCAAGCCCAAGAACGCCTAGAGAATAAAACACGGGCATCACACCTTTGATCTGATTCTACCCAAAGCCGGTCTATTCTGGTCCATCGAAACGTAATACCTTCCTTCTGCCTTCTGCTCTTCCTTATGACCGCCCTAAAGAACAACAAGCCAGGCCCACAACAGGTCCTCCATGTGGGAGAAATTAAACGGGTCCAGCTCTTGAGCCGGGTGGTAATTACATGGCTGCTTGCCTTTCACAGTTTGTTAATGTGTGCATTTACACTTCAAACGTTTCTGTCCACGGATTACATTTTACAATAAAAAAAAGAGAAAAGTCTTGAGAAGTCAAAAGAAGAATACATAAGGCAGAAATTTCACTTGTCAGGAAATCCACTGCTCCAGGCTCACGGAGCCAGTCTGGCGTGGATAAAGGAGGACGCTGCCACGGCGAACATAAAAGTCTAAACCAGCGCTCTGCCAAATTTCAACAGTCGTCTGTGTCGTTTTGTTCAAAATATCTGCTTGAGAAGGGTGAACGTAGACTTGGTTGACATGCATTTCCTATGTAACACCGATACCTTGACATTTGCATAACAATATTTTTACAAAGAGTTTTGACATCGAATCCGTAGAAGATACAGCAAATGTTACCTTTTTCCAAACGACGGGTGAGGGAACTGGAAAACTTAATAACCAGTTAGTAGGACTAGAAAAAGTGGGCTGTCAGTGTACCGCGGTGTTCAGAGTCTTCCCTTATGCCCAAGGCTCTGGGTTTGAGCCCCCAACGTGGACAGCAGCACAGATTTCAAATAGTTAAAAGAATCGGGAGAGAGGAGGCTAGTTGGGGTGGGTGGTGCCATGAACGCACATTCATGCACATGCAAGCATGCGAGAGACTTCTTAAACATTTTATGGAGAACTTTCCACATTTCGGAAGTTCTGACTTCAAACACAGCATTTCGAAGGTGGTCCTGCCGTTTCTGAGTTTCCCGAGATTCCCAGAGAGGAGAGATCCACTAAGTGTGGCTGTGGAAGCGATAACCAAGGACCCATACTCGACCTCATCATTCCAGTCACATCTAGTTGACGCGGCAATATTGCATCAGGGGTCAAACTCAAAGGCACGGACAGTCAATAACCATGTAAAAAGAAAATATACCTTTTCTTTTCCCCTGAGAGACTTCAAAATAAGAGGTACCCAATATACTCCGGGAGCTTCCGTCTGCCACAGTGCATTTCTCCTCACAGAAGTAGAACAATTTATTTGGTGTGTGATGGCCATGGGTCCCAGTTCTCAGATAGTAGGATTTGGGTGGGGGTGGGGTTATTTTATCAGAGATATTAAACGTGGTATCTAGTGTATCTTTCTTTCTGCCTAGTCAGTAAAGATACTTGGGTAAACATTTTTACCGTGAAGCCTGAAGCTTTCCATCCACAGTTCCGCGTAGACAAAGTGGTGCGTGCACAAAGTCACCCTCAGCCTGTCACCAAGCCATCGTTTCCAACTCATCCTCATTCGTAGAGATCGGTGTTTTGTTTCCTCACCGTTTCGTGCACGCTAAGCAGTGGGGTG
Organism: Rattus norvegicus; assembly: GCF_021556685.1. Lineage (NCBI taxonomy): Eukaryota > Metazoa > Chordata > Mammalia > Rodentia > Muridae > Rattus > Rattus norvegicus. The sequence goes on along the minus strand of NC_141534.1, from coordinate 246,824,807 downwards.
CACTGGGCCGACTTGTAGCCGAGAGACTCTCTTCCACACAGAACTGGCGGAGCTGCACGTTGTGCGAGCTTTCTGAGATTCAGTCAGCGGACACTTCACTTTGCCAGCAATTCTAACCGAGATCCAGAAACCCCAGGTTTTTAATCAGCTCCAGTCTGGCCCTGTGTGCCTGGGATCCGGGCAACACTCACATCGGTACAAAGTGTTTAAAAGGCCTTAGAACCTGCTCATCTTTTAAATTCCATAACATCCGTCCTTATGCCTTCCTTCCCCTTTACCTTTCTGACCCTGTGGTCTAAATGCTAAGAACGGCTTTCCTGCATATATCCCATGCTTGTGGGGATTACTTACATCGATAGATACTGATTTTGATATCTGGCCTCACAGTTCTCAAAGATTACTGGCTTTCCACTTCCTACGGCCTAGATGCCTTCCCAGTCCTATGGCTCGGCTTCACTTGGGAGCTTTTAAGTCATAACTCCCAGCTGATCCACATCGTAATTATAAAAACCTGAGAGTTCCTCACGCCTTTCACACCCTGTCTGGCCCTCCACCTTCTCCCTTTTTCCTCCCTCCTCACTCTTGCTGAGGCAGACACTAGGTTATCTGTATCGCCCACCTTCCCACCACCGGTCCTTGGACTGGACTGAGTTGCCCACACGGGGTTGGTAGTGTCAGAGACGCCCAAGCCATCTCTGTTTCCAGTGTTCTGAGCTCTGCTGGGGGAAGTCGTCAGTACGGGAGGGACGCGCCCTCCAGAAGCGTGTGCTCCCTAGCTCTCGCTGCCTTCGGATCTCCAGTGGAAGCGGGCCACCAGCTTTGCAAACGCTGCCCACTCTACCTCAGTGTCACACCTCACTCTCTGCTTTCCAACAAATCAACACAAGACAACCAAGCCATTACACATCTACAAAGTAGTGTAAAATTCAGACTTCATCTTTGCCTTCCGCTAATCTTTTAGATTTATAGTCTACAGTCTTAGACAACATCATGGTGTGTATCTATCACTATAGGAAGACGGCAGCATATTCCCAATGCTCTCAGACCCTCTATGTTCTTCCTGTTCATCCCTCCCTGTGTATTTCTGCATCTACCTGGTATGTGCAGGTGACCGGGTATCATTTTGTCTCTACAGTGGTTCCTTGGGCAGAATGACATTTACTCAAAGCCAGGCAGCTCCTCTTCCTTCACCTAACTCTATGTAGGTGCTGAAGTCCTACTCCTGCTTTTGTGGGAGGGCCCTGAGGGCACCTTCAAGTTTCACTCCTCAGCCGTAGTCTAGGCTGGCATTTTTATTCATTTGTTTTGCTTTGTTTTTGTTTTTAAATAGACAGGGTCTCTCAATGGCCTGGGGCTCACCAAACAGGCTAGCACGGAGCCCCAGGGATCAACCTATTTCTGCCACCTCAGAGCTGGGACTATCAGCGTATTTGTTTCTCTTTTTGTAAATATGGGTTCTAAGGGTTGGATTCAGATTCCCGGCTTGTGAGACTCTTTAATAACTCAACTGTCTCCCTAGCCCTCTCCACATCTTTTCAATCTCGAAATGATATCCCATCCTAGGTATCTTCTTCATTCATTCTGAAGAATACAGGGCATTTTTATTGCTTCCAAGTTTGGTAATAATGAACAAAGCTGTTGTAAGTACCCGGTATAGGGTTTTTTCTTTGAATGGATGTAAATTTCCAACTGCCTCGGCAAGGTAAAAGTGTTTGGTTTTACAACATTTTCCAAGGTGGCTGTACCATCCAGCGCTCCCTTCAGCAAACGAATGATCCATATCCTTGCAGCACTTGGTGTTTTCTGAGTAATGGATTCTGGCCACTCCAACCACTGCCAAGTGGGATCTGCTCTCCTGATCTGCATGCTTCCGATGTCTCTGATGTGGGACACACATTCAAATGATCATCTTGCTATCTTCCTAGTTCCTTGGGTGCCTGGGAGGGACTTAGTCCATTTTTAACATGAGTTTTTATTGAGTTATAGGAGTTCTTTGCATACTTGAAATACTTATCAGATACATCTTTTGAAAATATATTCTCCTGGCCCGCGTCTCAACTTTTTATTCTTTAGATACTGTCTTTTTGCAAGGTGCATTTTAAAAAATAAAATGTAATAGGCACGGCTTCTGATACCTTCCTTCTGTGAATTACGCCTGCTGTCCTGTGTGTAAAGTACGGCCAAACCTAAAGCTATCTGCCCATCCTGCTGTGCTGTTTTCTAACAGCGTCATAGAATAAATGCATGCATATGGCCCATTCTGAGGTCTCTTTTGTCAGTTTCCACATAAAGCCCAGTCATCCCGCCTGGCACTACTTGCTGAAAAGGCAAAACCCCATCGTGTTTCCCTTGCTCTGTGACAAAGATCAGTTGATCAAATCTGTAGGACCTCAGGAGCCCCTCAGCCTCAGTGCTGCTCCACTGACCTACTTGCTGGTCTGATCTCTTGCCAGGACCACACTTGATTATTTACGTCTCTTCTAGAAGCCTTAAAAGCCAGCCGTCCAGCTCTGTTCTTCAATACCGTGCTTGCTTTCCTATATAAACTACAAAGCTGAAGGGTCAATATCTACAAAATAACTACTGGAATTTCGATTTGGGACTCCATCGAATTTATCAGTCAAGTTCAGAAGTCCTGACAACATTGACTGTCTCTATCCATGAATGTGTATCTTCATCACACGCATCTTACACATACCTCATCAGACTTTCGTGTGCTAGTGGAGACCACAACGCCTTTGTGTTGGTTAGTGTTTTGTCAAGGCATTAGGGTCATCCAACGAAGAGGGACTTCAGGTGAGGAAACTCTTCCAACAGAACGGCCTGTCGGCATGTCTGTGGGGCCTTTCCCAGATGGATGATTGACTCTGGAGAACCTAACCCACTGTAGGAGGTACCAGGCTTGGGCAGGCGGTCCTGGGTTACATAAGAAACGTAGCTGAGCAGACTGTGCCAGCAATCGGTCTATGGCCTCTGCTTCAGTTCCTGCCTCCAGACCTAAGTTCCTGCCCGGTGTTGCTTCAGTGATGGAGTGTGAAGGAGAAGTGCAGGAGGAGATAAACCCTTTCTTCCCCCAGTAGCTTTCAGTCGTGGCGTTTTACCACAGCAACAGAAACCTAGGGAAGGATGGTACTCCTGAGTGCAAATTCCCCTCCTGGTACGCAGGAAAGCAGCCTTTGCATATTGACCTGGCGTGAACTCTGCTGCCATTGTTTGTCAGTTCCAGGACGTCTTCGTCTGACTCTTCCTAATTTTTGGTACGAATAAGTGTTACCTTCTACGGCAGCTTTACTTCCCCCTTCTAAACCAATATACCTTTTTGATTTACTTTTCTTTTTGCCTTATTGGCACGATTATCCAGAAATAACTTCATCGTAATCAAGGTGATCATGTAATTCATTACTGAAAAGGAGAGTTTCCCTTAGAATGGAAATGGCCACCCCCCCATGTGCAAATGAATAAAAATTTAACTTAACACATTTTCAAGACGAGGCCTGGAGATATAGCTCAGCCAGTGGATGTGCCTAAGGTCTGACGACCTTAAGTTTGATCCCCAAGACCCATACGGTCGAAGAGACTCCAGAGCTGACCTCTGACCCCACTCACAAACATGGCACACAGGTATCTCGCCCCCCAAACACACACAAATAAATATAGAATTTAAAATGTATAAAAGAATGGGCACTATTTGACCAAATAGCATCCCAGAATTGATTTGCCTTAACAAGTATGGGCCGAGTGTCGATCTAGAGGTAGTCAGTCACCTGTATCTGCTCCTGTCCCTTCAGCGTGAGGAACACCTGGTGCATTAATGACCTTCCTATTCCTGCCTCAGGGGAAGCCACCCCACCCACACACACATGGACGCCATTCTTACAGCGTTTGCTTGTTTGGGACAGTGTTCTAGACGGAGGTCAGGGCCTTGGACATCATCAGCAAGCACAGTACTGCTAAACTAATCCCAAATCCATGATTCTGTTTTCAGGGACTTTCCATCCACTGTCTGAAGCATATACTCCTTCTTTTCATGATGATCTCCTCCACTCATCTCCACCCGTGTTGGTGGATTGCACGCGACCTGGAGACGCTTAGCCAGAAGCTCCTCCTGTGTATTTTAATACCTGCCCATCCTATCTCAGGTCATTCTTCTGCTTCTGTCGTCCCATCTTCCTCATCCGATTACGCAGGAAGTGGCGTTGCATTCCCAGCTCACCCCCACCTCCACCCTGACTCATGTTTGCAATGCTGTCCTTCTGACCCTGCTGGGGCTACCACTGATCCCCATGTGGGCTAGCCTTAAAATGTTAAGTTTGATGACATCATCCCATACTGAATGGATGCTGGATGTTCTTCACGACAAACCCAGCAGGTTCCTTAGCTCAACACAGAAGATGCTTGATAATGCGGCCCTAATATTCCCACTCTTCTAGCTCTTCAACCTTCAACTCAACCACATTCCTCCCATTTCTTGACAGAGGTGAGCACTCTTTCCTTCAAGTCTCAATACAGGCTGGTCTCCAAATTTCTGCCGGGTCTACTCCTATGGAATTTTTAAGATCTTGTGCAAAATCCCTCAATTCCCTAATGTTCTGGCTAGTAATGGATTTGTTTTTCTTTTCTAAAACCGCCATGTGCTTTCTTTATGATTCTCTAACAGCTCCATGTAACACAGCCTTTGGTTATCAGCCGCACCCTCTCTAAGTGACATGTAAGGCTCTCATAGCCTCTGATTAGCCCACATACTTCTCATACTGCCTTTCTTAATAAACTAAGAGAGAATGTTCAAGTTAATCTACACAGTGTATAGAATAAAAATGTAGTTAATTTATCAATGTTTATTAAAACAAATTCTCGGGAGGTCTAGAAACTAAGCCTTTTTTTTTTTTCTTCAGTTCATAGTTAGGATATAGGAGTCACTTTGGTTAAAAATGTAGAACAGCACAAATGTAACCGGTTTCTAAAACCAAAGAGTTAGGCCAGACCTCAGGGGTCATGGGGGTCATTTAATCCCTCCCTGTCAGTCCCATGGATGCAAACATGTGCAGTGTGGAGCAGTTAGTATTTACTTTATTTCTTGTTTGTTTGTTTGCTTGCTTGCTTTTGAGACCAGGCTTCATCTCCCAAAGGCTGGCCTTGAACTCATTATGCAGTCCAGGATGACCTTGAGAATGATCCTCCTGCCTCAACTTCCCACAGGTTCAAGCACAACCACACCCAGCTTTCAGATACAACTCATTAAGAGCCTTGTGTAAACCAGGTTCTTCTACATTAGGTCAGGCTCACACAATCCTTCAGTGTTCACAGCACCAATGCTGCCGCCACTGCGTGTGCGTGTGCGTTCGTGTGAGCGTGCAGGTCTGCCAGTGTGTGTGTGTGTGTGTGTGTGTGTGTGATGAGAGAATTTCTAAAGTCAAGTAGCTTGCTGTAGCGAGGGTTTCCTGAAAGATGCAGAACTGAATGAAGTTCAGGCTCTTTTTCTACTGACCATTGTCTGAGACATAAGACCAACTACGTGGCCGACGTCTGTCTTCTGCTGTGTCTCCAGGTACCACTTGACAACTAACAGGGAATACACATGGAAAGTTCTATGCCGCTTTCATTAAAACTTAGGGACATTAAAACAATATGGCAACACTATCACCATAAAACTGCAAAACCCTGTTCTTATCGGCCAGAAAAACTCCTTTCTTAGTTTTTACTTCTTAAATATGTTCTCAACTGAAAAGCCATTTGTCCAACCAGATTCAGCAAGTATCTGCTGAGTCCCTCCGATGGGAGACATGGGAGGGTACGAATCCAAGTAAGGCGTGGTTTTACTCCCTGTAAAGTGTGCACAAGCAAGAGGGAGACAGTCTGTTAGTGGAAGGAGCAATTCCTCCCCACCTGTTTGTACTTGGACTATACAGGGGCTTCCAACAACACAGACTTCAGATTCCTGGCTCTAATCCCAGTTCTGAGTTTTGAGCAAATCCCTTTACTGCCTAAGTCTTTTCAGAGAGGGTCCTGAAGGAATGGAGCCTGAAACTTCAAGATCTCTTGTGGCTAGCTCTAAAATGCTGCGCTCTCTGAACTCGGTCTTGAAGTTACACTTCCAGAAATGACCAGTTACTAGGACACGGCAGGGCGGCCACTCCTATTTAGCAGCAGACCGTGGAAACACTGAGTGCTGACCATATGGCTACAAGACTGAGGCTGAGTAATATGCCCTGAAGTTTATTCTTTATAACATATACTTTAACCAGGTAGTCTTCTGAGTATGAAGTACTACATGTAAATCATCCTCCTATTGCTGACCTGTAGCTTTGATCCTTCTAATATTCAATCGAGACGTTTAAAGGATAATTTTAAGCAACACCTTTTAGCTAGCTACTATTGCGTTACCAATATTAACAACGCATTAGAGTTAGGGCCTCTGACAGAGAAACAAAGCTCGGGTTTGTTTAAATGAATACTACACCGTATTAGTCTTTTCACTAAGTATGAGTTTGGTTTACAGGTAGGAGGAAAGAGGAACGGAATACCAGTGTTTCAAATGAATAGAAACATATAGGCCCGTGACTTCTCAATATTACTGATTTCACTTAGCATCCCCCACCCCCGTTTAAATGAGTACCTATATTTTTATTTACTCAGTAATGTACTGTGGTGCCAACGCTGCTTCATACTGAGCATCTTACAACAGGACGCTGAAAGGTTTGTCATTGTGTGCCCTGGACAGCACAAAGTCGATCGATCTCAAGAAAGTTACAACAGTCAAGAGAAAATCAGAACTGTACCCTACAGGTAACTCGCCCACCAAAGGCAATGAGTTACAACTGTTGAAGATGGTCCTGCCAAGAAGGAGGGACTTATTCATTCATCATGTCCGAAAAACATAGGGTGCCCCGAATATATATGAGGCTTCTGTTGACTTTAGGGTATAAACGAATAAACAGGTAAAGTCTCCCATTTTCTCCTGTGCGAGACTTACATTCTTGTAGTGCAAAGCAGACTTAGATAATACCTCTACAAAATATTCTTAGCGATTAGGAGCCATTAAGAAACTAGGAGGGCTATGGAGTAGTTTGGGGGGCAGGGATCAAGAACTGAGAAACTAGAGTATTTGCGAGGCCCTGACACAGGAGGGGTGAGCCCCAGATGAGAAAACGTTGCTCTGTAGTCCTTCAAGTGTGGAGTGGGATGGGAACGTCAAGTTAGCGTTCAGGAATGACAGTAGGAAACATTCTGTATTCATGAATGAAAAAACAAGACGGCCTTTTTAAACTTACAAAAAGCTAATCTTTCTTTATATCATCTACTTAAGGGACCAGTTGTTTAAGATCGACTTACTTTTAAGGATTCTGCTAATTACTTGGCAACTGCTGAAGTAGACGCAATTACTAGAATTCCAACCAAGCTGCAGACCTCCCTCACTTGACACTATTCAAATTGTGAATGGGACTGGACCGGGCCCTGTAGCGAATCAGCGTCTCCACTGCCACATTAACCCAGCCAGGTGGAATCGTGTTACCCTTCCAGAAAACGCGTAGCAAGGCTAGGGAAGATGGGGAGCCCTACACCCTAAAGTTACTGTGGCAGGTTTAAATTAAAAAAAAAAAAAAAACCAACCTCGCCACCCTCTCTCATGAACTCCCCCGCCCCTCCGGGCGTCATCCCTCGCAGAAGGGCGGCCCACAGCGAGTACGCGCGCGCGTGTGGAGCCCGCGTGAATCATCGGAGCGCGGTCCACCGGGGCAATGATTCATTCACCGCTCCGGAGCTCACAGCCACACGTTCCCGGCGTACTATGACGGCCGCACACGCAGCTTCCTTAATATTAAACAAATGTTTCAAAGTACGGACGCCTGCTGCGAGAGATGCGGAGAGCCGGGCAAGGTGGCGGGGAGCGAGCGTCCCGGGGCAGGCAGGGGCGCGGAAGGCAGGGTTGGCTCCAACCCGACCCCCGAGGCGTGCGGTGGTGCACAGGTGGGTCCCCGCCGCCCTCGCCGCCGCGCTCCCGATCGCCCCTCTGCTCTCCGTGGCATCTTATATAATAGCCCCAGCCGATCCAAACGGAAGCGGGGTGCGCGCTGCCGGGGCCGCCCGGCAGAGGTGCTCACTCCCGGAGCCCGAGGGGCTCCCCACGCAGCTTCCAGGAGAGGGGAGAAAGGCCCCGAGCGCCCGCCCCTCGCGTCCCCTCGCGAAGGCACTCGATCGTGGCCGGTCCCCTTCAGGAAGCCGCGAGCGTCACCAACTGCGTCAGCTTCTTCAAACACCGTGCCCTGCTCTCTCCAGCCCGGGAGCCGCCGCCGTGGGGCCGGGGCCGCGGGCCGCGCTGGCAAGCGCGCCTCAGGGGAGGAGAAAGTTCCCCGGGACCCTCCCGTCGCCCGCCCGGCCCAGCCGCGCCGCCAGCACCGGTTCCCTGGCGTGGGCAACTTGGGACCCCCGGCTGCGCGCGACCCCTGCTGCCCGCCGAGCTCGCACGGCGGCGCCCGCCGGGATCTCACCCCGGGCCCAGCGGAAGATCGGCCGCACTATAAAAACTTCCCCAAACCGGGAAGCCTCCCGGGTCCCCGAGCATCGCTCTTACCTAGCTCTCGGGAGGCCACGTTCCGGGCGGGCCGCACGGGGCGCGTGGTGCACGAGCGCGCGCGCGTGGGGCGGTAGGTGAGCAGCCCGAGCGGGCGGGGCGGAGCAGGACCGGGTGGCGAGGCGCGAGCCGCGCGGGCGGGAGGTCCGGGTGGCCCCGCGGCGAGAGGGCGGGGGAAAGGACGACGGCAGCCGAGCCCGCGGTGACCGTGACGGTGGCGGCGGAGGCGACGGCGATGGGCGCGGGGCGAGCGCGCCAAGGGGGCGGAGGAGTTGCCAGAGGGTTTGTTTACGCATTGCTGCCCGGCTCGGGGCACAGCCCGCATTCCCTGATTGGACACAAACTGGGGCACAGCCTCTCGCCGCCGCCCGCCAGGCCTTCTGGAGCAGCCACCGCCGCCGCTGCGTAGCTCCCGGAGCGCCTGCCGGGCACAGCCCACCGCGGTGCCTGGGCTTGGAGGGGAACGTTAAGGGTGGTGGGCAGGGTAGGCGTAGAGTGAAGCAGGCTCCTGGCGCTTGGAGCAGCCCACCTGTAGTAGTGCGACCTTGGCAAGGAGAAACTTGAAACTTCTCTGGCTTGGAGACTGCCTATGCTCCAGGGGCTGATTAGATACCCTACTCCATCCCCTCCACCCCAACCCCCATCAGGAAACTTGCCTTGAGCAGATAGAAAAGCAGCCCAAATGCTTACTGTCTTTGGTCAAGTCGAGGCTTCTTGTGGAAACTGGTCACAGTACTTCTCTGTCTCCCGCTTCCTTGCTTTTAATCTCGTAGCTTCCATGTGACATTCAAAAGTTGTCCCTCCCAGAAGTGCAGAACTGACCTCTCCCCCCTGATACTGAGCATCCTCTGAGACTTCCCATGATCTCAGCTTCCTTCACAGCAGGACTTCCATATCTTCAGCCTTCTTTCTACTGCCCAACTGTCACCTCAGAACCTGAGGCTAAATACCATGCCTCAATGCTTTGGCAGGTTTGCATTGCCTGGATCCTGTTCTGTTCTCTGCCAGAGAGCACAGGGCTTCCCTCTACCTGTTCATGTGTTCCCGATCTCAGCTTTCTCCTTCCTCCTACCACAGCAGTGTGTCTTCTGGACTCCCTGGTGACTGACATCAGTCTGACTTGGGGATCGGTCTCTATCCTGGGCAAACCTCCCCCATCATTCTGTAAATTTCTTGAGGAAAGTGGCCAGGTTTCACCAGGTCTCCAGCAACCTGGAAGAAATGAAACTGAAAATAATCCTGTGTTGTCTCAGTGTCTGTCATTCTGCTGGGCCTGAATCTCAGACGTACTGACAGCACAGAACCCATCTTGTCAAAAGCAAACGTTGTGACACCCAAGTGTGCCCTTCATATTTCCTGTCTCTGTACGCACTCCCCACATCCAATTATGGGCCTCCGTACTCACAATGGGTCATCAGCCCTAGGTGGAATGTGACTGAGTTCTTCAAAGTGAATGGAGAAAGTCATAAAGCAACAGGCACCAATTCGGCCATTTTACCGATGACTTGGGATACTAAGAGCCCTCCAGCCTTGATAGCATAGATGGATCCATCTATGCTGATCAAACACTACTTCTGATCTGTCATGAGATGGACCCTGGTCCCTCCTGACTGCTGGGAGGGCTGGATTTCTTTCTCTAGATATGCTGTATAGAGTTGGGAAAACATCCGATCTCTGGAGGAGCATCAAAAGAACGGTTTCTGTCTCAGATAATTCAAATAAGCTACCAAACGCACTGAAGGGATTGCAGTTGCGGCCATGGGAGGGTAAGGCCACCCTGAGATTGGCTGCCAACAGAGGCCACTCCTCCCCAAGGGCTCCTGGTTGGGGTGGGGGAAGGAGACACCCACAGCAGTGGGGCAGATATCACAGAGTGGAGCTTCCCCTGGAGATCCTTTCAAAGCCAAGGGTCCTTCCTCTTACCCTTCCTCCTCAACCTCGCAGTCAGCGCTGGACGAAGCAGGAGAAGCCAGTGCACATGTGATGGGCTAACACATGAGAGGTGTTAGGGAAAAGAGAATGCAGCCCAGAGCACAATGACAGGGGGAAGGTGTCCCAGGTTTGTGTGCAGCACCTGATTGCCTCTGGGACTCATCCTCCAGGTCAGTTTCTTCAGTGTGGACGAACGCCCTGCTGAGTCCCCGTGCCCCACTCTGGCAACGTGTCCTCCCCATGTATCTTTACTCTTTCTCCTAGTCTTCTCCTTTCCTCCATGACATCTCCCTTAGGCTGTCCTTTCTCAATTTTCTGTTTGTGCTTCCTTCCTATCTCCTTCTGATTCTCCCTCTTCGGGTTCTGCTCACACCGTCCCTGTGTCCGCCGCAGGTGCTGGTATGAAAGTCATGGCGGCCTTCCCGTTGAGGCCTTCGGATTTAGACACCAGCGTGCGGTGGCCCTCCCACACCCAGTGCTGGACGGCTGTGCATGTGGTCTTCTTCAGGCTTCCCTGGTGCTCACTGGTTGAACACCACAGGATATGATTTAGTGGTTTGCCTGTTGTTCACCCCAAAGGAGACTCAGCTTACGCAGGTCACTGAAGACACTGCTGACATCCTCCTGCACATCGTGTTAGGGTGCCCTCCTCACTTTCTTATCCTGTACTTTCATTATGAGAAACGCCTCCTCAAGCCTGAAATTCCAACAGTCCCACACCTTATTTTAAATCTCCAACTGGAGGAGGAAATGCCATCCGTTTTGTGAGGAGTGAATACAATCGAAAAGCCAGAAATTGATCAAGGAAGAGCATTACTGATGGAACAATGAACAATATGATCCAACTTGGCTGAAATATGAAGGAGGGCTAGTGTTCCAGAAATTATCTTTATATCACAGTCTCCCGAAACACTGTGTTCAGAAACCTATATTAAATCCTAAATATGGGTCTAGTCCCTATTATTCAAACCATCATCATGTTTTACAGTCACAAAGAAGTGCTAACGCTGTCTAGCTCAAAATGTTTTAAAGTAAGAGATTCATGGCTACAACATTTGGGTACTTGAACATTAGGGGATTGAACATGGCCATTAGCATCTACCCATAGTCAGATCCCTTTTTGACAAATGTTGGGTTGTACGACCTTGAACTCACATTTTGTCTCTTCTTCAACCTATCAGAAAAATAATATCTACTCTAGTGGCTTTTGTGAGAATTAAATATTATAAATAAGACACTCTACTGTCGGTGTTGACAACATAGCCACAGAGCAAGGAGCTTAAATGACAAATATTTCTTCCTTACGGTTTTAGAGGCAGAAGTCTAGAGTTCGGAGTCCTATGAGAATATTTCTCTTTTCAGCTGTGCAAACTGCCAACTTCTTGCATGCTGGCAGAGGAAGGAGGGTGGATGAGGTAGGACTCAACAAACATGGGTGTGTATTATCATGCTCTGCTTGCCTTCAAGCTAGAGGATACCAGAGCTGGAACGAGCACCTCAAGCTTTTAAGGCCCTCATTGAGAACTTCTGACACGGACAGTTCTGGTGGACAGGGTACATTGGATGCCATCTGTGGGGACAAGGCACTCCACTAGTTTGCTGTTTAAAGAGGGTCTCAGTCAGGCTTGGTGGCACACACGTTTAATTCCAGCACTTGGAAGGCAAGAGGCAGGTGGATTGCTATGAGTTCAAGAAAAGCCTCCTCCATGTGATAAGTTACAGCACAACTAGAGCTGTGTAGTGAGACCACCCCCCAAAAAAAGAAAAGGGAAAGAGATCTTAGTTGTCTTTCTAGTTTCAATTCCCACTTCCTGGCATACTATGAATTTCCAGGAGAATGTGGGCTGTATTATCCTGTCAAAGTCAGTTCTTAAAACACACATTTTTTTCCCTTAATCTTAAAAAAAAGTCCGTAATTGTTCCACTTTTCTGTCTTACTTTAAGCCAAGTTTATAATTCAATACTTGAGCTCTAAAATCTACCTTATATTTCCACACTTCACTCACTTGCCTTTTCTAGGAAGTGGGAAGGAAGTAGAAAGTTCTTGACCAACTCCTACTTTCATTTGAGAGGAAACTGAGACACAAAATGAGAGTGGCATGAGGGCACAAATGCTTTCCAGACAGGCGTGAAAAGCCCAGCTCAATCCCTGGGGAAAGGAGAGAACTCCCACAAGTAGTCCTCTAACTTGCATTTGCAAGCTGTGGTGTGGCGCATGCGCGTGCACACAGCGCGCGCGCGCGCGCACACACACACACACACAGACACACACAAATGGATGGAGGGGCAGGGGGGGGGGAGAGACACAGAGAGAGACAGTCCTCTTAGTTCAATGGTAATGGCTTTGCTTCCTCCCACCTCTGTTTCTTACACAGTGAACCTAGCAGAACTGTTTTAATGTGACCCAACTCTATACACTAACAATAAAATAAGAACATTTGACATATAAACTAAAATTCGACACGAAGTTATAACCTTCAATCAAATATGCATTTATGACGTTAAACTATTCCAGTCCGGAAATATATTAGTAACTAGGCGAGTGACCTTGGACATACTTAACTTCCATAAACTGCAGTGTTTTTAGAAAATGAATGGTGATATATATATATATATATATATACATATATATATATAACCATATATATTAATATACAAGTAATCCGAAGATTATTTGAGAATTAAATAGTGGGATAATGAATGTAAAGTGTTTGAAATAGTAGTTGCACTAGTCCAATGGTATTGATTGTGGTCTTTTTAAGAAGTTGAGGTCTTCAGATAAATAATCTTATATCAAGCTTACGATGTAGATCTCATCACCATTAATGGATGAGGAAATTTGGACCTGGAGGAATTATAAAATTTGCCCAGAGTCATCTAGCTAAGAGGTGTCTGAGCCAGGCTTTAAAATCAGGCAAACCTGTGTCCTGCAGTCTGATTCTTGTCAAGACCTTAAAAATGGCAGTTCTCTTCTCTTCTTTATCATCACTTGTAACACTTCACAGGGAAGGAAAAGGTTCTCCAGCTTTCCTCTCAGCTTTCTTCCTGAAATCGGGTCTCAGCACTACTCCACGGAGAGGTGACTATTTCACAGTAAAGTGTACACAGTTAAGTTTGACTGTTTCTGCTTTTCTTTTTCTTCTTTTTTTTAATTGGATATATGTTATGTATTTACATTTCAAATGTTATCCCCTTTCCTGGTTCCTCCCTCTATCACTCCCCTCCCCTGCTTCTATAAGGGTGCTCTTCCTCCCATCCACCCACTCCCATCTCACCACCCTGGCGTTCCCCTACACCAGGGCATCTCGAGGGCCAAGGGCTTCTTCTCCTATTGATGCTGGACAAGGCCATCCTATGCTACATATGCAGCTGGAGCCATGGGTCCCTCCGTGTGTACTCTTTGGTTGGTGGTTTAGCCCCTGGGAGCTTGGGGCGGGGGCTGTCTGGTTGGTTGATACTGTTGTTCTTCCTGCTGGGTTACAAACCCCTTCAGTTACCCCAGTCCTTTCTCTAAGTCCTCCACTGGGGTTTCTGCTTTTCAAAGGGGCATGGATGATGGTTACCCAGTGCTGTCTGGACGTTCTCATTTTCCTGATCCCCCACTTCCACTCTGCCTTCCACTTCGACGGTATTTTCCATTCTGCGATTACTCCTTTAGGGCCAGGACACTCTCCATGTTTAACTGTTCTTCTACTCCAGAAGATAATTTAGGAAATAGACTCTCCCCTGTAGCATCCCGGCAGATTACTCTTATGGTCTTTGAAACTTTTTTATTTCTTTACTTTAGGGTACGTTGTGCACTGCAGTCACCAATTGGTCCCACGTGACTGTCTTTCCTCTTTTAATGATGCTAAAAAGGAAACAAAGTATCCTTTGCTGGGCTCAAAGTCCTTTACAGATGTTCCATGAATTGGTCTTTGGCCTGGTATTTCTGCATTGTACGTGGCTTTCTGTGCCTTCCCTACTCTCTTGCCTTCCGTGTGTGTGTGTGTGTGTGTGTGTGTGTGTGTGTGTGTGTGTGTGTGTGTGTTTCCCCTGAGCATCTGGTCATTTATATTTGGACATCTGGCCTTTTTGATTAATAGCAAAAACTGACCTTGGCCTTCTAATAATGAGATTTTTATAGATCCTAGAATCATAAAATGTTAAAGCCGGAAGGACTTTTGTAGATAACAGAAGCTCACACATTCCTTTTATATACCGAGGAACTAAGACCCAGAGAAGCCCATGGAATGCTACATGACCTATAGCAAGAAGAAGCCTGAGGCAACCCCAAGGCACAGCCTTTATTTCTTCCTTAGGAACTGGGTTAGGACACTTGAAAATACTAATGTGTGGAATTTACAAGTATCTTCTCCCAAATGGTTAAGTTCCCATACTAGTGGTTTTTTTTAAAAAACGTATTTCCAGAGGCTAGGAATGTCAAGGATGAGAGAAAATCACGCTCAAGCAGGTAAGAGTTATAAAGAACTGGGTCTGTGTGTCTCGGTGTCATCTTTCCTTCCCAGTGGCACTTCCTTCAGTGTCTCCTGCACAGTCCAACCTCGCAGTGTCGATGGTCGATGGCCATGATGGTGAGTCATGGCAGGGCCTCACATTTCTGTGTTCTCAGGCCCTCCTGCCGTTTTGTTTTTATAATCCTGGCTATTTCCGAGTTTCAAGGCTTTCAGAATGGTGAGTCTAGTTTGCCACTCTTTGTGAGACATGGGGTGGGGATTTAGTAAATGCAATCTTAAGTCACTGTGGGAATGACTTAAAATGGCGCCAGGTGGAAATCTCTACTCTCCGCTTGCAGGCACATACACAGATAAGTACTCTGGAACCCTTCGAAGTCTGAGGAAGTGTGTTTCTAAATTTTACCAGTTACTGGACAAGAGATGCAGTGTCTCGTCAAATCGTTCGGAAAATATCAAATAAAACAAAATCACATGGCTTAGGGCTGATTTGCCTTGCTTCTGTACTCTCCGTGTCTTGATACCGATGTGAATCCTGCAGATTTAGTAGTGCGAAGGACATAACTGTTGGGGTACACTGTGTGAAGGTAGTCTCTGTATATCCACTTGTTAATTCAGTACTGGCAGAGTCACTATCTATTCAATGTGTTTCCAAAGGCTTTGTGTCATATAGAACCACCTTGGGAAGTGCTGTTCTTTGATTCTGATTAGACAAATCACATATACTCAGACTGTCCTAAAACTAGCCGTTCCAGATGATAAGACACTGGGCCCAAGGATTTTTTTCCACCCTTCTTCTTCTGAGCAATGAATGAGACTGTGTCTCTTCTCCCCAGTTATCAGAACTTAGATGCCATTCTTTCTTGGCTTGGAATCTCTCCATCAGAGAAGTCAGAGGCTGTTTAAGATCGGCCTCACACATGAAGTACACAGTAAACAATTGCCTTGGTTCAGTGCAGACTTTTGTTTTTAAAGTTAATTAACCACAACAATGACTACTAGCTCTTCCTGAGTCTGCCCTGCGCACCACATGTGCTAATAGCTTTACGTGTAACTCCCCACCTAATTATTACCGTAATCTTATAAAGTATTAGTCATGTCTTTGCTTTACACAGAGGGAAATGAGGAGAACTTAAGTAACTTTGCTCAAGGTTGGAGCCAGGGCTGGAACTTTTGCTTAACTCCCACCTGTATTGCCTTTCCACTATAGGTTTATTTTTAAAGAAATGGCCAAAGCTAATGGGCTCCTGATCCAGCCCTGAGTACTTGGCATGGCACCGGGGATTTGGAGAGAGATTTAAGTAACTTTACCAAGCCATGCAGTCAGAAAATGGTGAAAATGATGGATCCACGTTTTGAAACTACCTCTATCATTCTTTTTTTACTTAAAAAATAGTTTTTAGTTTATTAAACCAGCATAATCCCTAATTCCATTTTAGATATTTGTCCTTATGCCCACAGATAAATGTAGTCCTCACCCCTTATCAAGAAAGCTCCTCTTTTAGCCAACAGAGCCTTGCAGAAACCACAATCAATCAAAATACAAAGCTGGGGATCTCTGTCCCAAAGAATACATCTACAAAACAACTTCTGCACCTAAGGATCAGGGACCATTTCAGAAGAGGGGGAAGAAAGCTGGAAAAACTTAGAGGGTTGGGGTGAAAGAGAACTGAGAGTCTTGTGTGCCTGGACACCACGGGTACAGATAAATTTAGGCGTGGTTCTGGTTTTCCTGAAGTTGATTGGAATCATCAGAAACTCATTAGAAAAGCACAGATCCCATGGGAGTTCTGTAGGAAAACTTGGCCCCTTCCTCACAGGACCTTGGATCTGTAGTGGAGGTTGCCCTTCAAGGGATGAAAATCCAAATCCCCACAGGTCACAAGGTTGTGGGTAGCTGGATGCTGCCTGGCCAACTTTGATAGTTCTTTTCCTTCTTTGACCTTGGTCTACAAAAGTCAGGTCCTGCAGTTGTCTTCCAACATTTCTCATGTGGGTTTTCCCCCCAAACTTTATTACGTTGGATTCAACTGTCATTGCTTACATTCCCTTCCACACACAAGAAACCTAGGACATCTCAGTACCCTGGCTATAAAGTTAGAACAAAGCTGGGTCCCCAACAAGACAGTGTTGGTTGAGTGGAGACAGCGTGACTTTAACCCTGTAGAGTGCACTGCTGCTCTGTCTTGGGCAGAGCTCCTGGTATATGAAAGGAATGTCTGTCCCAACTTTAATGAAAATGGGGGGCACATGGAGAGAACAAGTCGGAGTGGCTTCTATGAGTTTGAAAATGATGGACGCTGAAACCCTGTAGGACCCACAGGGCATGGGTTTTGATGCCCTGGGATCCCAATCTTAAAGCCAATATCAAGGTAACTGAGTAGAAAAGCAATAACCAGGGAAATTCAACAACCTAGAGAGTGTTTCAGGGGAAATACTTTGCGATTTGTAGCCATTGAAAAGGCAGTCAGTAGTGAATGAGTAATTCTAAGGGAGATGGAGATGATAAATTCAGAGAGCTCAGTACAACATTGAGGAGAGAATTTGACGAGAAGGCTACGAACTCTATACCTACATAAGAGCTGAAGAAACAACTGTGCAGATGATGCTGCATGAACACGTGTAGGCTATAAAGGCTGTAAATGACCCTAAGAGCTATGCATTGTGGAGGCGGGGTGGGGGAGGCTATGAACTACTAACGTGAGACAGGCGAAATAACAGACCACCTTTCCCCAACGTCAGAAACGATGCTGAAGAAATGAAACTGGTGGGTGTTATTGGTATACTCAAAGTTTATGCCATCCACTTCCAGCCTATTCAACTGTCATGAAGCGAGATGCCTACTGAGTAGGGATCTGTGACCCGACTGTCACAAACGGAATCCTCGGGTCTCAAGGGCTTTGGAGCAGCGAGGATGGATAAGGAGCAAGCATAGGTTCCTGTTTTGATGATTATTTCCCAACTCGTGCACAGCAGAAAATTATTAGACAAATAAAGGAAAAGGGGATTGCAAGTTTGAGGGGCTCCGAATTAGAAGAAGGAAAAATGAATGTGTTTTATACGTTGTTTAAACCAAATCGTACAATTTTGAGAAATTAGATGAAAACACAGATGTCTCCCCTACCAACTGCAGCCTCTGCTTCTCGACCGCTCTACGTTTGTCAGTTATTTCTCCAGACATGTTGGGGTGGGGCCTCGTCTAAGGTATGATCTGGCTTTCGGGGGGTAATGTTTATTTTTTCACATTCAGACACATGGCCTTGTATCAGTTGCTGCGAGCACGGTGGCCTTCTGGCTATTCTTGTTTTACAGCCTTCAGTTTTATGGGGAAAATTAAATCTCCATTTTAGTCTATAAATATCAAATATTTAAAAACCGGACCAAAAGAAAATTGCAGCAACAAAGTGAGCTTACGATCCAGCCCTCTAGTCGCCAAACTGTATCTGCACAGAGCAGAGTAAGCTCAGGATGTTGGCTCCCTCTTACCTCAGGAAAAGACCTTACAAATTCAGATCCTTGCCATAACTCATTATGTACTCAGATGTACAAAATTCGAAACTAGTGGAAACATAATTCACTTCTCCCCTTTATCCCCAAGACACCCCCCCAAAAGCTGACCATACAAATAGAAAGTGGTGTAGATAGCCAGGTAGCAAACATGTGGCTGGCCCCGGACACCAAGACTATGTGAATTCCAAATAGCAATGGTGGGTTCAAAACAACTTCTTTTCCTTCTTCATCACCCAAAACATGGCGGTTACTTCAAAGCGCTACGCTGGAGCTCGCACGACTGGGAAAGTAGAGACGACTGCCGAAGTCAGAAGCCTCCTTTGAAGGCCACTTCAGTAATAACCGCTGACCCTTCCGTCCTCCTGCCTGTGTTCAAGTTTTCTTTAAGCAGTTTACGAGCCGTGGCGTGTTTCTTCCCAAGGACTTCCTAAGAGCAGAGTATAATCGTGGAGTATGCTGGACTCCATTGAAAGCAATCTTCAAGACACAGATAAGCATGCCGGATGTTTACTCGGGAGGGGTCTGAGTGTCCATGGACGGAGAGATACCATCATGCTTGTTTGCTGGACCACATGACTGAAAGAGATGCTGCAGGGCCTGAACGACGTTTCACAAGTGGTGGAGCGGAAATTCGAGCACCAGGCTATTGAGTGCTACCATAGCACCCAATACCGGTACCGGTATACCATAGTCTACTCGATAATGACCCTGTCATAGTTAGTGGGTTCCCTCCGCACTGATACTTTAGAGAGTGATGGTTTCTCTTTGCGATGCACCCACGGTCAGCTTCTCTCTTCTATACTTGAAAATCAGCTGCACAATTCCATCGATTTTCCTCTCGCATCTGTGTGGTGACAGTCGGGTAAGGAAGGTCCACTCAGGATGCACAGCATTGGCCGTCCTTGGGAACACATTTCAGAACTTGTGAATTGCACACTGCCTGGTTTTAGGATGGAGTTAGGTGTCCTGTGCATCAGCTCCCGACTGTGACGTTTTCAGGAGAGAGATACCACGCCTTCTCTGGCTTGGCACGTTTGATTATTGTACAGCTCCATTAGCTTTTCTAAATGTAGGCTCCGAAAATGTATACTTACATATGTTATGCATCATTGCAAAACTGTGAAATACCGCAAGCATTAAAAATCCCTCCAACTTAAGGTCATGGTCTCCCAATACCCGGATCAGAAAACTCTATCAACCTCTGCTAAATGGCACCAACACCCACCCAAGTTGAAGAAGAAAAAAAATAATCATTCTAGATAATGTTCCCACCCTTACACATCTAACTAATCAGTGACTTATTTAACTCTCCCTCCAACAAATATATCCCGGACGAACCACTCACTGCTTCCCACCCTCATTAACTCTCACCGCGCCACCATCCCCTGCCCCCCAACCTTCTCTGGACCACAGAAAATACTCACAAGAAGGCTTCCTTCCCCTCTGCCACTCTTGCCTCCTTGAGGGATTTTGTACTGAAAGTGAAATGACATTTTAAAAATGTCTGTTGTGTCATATTCCATTCCCTATAAAACCACTCCGTTGCTTTCACTTGTGTGTTCAGATGAAGAGGGGCGGGCCGGGCCCTTTCTCCCCAGCACACTTGATGCTTGCCCGAATCTTCACAGTTTGCTTCCCTGTCCCTGACCACCCTATCTAGAACAGCTCATCCAATCTTCTCTCTCAGCCTGCTTCGTTTTCCGCGTGGTATTTGGCACCCACTGAAATGATCTGGTACGTTTTTCTGTCTGTCCTGTGAGAAAGAGAGTCCACAAGAGCAGGGAATTTCTATGTCGTTGTATGCTTGTAGCCCTTCCTGTCAGTCAGTATTTTGGGAAGGGTACATGACTGCTGTGGGCAGTTTTCTGTGTGCCCTTCTTTAAAAAACATTATAAATCAATCATTTTATACTTGGTCTTTTAGAAAACTTCTTGTTTTGAAATAATTAATGTTATGAAACTAGTGCCCAGCATGGTCACATAACCTTTTGACCAGCTTTTCCCAAATATTGATTACTGATAAACAGGTTTTTTCTTTTCTTTTTTTCTTTTTTTCTTTTTTTTTTTTTTTTTTTTTTTGGAGCTGGGGACTAAACCCAGGGCCACTGAGCCAAATCCCCAACCCCTGATAAACAGTTTTTAAAACAGAAAGTATCAATCCAACGCTTTTTATTAAGTAGACTACAGCTCTCATTAAATTTTTTTTTAATTTTTTTTAAGATTTATTCATTTATTATATATAAGTACACTGTAGCTGTCTTCAGACACACCAGAAGAGGGCATCGGATCTCTTTACAGATGGTTGTGAGCCACCATGTGGTTGCTGGGAATTGAACTCATGACCTCTGGAAGAGCAGTCAGATGCTCTTAACCGCTGAGCCATCTCTCCAGCCCCTCATTAAATTTTTTTTAACCATTCTACTAATTTATCTTTTAGATTGTAGACTACAGAGATTCTGTATTTAACTCAATTACCTTTCTTTCCTTCAAATCTGGGAAGGTTCCTTAACTTTTTGTTCCTTCAAGGTCTTGAATTTTCTATTAAAATTCCCACAGTCTGGATTGCTCTGACATTTTCTCAGTAGTAAATTAAATTAAAATTTTGGGGTAGGAATAGGATTGATGTGATATTGCTTGGCCTGACTTTCATCTTGAAAACTTTCATTGCAGCCCATTGTAGATACTAACTAGAATACATTGTATTTTTAAATATTATTTTAACATACATATACATTTACACACATGGATGAATCTACGTCTATCTACCTATATTCCTTTACTCTTACTAAGGCACTTGGTAGCCAGGAAGCTCTGGATTTTACTAGTAACTTGCTCTGTCCTTTCCTTTAAAGTTCATGAGATGATATTTGAATCCTATGATAGCCTGGTGTATTGATTGTCTATATCCACTGTGGATGAACACACACACACACACACACACACACACACACACTAATGATGAAAAAATCCATAAACACATCTAAAAGGCATCGCACATCCAATTACTTTACATTTTTGAAAGTGGATGGAAATGGGTTGAATGGTAGTTTTTCTGGCTACAGTGGGGCTCATTCTGAAAACTGATGGGCTATTGGCTGGCTGGTTTAGGGTGACCTTAGCGGGAAGGAAGAGCCCCTTAATGCCACATCAAAGTGGAAAGCATTGTCTCTTCCCTGCATCCTATTGGACAAGGTAAATCACATGGTCAGCTCAGGCTCAACAGATAAGGAAACTACTCCATTTCTCTGGTTGAGAGGAAATGGGAACGCCCACGGCAAGGGTGTGGACACAGGCAGGGGTGAAGATTCACAGTCCCGTACAAGCAGTCATCCTAACCCGTGGTTCTTTTTCCCCGTAACGGTTTTAGAGAGGTACAGTTCACAAACTATACAATTCACTTATTTAAAGTGTATAGTTCATTGGTTCTAACTACACTCACGAGGCTGGACAACCCAGGCTGCAGTCGTTTTTAGAATGCTGTCATCATATGAAGAAGCCCTATTCCCACTGATCACTCCTCTTGGTGTCAAAGTTCCAGCGTATGGGTTTGGAGGTCACGCATACACTCTTACCATTGCACATATCGGCTGACTGGATCACTGACATCACCATCCCTCCTCTGCACTTTGACTGTAATGAATACTATCTTGCAGTAGCGCTCTGGGCTGCTATTGACGGTATCTTAGAAAAAAAATTAGTTTTCAAGTATTGAATGTGATGCAAATTAATCATTTATATTCCTTATCTTGCATAGTTATTTCATCAGATGAGTATTCTTTTGAAACTATTTCCAGAGCAATAAGGGTCTTCTGATCTGTTTGGATTATTTTTGGTAGAAAAGATATTGCAGTTGCTTGCAATTTCATAAAGAAAATTTCTTTATGGCTTCTCACTTTGAGATTCTGTTAGGGAGAACGTGACAAGAATCTTATATTTAAGGTTCACAGAGTTTTGGTGGTTTGAACGTTTTCTTATGTTCCCCAGTGCCCTTGTATCTTTATTAGAGACACTGTTTCATACCCCAACTCTAAATTTAAGTTTGATTTGATGAATTATTCACATAATTAATCAAATAACCACAGTAAAAAAATTCACCCTCTTTCTTGTTTGGCTTTGCGTTTTGAGACAGAATCTCATTGTGTAGAGTGGGCTGACTTGAGATCCTCCTGCCTCAGCCTCTACCTGCTGAGATCACATGGGTGTACTATCACGTCCAGTTCATACACACAAACACACTCAAGTGTGTGTGTGCGCGTGTGCGTGTGCACAGTAGCTTACGTCTTTGCTAACTATGGACACTCAGATTTCCCATTCCTTTTGGAGTTTACTGACAGGTACAATAGCCATTTCCCTCAGTCTGCTTCATGAATGTAACACTGAAAGCTCCTTCATCCCAGGTAAATCAATCGGTTACCTTATGAGTGTTTTAGATAAAAAGGACCTACTATGTATGGGACATTGGAATTATAGAGGTGAGCAAAGCAGACACTGGCACAGTCTTCACGTCACTCAGACAGGTCACCAGATCATCTCTACAGCCTGGGTAAGTGAGCAACCAGGAGTAGGTTTGTGGCCAGAGTTAAGAGCATCCTTAAGAGCAAAGACACATGAAAGGTTAAGTAAGAAAAAAGACTCGTGATGGCACGTTTTGCCCATAATCTGAAACATTTTGACTCCCAATTCTGAGTCTAGGAAAAGGAATTTCCTGCAGTCCTTTGCCATCCATCTGTAACCTGCCTCCTTGGTCAGACTCAGACTTGAAGCAACCTGCTGCCTTGGAAAGTAGCATAGGAGAAGAGAAGCAGATAGAGCTCGCACAGTGGGTGCACACCAAAGTGCATGGCCCGTTTGCCCTTCTTTTCCATCCCTCCTCCTTTCTTAAATTGTTCTGCACTGCCCTGGGAAGCAGTGATATGAAAGGGATACACTGCTCCAATTAGGGACAAATAGAGAAAGAGAACTACAAGGCTACAAGATGAATGATGGGGATAATGTACACATGTCACCAAAGCATTGTACGTGAGGAGCAATACGATGGATGGAAACTTTAAAACCTCATTGCTTTAATATTAGCTATAAGATGTGCATGTGGGCCATTAGTCATTTAAAAAAAAAGCAAAACATGGAAGCAATATACATATTTCTTAGTAGCGGAATGATCATGTAAGTTATGACACATGTAACTGGGCGTGGTGGTGCATGGCCATAATTTCCGTATTTGGGAGGCAGGAAGATGGAGGCCTGTTCAAGGCCAGCCTGGTCTTCGTAATGAGTGTCAGCCTAGCCAGGGTTACATAGCAAGATCCTGTCTCAAACAAACAAACAAACAAACAAACAATTATGAAATATCATAAAACTTAGAAAGAATATATTAATTGAATGACAGGACAACAACATTGCTATGGGGGAAAGTTGTTAAACAATATTCAATATAATATATTTTTAAAAATCAATGGGAATGCATAAGTAAACACAGTACACAATATATACTGTGTATAAGTAGATACTATATATAGTATATATTATGGTGAAGGGGAGAGAGAAAGAGAGAGAATAAATAATTAAATATAAAAGGTTTGTAAAAAGATTTTTTTAGAAGCTCTGATAGCTACAATCACCCAGGGAAGGCAGAGAATTTATTGTTAGGAGAAAAACAAATCTTTCGAAGCATCTGACACATGGTGGTGTCTCTGGTCATCTCTCTGACCCCTGTGACATGGGAACTTGTTCAAGTGTCCTCTCTAAAAGGGTTAGACAGACATGTAAGTCATTCTAACAGCCAAAAAATACTGTCCCTCAGCTGCCTTCCAAGACTGGTTAAAAATATTATCCCAGCCGTCCAGAACTTCAGTGGTAGTGGCCAAAGCAGCAATGCCCAGCTCCAGGGCCGTGGCAGGCATGGCCGCAGTGTGTTTCTGTAGTCGAGTTCCAGGCATACACTAGAAAGCCATGCAGAAGACGGCCACTGATGAACTTTCCATCATCATAACAGTGAGACATTGGGGGTTGAAATCTATGCAATGTCTTTGTGCTTGTTACCCGGGCCTCCATAGCAGGCAGAATGGTATAGTCAGAGAAAAAGAGCTAAACAAGGAGGATTATTGAAAACTTTAAACAGAGCTGCCACTGAGAATGCGGTTCTAGTAACTGTTGGCCAGCCCTGTGGTCCCAAAGTGTTTGTGCCAATTCCAATGGCTCCTGTCAACTTGTTTCCGTCACTGACTGAACTGGGTAGAGATCAGAGTGCCGGTTGTGTTCAAACCTTTCTATTGTCTTTTATACATGGTCCCTCTCCCCGTTTATCCTGGCATGTGCTTGATATGTTTTGTTGAATTTAGTGATGCACCCGATCTCTTCACTGCACTAAGGAAGGGAAGAAGGAACGAGATCAGTCCAAGGGATAAGAACTGGGGACTGTCCCTAAAGGATTTGCACACATTGTAGTTCTTAGTCTTGAATCAGGAGCACAGAAATACGGGATTTGGGATGATACCTGCGGATGAACTGTTATGTAACAGTGACCATGTCCGTGAATCAGGAACTAGAGGGAGACCAACTGAGACCAACATAGAACAAAGCAAAACACACCATTCACACACTGAACTGAAAAGAGAAGCAAGTCCTAAGTCGCTAGGTTGAAATGAATTCCTGAAGCTAGTTTTTCAAAAGGGGATGTCAGAAACACGTTTGCTGGCAACAAATATCACCAATTTTGCAAATTAGATGTTAGAAGAAAACCTATACTGTTGACAAGCACAGGGGAAGAAGTCACTGAGGTTGGAGGGCTTCAAGGGAGGAGGAAAGGATTCTATGGACGTCAAACACAGTAAAGCACGTAATGTCCACGCCAACTTTCTATCAAGATCAGGCAGAAGATTAAAATGGCACCTTAAACAAGGAATACTTTTCAAACACAAAGCATCTCTGACAAGACTCTTTCAAGCAAGCCATGTGAGCGGCCAGAACAAAGACACCAAATTAATCATAAACTCTTTGGTGGAATCTTTCCTAAGGAGACCTAGAAAGATTCCCAAGAGAAGCTGTAACCACAGTGGACTTTAAGTGACATCAGCCTTTGATTACAGCACGCTAGGAAGACAATCCCAGGCTAAGATTTTGTGAAACCCAGGGCACAGTTTACTTAAGGGCGGGTGATAGTCTTTGAAACAGAAAGTTTATAATGCTAAAAGCATGCTTTTATCAGTAAACAAGTGCAGAGGGCAATCTGACTCAACATTTGAAGGAAGGATCTGGAGAGGGAGATCAACTGTGTTTTCAGATAACGCTTAGCGCCTCTGTAGGGCAGCACAGCTGCTCCTCGTTCAAGTCCTGTGAACCCCCACAAGCGTGCCACAGAAGCCAGGACAGACAGACGAAGGCTAGACAGAAACGATCTGGTTTGTACCCTATGGATAGTGAGTGTATCTTACTCTGGTCAGTAAATGCTCAAACAAACAGATGTTCAAGTCGAGCTGAACTACCCGGTGGTTTCTGGTCCTTGTGGTAGAAATTAAGATGTTTTGAAGAGTCCACCAAACCATTGTTAATGTGAAATTTATAATCTATCCAGCATACATTAATATAAATATAAATGAGCACTTTTAGTAACGATATTTTTAAGAGTTCATGGGCCATTGTTTTATATTTGTGCAATTCTGTTTTATAGCTGAACTATACAAAGTGTTTGCAGTCTTTTCGTATCATTGTTGGGGTTCAGTGCTTAAAGAATACATACTGTTCCTGCAGAACACCCAACTTGGGTGGTTTCAACTGCCGGTCATTCCAACAGCAAAGGGTCTGGCATGTTTTCTGGGCCTCCACAGGCACCTGTACTTATGTGAGCATATCCACAAGGGCTCCCATGCACACAGAGAATTAAAACAAATAAGACTCGGTGTGCCAGAGTAGGGGGATACCAGTCAGGGGTCTCCATTCTCTCAGAGGAGAACAAGGGTGGGGGTAGGGTGGGGGAGGGACTGTAGGAAGACAATAGCGATCAGGATGTAAAGTGAATTTAAAAAAAGATATTAGTATGTGACTAACATATATATTCTGCCAAGCTTTACTTTGGCTTAGTGAGTATAGGGGAGGTCTTCGGGGTCTCCTAGTAGCTTAGACTTCTTAGCTGCCCGTTACTGTACATGCCTAACTCCTACATTCTAGTTTATCCTTAAGAACTGTATCTGTATTTGTAACTGTATTTGCCTTTTGGAAAACCTTCTGGAAACCGACCAAAAAAAATTATATAGCCATTAGTTTTTTTCCATTCTTACACATTTTTGAGAAATTTGTCCAATAAAAGTAGAAAAGTGATGAAAAAATTTATATCTAGAAAATTAAAGAGGACCTGTATTTTCTTTTATGAATTCTTATTCTTTAATTATTATTGTTTCAAATGTGTATATGTACATGTATATAAATATATTAATGTATAAATAGAACATACGGGTTTTATTTTGTGTTGAAGCTAACTTCTTGAGATTGGATAACATCTTGGAGTGTTTATCCCTATAAATAAAAATAACTCATTCTCTCTTTAAAAAAATTAAGTAAATAACCAAAAGTGGGCATTATTCTTTGATAATATACTAAAACTGTTGTTGTAAAAATATAAAAATAAAAAGTATTGGTGTCTTTTACCCGCTAAGTCTACACCTCGGTGCCCAGATATCTGCTAGTTATCTCGGCGGAAACACATCCCAGCCGCACACTTTCTTACACTCAAACCCTCACATAAAAGAACACACAACACAATAATATTAGATCCAATTGGTAAGATATAATTGCCCACTTAAACATACAAAGCCTGGTACCATCCATCCCTTGAGAACATTAATAACAACCTGTAAATACACAGAGCAGAATCTTAACATCACCTGCCATCTTGTCCTGCCACAGCTTCTCTCCTCTCCTCCGCCCTGTCTCCTCCTCTCTCCCCTAGTCTCCTCCTCCTCCTTCAAACTTCTCTCCCGCCCATCCTTCCTTCTCCTTCAATGACAGGCCTCCTTCTATCCCGTACCTGCCCCTCACCAGTACTTTACAAATTCAATGGAGAAGTGGTTCTGGTGAAGTCACCTGAGTTCTGAGTCCTTGACTAGGCAGCTGTCTTGGGGCAGTGGAATTAGCATCAAAATACAGTAACTTCAGGGCAAACCACAACATAAAACTCAACCAATATTAAGTTTAAAATATTTATTTATGTAGTGCGTGTATGTGTGTTCATGCGTGTGTGCACATATGCACATACAGTCACATGCATGTGCACAGACGTCACTGCATCCATGGGGGAAGTTTCTTTCCTTCTATCCTATGTGTCCTGGGGATTGAACACACCTTCTAAATCAGACTTAGCAGCAACCACCTTTACCTGCTGAGCCATCTCACAAACCCTGTATTAATTTGGTTTCCTACAAGTTATTTATAATGGGAAACTGAACCCATGTTAACTAACTGGTCATGTGCTAAATAAAAGCAAGCAATTTGTCTTGCATTTTGACTGTCCCCAGTCCCTGATATTAGATGATGCTTGAGTGTAGTTGTGAAACTGATTTCGGGTTTGAAGTTCTGTTCAGTAACGTGTGGGGTTTTTTTGTTTGTTTGTTTTGTTTTGTTTTGTTTTTGAGACAGCTACGTAACTCAGGCTGGCCTAGAGTTTACGACCCACTTGGCTCAGCCGACAGAGTCCTGGGATCACTGTGGCATGCCGCTGTGTCTGGCTTTTCAGTTTTATTTCTTTAAAATGACAGACTCACATTATTACATTTTGGGGACAATGTCTGGCAAGCCCTACACCACAATTTGCCTGTCATTCCTGTAAGTTCAGACTGGTAGTCCGTGAAAAAGGTAACAAGGGGAACCCACAGTTCAGCCTCATGCTTGCCTTTGCCCAAGACACCTTTAGATTCATAATGAGGCACAGCCATTTGTGTGTACTTCCCCCTCGTCACTCAGGCACTAAAGAGATATGTTATCAATGGCCAAGGCTTGATTACATTAGTCACCTTACTGACCCAGCAAGGACACTTAGGTAAAATTGGCTTTAAAAAGTGTTGAGAGCATTGCATGAAGGATCTAATGATGGCCGTTGGGAGGCTCCATGGGCTTAGCCCATCTCTGATGCATAGTGTGTAAAGCACTAATCCTACAGTGACCAAAGCAGATGTCCCTCCAAGAGTGTCCCAAGAACCCCACGGACTATGGGCTACTCTTCAATGGCTGCATCCATTGTATAGACTGAGCCCTGCTCATACCGTTTCACCCAAGATAGCAAAGAAAATGTAGTCTCCTCTGCCCACCACAAAAATTAGAGATGATGTCTTTCATCAAAACTTATATATCTGCTTCTCTTAAAATATGACTCTTCTGTAGCTGAAATATGCTTTTTGCAAACAAGAAAGATTAATTCAAGAAGAGTATCTATAATTATTCAGGATTGAAGGCGCTACCTATAAGAGAAGAAGGAATAATTAGGATCTTTCTTTGGAAGGCTGGAGAGTTGTTTAAAAGTCGTGATTTCCCTGGATTGGTATTTATTGAGCATCTGTAGAGTCTGATGTGTTATGTAAGGAGATACATGTCTGGCTGTCTGCTCTGATAAGAACTGGTGTGCGACTAGCAAGCCAGAATATGTAACTGTAATAAGAGAGATGAGAATTTAAGATCTAAATATGGACGCAGAAAACAACAGCAGAATTTGCCACAAAGCAGTAAGAGACATAAAGTGGTGCGCACATTTAGGGCTCTGCTGTCTTTGATTTAGAACTGCAGCCCTGATCCTGGGAACTTACCCCAACCTTGGACTCTACCAGCTACAAGTGAGACCCAGTACCAGCTTCATAGGTGCTTCCTCCTCACAGGTAAGACAAGATGGCCATGTTGGTTAGTTTTCATTAACATGACACAGAACAGAGTCATGGGAGAAGAGAAAACCTCAGTTGTAAAATTGTCTCCATCCATCATGTTGACCTATACTCCTGTGTGGGGCATCTTCTTACTTAATGATTGATATCTCGGGGATCAACGCATTGTGGATGATGCCACCCTGGCCTTGAGTCCTGAGTTGTATAAGAAAGGGAGCTGAGAAAGTTATGGAAGCCATCCCGTACACAGCATCTCTCCATGGTTTCTGCTTCAGCTCCTGCTTTGCATTTCCGTCTTAGCCTTCCTTGATGACGCACTGTAAGCCGCCAGTCAAACAAACCCATTCTTCCCCTCAGTGCTTTTGGTTGGTGTTTTATTATAGCAATAGAATGTCAAGGACTGTAGTAGCTTGGGACAATTTTTGCTTGTATTTCTTCCCACTAAGCTTTCCCTGATGCCTGGCCTTTAGACAGTTTGCAGGGCTACGTTTCAGAAGTTGCTTTAGGGGATATTTTCTTGCCTTTTTTTAAAGTCAAAATATTTACTGAGATCCTTCTGCCACATGACAAGTGTGGGAAGGAAGAAGGTCAAAGGAGGTGGAGATGGGTATAGGAATGAAGGAAGGACTCAAGTTAGAGCAGGAGAGACTTAGCGAGTGATGGGAGCCCCAAGGGGCTGGATGTGGGGCATGGAGGGAGGAAATTGCGCCTTAGATGAAAGTAACATATCTAGAGTGAACACCACCCCCCCCAGGCATCCTGCAAGAGAGCCCTGATGAGGAATTTCTAGGTACTGCCCAGAGGACTCTTGAAATGTTTGGGGGAAAAATTCGTTTAGTGTTTAGTGACTTACTATAAATGCCGTTATATTCTGATTAGCTATAAAGCTCTGTTTTCTTACTCTATGTATGTCATGACTCCTCGACCCCATCTTCAATCTCTTAGGTTCATGAAAACTCGGTGAGTGTTTGAAGTTAGAAGAAAAGAACCTGTTATTTCTCCTAGAGGTGTCTGGGTGCAAGGTTCAGAAGGCTACAGGGTTTAATGTCTTTGATTCCAAACACAAAGGGGGACAAATAAATAACCCAAATGAAGCCCTGTTGATAGGTAGGCAGGTACTTTCCTGTGTGGCATGCTTTGCAAAGGTCTAAGTTGGGGCAGGACTTGCAGTTCCTATCAAAGTTTGAGTTACATATTTGACTTATTTAATAATATGATGATCAAATACACAGCTATCTTGGGTTTCTTTGGCTTGGAAATAGGACCTTGCAGATGGAGAGAGAAGAAAAGTGATGAGGAAACCAAGTAAGGGCATAAATAGCAACAGGGACTGGAAAGCACAACAGAGCTGGATTCCCAGTGTATGTGTGACTTCTACTCCAGTCTTTTCCTCCCTCTGAATGACAGGTTAGGGGAGTGTCCATCTCTCCACCTGTGGAGTGTGGCGGTCATCTCTCTGTGATGGCTGACTCATTAGCTCCATTACTAGATTGTTTGGGTCAATTCCTGGCATAACTTGAGGAACAAAGGGCCTTTTCCAAGAAACTAGGATTTGTAATGTTCTGAGATGTTGGGCAACGGGTGGACCTTCCAAAGTCCGTTTGCATAAGTATCTAGCTGGATAGAAAAGGAATTTTTCCAGGCAGACTTGAGATTCAAAGATGAAGGGTTGTAGTCCAAGAATTGAAGTAGTTCTTAAATAAAATAAGTGGTATCCGAGAGAAATACCATTTGGCAATCGTATAAACCCACCCATGACCTGGGAAAGAAGATATTTTAGTGTATGTGATGAGGTAGAATCTTGAAACTCTTTAAGAATAAATGAAGGACAGCCACAACAGGCAAACTGTGTCTGCAAACGTTTTACAGAATAATAAAGAAAAATGATCGATGGAAATATTCTCAAGCCTACTACTGAATAAGATGCCTGCCCTCTGGAAAAAAATTACACACTGATTTATATCAGCAAACTGGAAGAAATAGCTTCAAAGGATCATATGTTGGCTTAGAGATAGAGCATTGGGAGTTTTCTCAAGGTATAAGAAGGGGAGAAAGTTGGAAAGTAGTTCACCTAGAAAATCAAACATTGTGGAAACAATTTCGCCATCTTTGAAAACAATCTAACAGACAGAAGGGGATCAAACAGATCTCTTAAACATCAGGATTAACCCTTAACTAAAAAATCATTGTCAATCAGATGTTTTTGACAAATTATAATTTTATCATAACCTGTATGAGTATATAATGTTATATTTTAAGCAGATTCTACGGAGTTTTCCAACGTTTCTTTTAAGACCAGTTATACACTCTGAATGAGTGATTACAAATGCCTATCAGCACGTTGTAAGAGGAAACCTAAGGTCCAGTAGGAGTAAGATGTATACACAAACTGATGTGCATTACACAAGCACAAACTATAGAAGTGGAAATTGAAAAACTTACGGCATTTGCACATCAACGTGGACAAACCGCAAAAGCAATATGGGGGTGCTGAAAGCACGTCAAAGAATGATGCATTTCATATGGCATTCAACAGAGAAAGTAAGCAATATATAATTTAAGCATACCATCTCCTGTGATAAAAATATAAATAGTACAATGGGATAGTTAGCAGGACCTACAGGACCATGGCCACCACTGAGGACTAGGGTTATTGACTGTAAAAAAGCATTAGGGAGCCTCCAAAGAATTAAGAATGTTATATTTTGAAAAGTATATTAGTTTAATTTTAATTATTATTATTTTACATCAGATAGTCATATAATGTATAATGATGAAATTATAATTTATCAAAATCACCTGAGTGATGAATTAATGATTTTTTAAACTAGGGGATCATCCTGAAAATTAGAGGTATGTTTTCACCTTCCCTTGTGTCCATTAGATTGATGATGATGATGGCACAGTATTTTCTACCTTTTGTGTGCTGTGGCATTGTGATTTTGTAGCCCCTCCTGTCAAGAACAGGAGTGCATTTCCTTCCCTAAGACTCTGGATCAACTCTAGGACTTGCTTTGACTACTGAGGTGTGGCAGAAACGACACCCTTCTAAGGCTTCCGTTCATATTCTCCAGGAATCCTGAGACCACCTTGTGATGATAGATCCTGTTAGAAAAGCCCAGCCATTCCATCAAGCCCCTTAGCCACCACTCTGCTACACATAGATACCTGAGTTAGCCTGAAGAGGACTAGAGAAAGAACCATTTGACCAGGCTCTAAAATCATGACTAATAATAAAATCATAAGCAACTAATTGGTGATGTTTGTTAAACAAATAGATTTTGAACATGGCTCCTTAGTGATTAAAAATTCCCTATACGTAGACATAAAGGCAAACCAATCTGAAAAGTGCCCAGTGCCAGACAGACCATGGAGCATCAGCACTGGACAGAGGCATTATTATTTAGAAAGACCAATAATAATTACAGTGAATTTGAACAGGGTTCCGGCCCATTTTTCAAGTGACACATGGGAGACTTTCCATGTGATCCTTCCAAATGGGGGGTACAGACAGTCTAAGTGCATGCAGCTTTGAAGTCATATTTTCAGTAGAAAAAGCACAAGACTGTGTTGTTTTGATATATGTGAACATCATAGGCAATTTGCAAAGCATTCATCTGGCTGGGATTACCCTCCGGTTCTCCTACACTCTAACACCGCCTACTTCCCTTTAGGATCTGGGCCAGAACTTTAGTGGAGATGGTGACAAGAAAGACATACAGGATACATACATATTCTGGAACTAAAGCCCAAGACTGAACTGGTATGAAAGGGACAGACTGGAAGATGAGGGAAGTTTTCTCAGTTAAAAGAATCGACTACTACTGAAAATTGGATATGAGTTTAAAAAAAGCAAAAGCAGATAGTGCATCATGGGATGGAAAGGGCTTCTGGTGGAATAGCTATGGTGGCTAGTGGTTTGGGCCATGCGTTGACATTAGGACACCACTCAAGACTATCCAGGAGCACAGCGTTATGATCTATGGAGACCTCCTCTACATCCCTTGATCTCAGTGCAGAATCACGTGCTTATAGCAAGGATTTCATTAGAGGAGAGCCCTAGGGGTTCAGCAGGTTGGGTGTGAACAGAGATACAATATTAGTTATTTTTTTTCATTCCTGTTGCAAAGTATCAGCTAAAGGAACCTAAGGGAGAATGTGTTGTTGTAAAAATTTAAAACATAAAAATGTATAGTTGTCTTTTACCCCGCTAGGTCCGGCAGCTCAGTGCCCCAAGATATCTTCTAGATATCTTGGCGGAAACACATCCCAACTCCTCAGGGCGCCATCTGTTGTTGTAAAACTATGAAACAAAAGTATTGTTTGTCTTTTACCCCGCTATGTCCGCACCGCAGTGTCCCAAGATATCTGCTAGATATCTTGGCAGAAACACTCCCAACTCCTCAGCGGCCCAGTGTCTCCTGCCGCCTCACTTTCCTACACTCAAACCATCACATAAAAGAACACACAACACAATAATCTTAGATCCAATTGATAAGATATAATTGCCCTCTTAAACATACAAAGCCCGGTACCATCCATCCCTTAGGAACATTGATAACAACCTGTAAATACATAGAATAGAATCTTAACGTCACCTGCCATATTGTCCTGCCACGGCTTCTCTCTCTCTCTCCCTCTTGTCTCTTCCTCCTTTCCATTCCAGTCTCCTCCTCTTCCTTCAAACTTTTCTCCCGCCCATCCTTCCTTCTCATCCAATGACAGGCCTCCTTCTATCCTGTACCTGCCCCTCACCTGCGACACCATCCCACAAGACTGTGCTCGCTTTGCTTCACTCTTGGAGAGGTTTTAATCCCTCCGGTGGGAGAAGCCACGGAAGCTGAAGTACCAGGGGTACCTGGTGGCCCAAACTCAGCGTTGCTTGTCATGTGGCATCACCAGGAAGCAGAGAGATTGTGCCAGAACCAGGCAACCCTGACTATAATCCGTAAACTCTTCCTCCGAGAAGCCCACTTCCTCCAGCTGGGCCTGTTTCTGAAGGCTCCACAACTCCTCCTCCACACAGCGCCAAACTTTGGAATCACGTGATCAAACACTTCAACCTGCAGGAGACCTTTGACTTTAGAACCATAACAAATACATACGATGGGTCCAGGGTTTGACTGCATGTATCTATCCATCCCGGGCTCAGTAGGGAACTTCCCTGAAGTCAACAGAAGGAGGGGCTTAATAAATAGTTGACATTAGTGATATGGGCGACGCTTAGAGAACATGGTAAGGAGTGGCACAGAATCCTGGAGCGATAACAGCAAGGACTCTTCATTGGAGCCAGGCCTGAAGAGGCAAGGCAGGCAAACTACTTACCAGGACTTTAGGAGAAAGATGTGCTTGGTGGCAGGAGCTGTGGGGCTTGCTTTGCACAGACCCTGGAGGTATACACTCTGCCTTGACCAGATCTGGCTCTACCAGTGGGCAAAGAAGCCTTTGTAGAGCAAACTTCTACACACCGGTCCGGAGGAGCACTGAGCTGAGTGGGATCTGCAGAAGCTAGTAGAAGAGGCCAGCACAGAGTACATTTACAGATGATCAATAAGTCTGTGTACCTTCCCTAGCATGTACTCTTACCTGTGAACCACCTCCTACATGTCAGAGTAGAGAAAAGAGAGGAGACGCATGCAAGGGCTCAGGAATGGGCCTGTGGATGTTTGTTACTGTGGTTGTTGTAAACTATTTGCTATTTGTTACTGTGAGGAAAGGAATGCACACATTCATTTCAAAGGAAATCATCTGTAAGATGTAGAAAAATGCAACAAGAACAACAGCAACAATGGTCGTCTTATCACAAGAGCAACAGCCAACTGCACGTTTGTGTATCTTCTAGAGTTTGTTCTTTCTTCTTCTATGTGACTGTAGAAAGGTGCATAGTGTATTTGTGCTATGATGTATCTGTATGTTTGCTTTCTTATTAATTTTATTGCTTTAATGAATTAATTGGTGTGTGTGTGTGTGTGTCTGTGTCTGTGTGTCTGTGTGTCTGTGTCTGTGTTTGTATTGCATGGACATGAGCTCACATAGTTAAGTCAAAGGAAGATGTCTTTCTCTATCACTCTCTGCTTTGTTCATTTAAGGCAGGGTTTGTCAATTAACTGTTTTGGCTGAACTGGTTAGACAGTGAACTCCTGGGACGCTGCAGATGTGAACTCAGGTCCTCATCTGTACCTGGAGTGCTCTTACATGCCGAGCTATGTCTCTAGCATTTCAGAATAACTTTAAAAAAAATTAAATGTGTGAGCATATGTCAAAAGCATTGTGTGCGCATGCCCCGTTTTATCTTCATAGCCTTCAGAAAACCACGGATGTCGCTTTAAGAGTAGACGCTAATAGGTCAGGACGGATTCGACAAGTTGGTGAATGCTACTGTGACCAGATACCTGACAGAAAATAGTGTAAGGGAAAGGGGGTTTATTTTAGCCCCTGGTTTGGGAAGACACAGTCCATCCTGGAAGAGAAGGTTTGGCGATGAGAATGTGGTTTCGTGGTACAAACCAGGAAGAAAAGAGGTGAATGGGTGCTGATGACAGGGAGCCTTTCCTTTTCCTGGTTATCCAATCAGGGGCCTGAACACATGAGATGGTGACACAGACATTCCGGAAAGTGCTGAGCCTCTCTGGAAAGTTTCCCAAGATACATCCAGAGGTCTCCATGGTGAGTTAAAACACATTGAAGCGGGGCTGGAGAGATGGCTCAGCGGTTAGGAGCACTGACTGCCCTTCCAGAGGTCCTGAGTTCAAATCCCAGCAACCACATGGTGGCTCACAACCATCTGTAATGAGATCTGATGCCCTCTTCTGGTGTGTCTGAAGACAGCAACAGTGTACTCACATACATAAAATAAATAAATAAATCTTAAAAAAAAACATTGAAGCTTAACTGTCACATACATAGTGGCATGGAGGGCACCTATAAAACATTTATAGAAGTAGAGAATTCACTTCTGAGAGTTTCTTTTCCAATGAGTTTTGCATTGTCACATGCAATTTAATTATTAAATAATTCATTTTTGCAATAGTCATTTCTAACTGTTTTTAAAATTAAGGCATATCACATGGGGGGTTATACTTGTCTCTTTTCACTTGTCATCATGTTCTATTCCCTTCATAAATACTGTGTGAAAATATTGCTACCCCACTCCAGATTCCTGAGAGAAATAATTCCCTTATCACATATGCATACACAGCTGTGATGAAAATCTTGATCATAAAATTCTGTGTATGTATTTGTATAATTTCCTTGGGGTTCATTCCTGGGAGATTAGTTACCTAGTAGGAAAGGATTAGCAACATTAAAAGTCTTGATGAATATTGTCGACTCACTCTCCAGGATAGTTGAAGAATGCACAATGGCTTGTATTATAAATCAAGAAAACATTCTAGTATCTTTGGTATGGGAAGGTACTCTTAGGGCTACCAAAGGAGAAGTGTATACACTAACCTTGCCACAGAATCTTTGATCTACAATCTGCTTTGCCTGAAAAATGAGCTAGGGCAACAGTGGCAGAAAGCTATGGGAGTAACCAACCAATGCCTGATTTGACTTAAAGCCCATTCCACACCATAGAACCCATACTTGATTCTGCTTTGGTGACCAAGAACCAGAGCCTAAATACAGAGAGGCCTGGTGTAAAACCATATACTACTAGTCTACATACATGCACATGCACACACACACAGCAAAAAAAAGAAAAAGATGAGAAGAAAGAATCAATGAAAAGAAAAGCAACAACAAAATGAGTCCAAATGGTAATTGTACCATAGATTGGTGCTTTACTCAGCCAGCATCAGAGAAGCCTCCTCCTGTAGCAGATAGGAACAAACATAGAGGCCCACGGCCAGGCATCACACACAGAGAGACCTTGTTACAACAACTCTAAATGGGAGGTCTCCATCAAATCCCTCCCCTCAGAACTTAGGTTGCCCCACAGAAGAGGAGGCATCAGGAGTTGGGAGAAGACAGTGGGATGGAGGACACCCAAAGGATAAGGCCCTCTAAATCACCTGAGAAATAAAGGTCGTGTGAACCCACAGAGACTGAAGCAGCGAGCACAGGGCTGGCAGCGGGCTCCGGGTCCTTTGCGCATTTCAGTGTAGTACTTTTATGGGGCTCCTGAGCAGGTGAATGAGTTAATCTCCGATCCCTGGACCTTCTCCCAAGGCCCCTTTGCTTTTGTTGATTGGCTTTGTCCAACTTTGATGTGAGAGTTTTTGTTTTAGCTTATTGTATTTGATTATGTTTTGTTGTTACCTCTTGGAAGCCTGTTCTTTTCTAACAACAGAAGGGAGGTGGATCCAGATGAGAAGGAAGGTAAGGAAGAGGTGGGCGGAGTTGAGGGAGTGGAAACTGTAATCGGAATATATTATATGAGAAAAGAATCTATTTTTTTTTAAAGTTGCTTTTTTATTTATTTATTTATTTATATGTGAGTATCCTGTCGCTGTCTTCAGACACACCAGAAGAGGGCATCAGATCTCATTACAGATGGTTGTGAGCCACCATGTGGTTGCTGGGATTTGAACTCAGGACCTCTAGAAGAGCAGCCAGTGCTCTTAACCACTGAGCCATCTCTCCAGCCCAAGAATCTATTTTTAATAAAAGAAAAAATTCTCTTAAAAAAGAGCATTTATGACTTCTTCCTTGGAGGCAGGAAATTTGTCAACTGATGTCAGGTCTGATTTTAAAAATAAAAAGTTTAAATGCATATATATATATATATATATATGCATATATATATATATATATATATATATATATATATATAATGATTGACAACTATGGGGAAAAGAAACCTCCATTTACTTGGTGGAATTGTAAACTGGTGCAGCCACTATGGAAATCAGTGTGAAGATTTCTCAAAAAAAAAACCTAAAAATCAACTTAGCACAGCATCCAACTGTATCACTC
This sequence comes from Rattus norvegicus, assembly GCF_021556685.1. Taxonomy (NCBI): domain Eukaryota; kingdom Metazoa; phylum Chordata; class Mammalia; order Rodentia; family Muridae; genus Rattus; species Rattus norvegicus. The sequence continues at coordinate 246,786,565 of NC_141534.1, read as the reverse complement.
ACTGGCATATACACGAAGGACTCCACTTCCTACTATAGAGAGGCCTGCTCAGCCATGTTCACGACCACTCTGCTTATAGCAGCTAAGCAATGAGAAGAGCTCAGGTGTCCTTCAACAGAGAGTGGCTAATGAAAGTGCGGTCCATGTCCACTGTACTGCTCTTCAGATGTAAAGAGAAATAAAACGAGCGTAGTGAACATAACTAGAAACTATAGAGAGAGTGAAATAACTCAGACCCAGAGAGACTAGTGTCACAACTTCTCTCTTACTTGGGGAATCCTAGCTCTGCATCTTATGATTTGTATATATTCTCTGGAATAAATACAGAATCTGCAAATATGGACCCCGGGGGAGGTGAAAGAAAGGGTGTTAGAGGAGGTCACGGTAAGATGCAGATGCTTTGAGGTGAGGAAAAGGGAAAAACATGGAGGGGCAGTGTGAATTGGCTGGGGAGGGTACTAGAGAGGAAGGGGAGAAAGGAGAAATAAATAACACTAAAGACGTTTCCAAAAGCCCCGGGGGGATGTTTTATAAGCTTATTTTAAAAATATACGCAATTAAGTCATTTCTTCAAATATTCATTTTTCTAAAATAACACAGATAGTTTTAATTTTTTAAATAGATTTGTGACACAGGGGTGATAACACTCCCCTGCAAGAGCCATGGGATAACAAAAATCCAAGTACTGGGCACGGAAATCTTCCCTTTGTGTTCCTGGCCAAGAGGATCTAAGAGACTCTCAAATTATATGGACCCTCAACATTCTCCTTGGCTGACTCTCAGAACTTGAAGGTAAGATCCTATTCCTGAAGACACCTGAAACTTTGGACACAGGACTGCGAAGAAATGAGCAGGAACTGGCCTGAAACCTCCTCCCTGAGTCATCTAATTGGACGTAAAGTCTGCTGAATAGGACGGGATTCACTCCTGGTACTATAAACCTAGCCAGCTATTCATGTCTGGAGAGGTCAGTGACCCTAGAGGAGAATCTGTTACTGCCATTTCCCCCAAGTATAGTTTCTACTAAAGTCCTGTTCACCCCCATCCCCAACACAGTTTCTAACTGTGTTATAAATACTTAACCTTATACCCGCAGTCAAGTGAATTCTCAATTCTCATGAAGGCAGGTAGATGGAGGCCATTGTGGAATCCACCACTAGTCAAAATGCTAAGAATACGTACTATTCAGTTCCAACTGACACATCTACAACGCAACTCTTACACGTAAGGCTCAAGGGATATTACAGAAGAGGGAGTCGAACGATTTTAAGAGAACGAGGACGAGGATATCTGTTATGAGATAGAGTCTTCTAGACATGACTGGAAATCGGCACCCATGTTATTTCAAGAATGTGTTTGCCTAAGTAAGACCTGCATAATGACTGGGCTGGCTAGTTTTATGTCAAGTTGATACAAACTAGGGGGATTTTAGACGGAACATCAGTTGAGAAAATGCTCCCACCAGATTGGCCTGTAGGCAAGCCTGTGGTGCATTTTCTTGATTGGTGAGTGGTGTGGAAAGATCCAGTTCACTGGCGGAGGCCCTGGATGGTATGACAAAGCCATGGGCAACAAGTCGGTAAGAAGCTTGTCACCACGGCTTCTACATCAGTCCCTGCATCCAATGTGTGTGTGCGTGCATACATATGGATATAAGGCCATAGCAATTTTATAAGAAGAGATCATGAACTCAAGGAGGAGCGGCAAGAGATGTGGGAGGGGAGCTTGAAGAAGGAGAGGGAGTGACCGAATTTATGGAAACACTATTCATTTATGAAATTCTCAAGAAATATAAAGAAACAAATGTCTAACTGATACCTTTTTCAATGTTCTTTGGGGTAAAAATGCTCATTTATTTTGGGGATCAGCATGATGCTGACTTTAAATAGTTGGAACGAAACCTTTCAAAGGGAGTTGAGTCAGGCTGAGTGCCTCCCTATTTTAATCAATTTATGCTTTAAAAATTATTAATGGCACCCAAGTTGCTTTCTCTTCCTCTCAACACAGCAAAACCTTCTTGCCCCTCATTTTATTTATTAAATGTGCATGTGTGCACACACACTGCATGTGTGTGTGTGTGTGTGTGTGTGTGTGTGTGTGTGTGTGTGTGTAGGTTGGAGAACAATCTGTGGAAACCAGTTTTCTCTTTCACCATATGGGTTCCAGGGGTCGAACTCAGATGTCAGCCTTAGCAGTAATTGCCTTTACTTGAGGAACCATCTCGTAAGCTCTTAAGAAGGGATTTTTGTGGCCACTAGAAGAAAGCAATGAAGAAAATCACCCAGTAATAATAACCATTTGCATTTTGCTGCAAACTTGGTATTATTCTATGAATATTCATGCATATGCAAAAATGTGTGTGTGTGTGTGTGTGTGTGTGTGTGCGCGCGTGCGCGCTCCTGCTCTCTATAGGCTATTTCAAAAATAACTGAACAATTTACTTTGCAACTTCTGTTTGTGAACATATGTCTCCCAAGTGGAGAGGCTGCAGTGAGCAGGCAAGCAGGTTTTGCTGAGTGTAGAGAGGGAGAGATAAGATGGTGGGAGCCTGGCCTCCAGGTTCCCACATTTACTCTTGGCTTCCTCTACCAAGGGTGGAAATACCGAAGAGGCAGGCTACTTCCTCTTCCAGTGCTTAGCACTTACCCAGGGTATTTTTGGTCTTTCTTTTTAAATTGTAGCTAACGTGAGAAAATGATGAACTATTAGAGAAGGAACAATATTCTTCTGGGGTCGAGGTTGATGACCCGAGAAGTCTGGCTTATGGCTAATGTCGAGTGGAAGTAAAGGTTCTGTGAATGCTGTATCAGGGTTTTCAAGCTGCAGCCCACAGACTGCAAACTAAAGATAGGTCTTATATTTTTAAATAGTTGAAAAAGATAAAAAGAAGAAGAATATTTTGAGTGTGTGTGACAGTTTTATAACATTCAAATTTCAATGTCCATAAATAAAATAGTTGGATAGTTGAGTAACTGCGATATAGACTGGATGTCGCATAAGCCTAAAACATTTACGATCTAGTCCTTTATGGAAAAAGTTCAGTTCTTCCTGAGAGAGAAAAGAAGCTTCCATTTCTCTAACATGCACCGCGTACCTGTGTCCTACGACACAGTGGCCATATCATTTGTCCGTATGAATGAAAACTGAGGTTCTAAAAATTTCTATGCCTGGCGAAATGGTGGACCGCGTTTCCAAGTCAGGTGTCTGACTAGCGAATCTGGAAACTCATTTGTGTTAAGAGGGGTCAGTGGGCATCCTCGTAGGCTTCCCTGTCTTAGCTCTGAGTCACAACTCATGCCAACTCTGTTTCTGATGGGAACCAGAATGCTGGGTAGAGAATATTGGGTGTGGCACCTCATTGGTTAGGGATTTAATAAACACTAGCTAATAATATTATGAAAATGTAGTGGCTACTAATGAAGTATTCTCTTTTGCTCTGTCTAGATCCACATTTAGATACATCTGTGGTTGAATTAATGTCACTACAGACACACGACTGTACCTGTAAGTCTTAGAGTAAGCAGTGTCCATCATTCTCCATTTTTAAAGGGCAGAATGGTAATATATCCTCTCTCCTTTTAGAATAGCTGTGCTTCTTGGTTTCACTGTGGCTCTAATTTCTTCCACTATTGCTTTTTCCCTCCCTGCAATCTCTCCACCTCCCCTCCTGGGCCCACCTCCATTTGTGACACCTCTGTACAACTCAAAGGGCTTTCTGTCCCAGGGACAATGGACGCATTCTTACCATCAGGTATGACACGGTGATGCTCCTGTGCGAGGAGCAACTTAATGACACCATTTCGCTTCCACATTTAGGTGTCTTTTAGGAGTCATCTAGCCTTGCCAACTGTTTTCTGTAATCAGAGACTCTCAAAGGTGGAAGACACATTATAAACCATTTATGACAATCTCATGACTATTGTTAGAAGCTCATCTGGTCCGCTCTTGACAGGTACCCAGGATCCCTCTGATGTGTGTAGCCAGAGTGACTCACTTTTCTCCCGAGGCAACATCCTTCCTGTGAGAAAGCCATCAGGAAGATCTGGCTTATTCTGAGTTCAGTTCGCTACTCTGTTACATCCTTTAAAAGATTAATTATCACCCAAAATAATGGGTTTCACTATGATATGTTCATGAGTGTTTTGTTCATATTTGATCCCTATTGGCTTCATTTCCCTCTTGCTCTCTGTTTCCTGCTACCAGAGAGTTCTCTTCTGTTTTGGTGTTATAAATACATGTAAATATATTTAAATGCATCACATTTATATGTACATAAGTGTATATATGTATATATGTTTAAATCTAGGTTCCACGTGAGAGGGAGTCTGTGATATTTTGTCTTTCTCTCCCATTCTATGCTCCATTTTCCTTTTATGCCTTGTGATATTTGTCTTCCTTGGCCTGGCCTATCTCACTCATTACAATAATTTCAAATTGAATCCATTTTTCTACATATGTCATGATTATATTCTTCTTCAAGGCTTAGCAGAATTCCACTGTGCTCACATATCATTCTCTATCCATGCATCTGTTGATGGGCACCAGGGCTGGCTCCATATCTGGATCACTGTCGCAATGGACACGGGTGTGCAGGTATCTCCGTGGCGTGTCAACTTCGATTGCTCTAGCCAGATATCCTCGTAGTCCTATTTTAATACTCAGAGGATCTCCTCGCTGATTGTCAATAGAGCTAAATAAATGCACTTCCTCCCAGAAAGGTAGTTCTAAGGGCTTACAGCTAATGCTTGACAATAACTTTGGAATGTATTAGCCCCACGCCTGACATTAGCAAGTAAACTGCCCTTTAGAGCCACCTGTCACAAGGTTCACTGCTACAACACAGAATTCTGTGTCCAGAGGACAATCTGACATCCACGGTCTCATCTTTTCAGCAAGGTGCTGGCGGCCGAGTGGTTTGTGAGAGCACAGAGACAGATGACCAGCACACCTTCGGCACCGTATTACTTCCCACATTCCCAACACACTTGAGAATGCCCCCTGGCTAGAACATCAGGTAATCAGGGTGAACACACGGACGGGGATGCACATGTTACATAATAAGAAACAGTGAAAGTTGAAAGGCATCAAAACGTGAGTCAAAATGAAACTCTGGGCCCGCAAGATGGCTTAGCTGGTAAAGTTGTCTGTTACTCAGTCTAATAACTTCAATCTGAGTCCCTGTGTCCTACTTGGGGAAGGGGAGAAACCCTACTGACCCCCGTACCCACGCCATGGAATGTGCATGCCTCCCAACACAAAATAAGTAAATGATGAAAATTAAAGAAGGAAACCAGTGGAGATAGTTAAATATATAAATAAGTATGAAAGTGTAACACTTTCCCTATTAATGAGCTGGAAAATGTAATTTTTTTTTAAGAAGAGGAAATTCTGTGTAGGAGAGGATTGTCTTATGTGGCCTCAGTGGGAGAGGATGTGTTTAATCCTATGGAAACTTGATGTCCCAGGGAAGAGGGGTGCTAGTGGGTGTGGGGTGGAGGCGGGTAAGGTGGGGGGCAGCTTCTCTCAGAGGCAGGGGGTGGTGATGGGATGGGGTGAAGAACTCAGGAAGGGAGACGAGGAGGGGGGCAACTTTTGGAATGTAAATAAATAAAGTAATTTAATAAATATTTTTTAAAAGAGTGCAAGAAAGAGGAGGAGGACGACGAGGAAGAGGAGGAAGAGGAGGAGGAAGAGGAAGAGGAAGAAGAGGAGGAGGAGGAAGAAATAGGTCTAGAAGTAATTTTGAACAGTAATTCTTAACAGAACACAATTGGGAATTAAAATATCTCATAAATGGTCAGCTACTAATTCAGTTACTCATGACTTCAGGTTTTAAATGTAGCATAGGTGGCACTGATACTTAATTATAGGGTGATTTTCTGCTGAAATCATGTTTTATCCTCCCCTTGGGCTCCTTTCTAGTTTCCTGGCATTTCCACTGCACCACGTCTTTGTAGATATGACTATATTTTTTTAAAGGAGCTATGATCAGGATATGAGAGAGAACATACTTGTCTTGCAGAAGCAGGGTTACTTTCTCTGGTTTATTATTTTCCAAATCCATTCAGGTTTTTTATGCATAAATAAAAGCTCCCTGGGTAGAAGCACCACATTTTCATTATTCACTCATCCAATGATGGATGTCTAGGTTGATTTCATTTCCTTTCTATGGGGAACAGTGCGGCAATAAATGTAGATGAACATGTAACTCCTCAGTAGGACACAGAGTCCTTTGGGTATATTCCCTGGAGGGGCAGAGCTGGGTCATGTTAAAGTGCTGTTTTTAGCTTTTTTGAGAAATCTCCACACTGATTTGCATAGTGGCTGTACCGGCTCACAGTTCCCACCAACAGTGAACGAGTGCTCCTGGCTCTCCACACCCTCTCCCGCCTCTGTCCTGGACTGTTTTCCTGATGTTGGCTATTCCCACTGAGGTGGAATGTCATGGTAGCTTGAGTTGCATTTGTCTGATGTCTACGGATGCTCAACACTTTAAAAATATTTGTTGACCATTTGCCTTTCTTGCCTTGAGAACTGTCTGTGTTTAGCTCCTTGGCCCACTTTTAATCAGATGGTTTGTTTTCTCTGTTGAGTTCTTTGTATATTCTAGATACTTGACCCATGTCAGATACATAGCTAGAAAGGCTTCGCTCTCATTCTATAGGCTGTTCCTTCACTTGGTTAACAGTTTCCTTTTCCATAAGAAGTTTTTTTAATGTCCTGAGGTCCCATTTGTCAGTCATTGGCCTTGTTCCCTGAGCAACTAGTCTTGTTCAAATAATCCTTATTATGGGGGCTGGAGAGATGGCTTAGTGGTTAAGAGCACTGACTGCTCTTTCCAGAGGTCCTGAGTTCAATTCTCAGCAACCACATGGTGGCTCACAACCATCTGTACTGGGATCTGATGCCCTCTTCTGGTGTGTCTGAAGACATTGACAGTGTACTCATATACATAATATAAAATATTTAAAAATCCTTATTATGCCTAAACCTTGACATTTTCCCTCCCCCTCTCCCAGTATCTCAAGCTTCCTTACTGGATGCCACTCATATCTCTTTCTCTTCTGTTGCTGATTCTCCTTCAGGGTTCTCAATTGTCTTCTTACTTCATTCATCCGTTTTGTTTCCTCATTGAAGGCATCGATGACATTTAGAAGTACATTCTAGAATTAGTATTTGCCCAGCATTTCAACCTCTTTGGCGTCACTGGATTTGGTAGTTGTGGACTTACAATTGCTTGGTTTCTTTTGTTTTGGTGTTGTGATGGTTATATCTAGCTATGTCTTTCATTTTTATGTGAGGATATTCTATTTTTATTTAATTTTATTTATTTGGTTTTTTTTACTTATTTACTTTACATCCTGCTTACTGCTCCCTCCTGGTGAGTCACCTTCTCCTGTATTTCTTCCCCCACTCTCCCTTCCCTTCTTTTCTGAGTGGGTAGGGGCACCCTGGGCATCCTCCCACCATGGTACTTCAAGTCTCTGTGAGGCTAGGCACTTCTGGAGGATATTCTTAGCGAGCACCCTGGCCCTAACGGCTGAATCACTAGTACCTCAGAGAGTAGAGAATACAGTACTACAAATCAACAATACAAAACCAAACAAGATCTAGAAACAGGCTTGAAATGGGTTACAGCCTACAAATCTGTCATTTATGGCCATAGGAGAGAAAATGCTAAAACTCATGCAGAGTGTGTCGTGAAGGATCCTATAGAGCAAACGTAGAAATGGTACGTGAATGAAATAAAGGAAACTGGAGAGGAAAGGGGGAAGTAGAAGAGATTAGAGAAATACAGCTCAATAAAAGGAAAGAAAGGAAGACGTAGAGGAGTAGACAACAGCCAGGCAGTGGTGGCCTGCTTTAATTCCAGCACTCAGGAGGCAGAAGTAGAAGGATGGCTGTGAGTTCCAGTACAGCCAGGGCTACAAAGGGAAACCCTGCCCCGATAAACAAACAATAAAGAGTAGACAAGAAGACGACACAATGTCTTGTGGTGGAAGAGGAAATAGCAAATGGATTTTAAAGAAGGACTGATTTTTTTTTCTAATTATGTCTGTATGGGAGAAAACGTTCACATGATTTTAGGTTCCCATGAATAAACAGAGACATGGGTGCTGGGAACTGAGCTTGGATCTTCTGCAAGAGCTAAATGCACTCTTAACTGCTAAGCCATTTATCCAGCTCCAAGACTTTTTTTTTTTAAGAAAGAAAAGAGGCGGGCTGGAGAGATGGCTCAGTGGTTAAGAGCACTGACTGCTCTTCCAGAGGTCCTGAGTTCAAATCCCAGCAACCACATGGTGGCTCCCAACCATCTGTAATGAAATCTGCTGCCCTCTTCTGGTGTTTCTGAAGACAGCTCCGGTGTACTCATATACATTAAATAAATAAATCTTTAAAAAAAAAAAAAGAAAGAAAGAAAAGAGGCTTTTAAGAGCAATGAAAAGAAAATTCATGAACAAAATTATATAAACCTAAACAAATCAAGAATAAAATATTTTTAAAAAGAACCAGGGATGGTGGTGCATGCCTGCAACCCCAATGATTGGTACACATAAGCAGGAGAATTAGGAGTTCAAAGCCAGCCTTGATCACTCAGAAATTTCAAGACCAGCCTTCTGTTCTACATCAAACCCTGCGTTCTCTTCCTCTTCCCCAAAACCCATAATTTATTTTTTTAAAGTCATAATACAACTCCAAGTATGGGGGGGGGGAGAAAAGGAAAGAAAATCTGACACACACCCCAAATCAAGGAATCCAAATTCCACAGTCCTAGATCAGATGTTTTTATAGTTCTCCAGATTGAAGCCTGATAAACCAAGTGGAGCAGTGAGGGTGTGGGAAGTCAGCTGAGTTTGTAGACTCTTGTCTTAGCATGAGTGAGGTCGCTACTGAACTGCCAGATGTCCTCCAGGGCTGCTTCACTTCAGTCTTCCTTCTTCGTATACCAGGGGCCTCTGTAAGGGGGAACCTCATGAAGAAGATGGCTCTGGAGGTCAGTCTGCCTGCTAATGTCAGGCTGGGGAGCTGATAGACTCCTAAGTTATTGTTGTGTTAGGATCCATTCTAACCCCTTAGAACTACCTTCCCACAGGACACTGCCTAACTTGCCTAAACCAGGTTTTCATCTGACTGAACTTTTTGGCTGGTCAGTCTTCTTCCCCTTCTTTTGCTGTTACTGATTCCTGTGGCAGTCTGAGGTGGTTTGAGCAAGAACAGCCCCAGTAGGCTCATGTTTTGAATATTTGATCCCTAGTGGGTGGAACTGTTTGTGAAGGATTAAGGGGTGTGGCGATGTTAGGGGAGATGTATCATGGGGTGGGCTCTGAGGCTTTAGAAGCCTCCCACCATCCCCAGTACTCTCTCAAGCTTTGGATCAAGTTGTGAGCTCTCAGTTGCTCCTGTCCCCATGTCCTCACTCTTCCATCATATATTCTTACACTGTGACACCACAAGCTCAACTAAGCATGTCTTTTCAGTTGGCTTGGTCAGGGTGTTTTCTCACAGCAATAGGAAAGTAACTAAGACACTGTCTCTTTGCTTCAGGGGTGGCGATGCTTACCTTGGGCTCCCTGACTACTTTTCAGATGTTCAGGGTAGCCCAATTAAAGAATGGTTTGCCTGTCAAGATGGCATGCCCCCACAGTCCTCCGAGAAACACGGGTTGGCAATAGACTGCCGTTGACCCATCACCCTAGTATAATCAGTGCCTCACCGACACCTTCAATGGAGTTTGTGACTCACAAGGTCTGTGGGCTTCTACCGAAGGTAGCAGTGCCAATCTCGTTACTAGGAGGCTAGCTTATCTTTTCATTAGATGTCCCACAACCTCCCATGTAGGGTTAGTGGTGGTCCCACGTCTGCTCCACCACAGGGCTTGGCCACTTAGGGAGGCAGGATGTGGGATGTTTGACCATACTTACCCCACGCTGAGGCCGGGCGGGTGCGGGGCTGTAGGGAAGCTGCCTGACAGCACTCAGAGGTGGGAAAGCAGTCTGAGGCACGGTCTGAGGCACGGTCTGAGGCACGGTCTGAGGCACGGTCTGAGGCACGGTCTGAGGCACGGTCTGAGGCACGGTCTGAGGCACGGTCTGAGGCACGGTCTGAGGCACGGTCTGAGGCACGGTCTGAGGCACGATCTGAGGCATGGAACAGCCAGAGGTGGCTGGCTCGGGGGTCCCCAGGCTTGCAAGGAGGCTGGGGCTGTCTGGAACTCAGGCTTTTGGACACCCAGGCACCACTGGGTGCCACAGAAGAGCTGAGAACGGAGTGGGGGTCTGTGGGCTGGATCTAGGAGGGGAGCTCCAACGGGTCCCAAGGGCATAGTCCTTGGCTTGACAGAGGCAGGTTTGGCTTGGTGATGGCAGAAACCATGGCTGGGAGCACAGAGAGGCCTTCTACAGGAGATTAGACGGCGACCCTATAGGCAAAGAAAGGCCTTCTCTGTGGCTCCCCATGGTGGATCCCAATGGAAAGAGACAGTTCACAGTTTTAAGGCATTTACTGTCATGGTGGAAAGTAGCTGTGTAGAACCGTAACCCATTTCTCAGAGTGAGCTTAAGATTAAATACCTTTTGCAGGGAGGGGTCTCTGGGAAGGAAAGTTTATTGGCTAAGCCTCTTCTAGGTCTTTAAGTACCTCATTATAATGAAGATCTTTTTTGAGCCTACTTGACCTGTGATCATGTCCTCTACCTGTGGAGGGGCTTAGGGCATTGTCCTTACATGACTGATGGTCACAAATCTGTGTAGTACTGAGGCTAGTGACAGGGGCCTGGTGCTGGAGATCAGTGAAACACCCACCCTTCAGGGTCGCCATGGTTGCAAGCCTTAGCTAAACCAGGAACCGGGGTGCCTTTCATGGTCCCACACTCCCACAAAGCAACTATTCAGCTGGTGCCTCGAGTTACTACTTTTCTCTGAGCTCCTTTCTGTCTCTCTGAGCTTATCCCTTCGTAATGTCTACCACCCATCTTCCCTTCATGTCTTTGGAATAGTGTCTATGTAATCCGACTCTTCTTATTCACCCTTCACACAGAGGCAATGTCCAGCCTTCTACTCTGTGATCTCAGGAGCCAAACAAAAGAAATCTATTACTACCTCTTTCATGGGAAAACTGTTCACACATTTGTGGGTTGTCATTATGTCTCCTTACAACCTCCCTTGCCTCACTTCACGTGGATACTGCCGCCCAATTCTCAGTGCTGCCCACTGGCTATCCTTGAATGACATTAATACATTATCATGAGACCTTAAAATATGTCTGGGCTACTGACATACAGATATGTGGCATGATCTGCCAAGTATTAAATACTATGGAGTTTGACTCACGCTTGACGGCATTGCAAGTTGGAATAAAACGTGAGTTGAAACTTAGGGTATGATGTATCTTCTAATAGCACTGAAAGAGAGACACATTTATAAAGAAAATGTGAAATCCAGTCAGGCCATCAAATTGTTATGAGGTATCCACCACACAAAGAATAAAAACTGGGTGATTCATAAAACTCAAGTTCGGGAGGATGACTAACGCTTCCTTCTGTCTTCCCCGTTCACATCCCACAAGCACTCTGACTTCATAGTCATCACAATAAAAACAAGTCAGCTTCCAAGCATCCAAAGAAGATGTACAGAGAGCTCTCCATTTAAAGATGTGACCATTTTGTAATTTAATTCTGTAAGCACCATTCCTGTATTTTATATGAGGAGGTAATTGTCTACAATGTGCAGGATAATAAAATAATTAACTTACTGTCTATACTCCTTCCAACTTAAAAGGTTTAAGATTGTATAAACATATTTTAGGAAAATAAAACTAAAGACATCAATATCATTGCATTGAAAAGTTTGTACATGTTAAGTATTTTATATATATTAGTTAACTAGAACTTTTTCTCAGTAGTATACTGTTAGCCACAGTTAAACAGTTGAGAACTTGACCCAGACTTATGGGGTCAAAATCTTACTAAATGTATGTTCAGAATATTGAAGGTAATTTGAATCATATCTATAAACATTATTTTTATAGTGATTGCCTAAGAGATTGAGAAGTTTTATCTTTTACTAACTCGTAAATAAAATATTTGCATAAATAGGACATGGTTAAATTTGTAAGCATAGTTTAAGTTCATAATAGGGTGAAGTATTATTTCAAAACCCCTTTAAACTGGGATGGGTGGAGATATGGAAGGAGGAGAGGGATGAGAGGGAGAGTTAACCAAAACTAAGGATGCATAGAGGAAAACCACTTAGACACACTGTTTTATAAACCAAAAATATGGCTTATAAAATATATAAAGTAGAAGGGTTTTAACGGGTGATTTTGACTCAGTGATTAGCAACTCTGCATAAACTGATAATGCAGCTCCCATGGGCCACATGTGAGATACACCCTTCTGAGTTGTTGGTCAGTGAGAACAGAGCGGTTTTCCAAACAATACAGATATTGCTGTAGTTCTTGGTTACTGTCTTAGTTAGGGTATCATTGCCATGACCAAGGCAACTCTTATAAAGGAAATCATCTCACTGGGGCTGGCTTACAGGTTCAGAGGTTCAGTCCATTATCATCGTGGCAGGAACGTGGCAGTGTCCAGGCAGACATGGTGCTGGAGAAGGAGCTGAGAGCTCCACATCTTGATCCAAAGGCATCCAGAAGAGGACTGACTCCTCTACACTGGGTGAGCCTGAGCATAAACGGCAACCTCCACAGTGACACACTTCCTCCGACAAGGCTACACCTACTCCCATAACACAACACCTCCTAAGAGTGTCATTTCCCATGGGCCGAGCATATTCAAACTATCAATGTTACTCACTGTATCTAGACGATAAGACTTCATTGCTGAAGACAATATGCATGTTGGTTACAGGATATAGACAAATCAAGCTAGAGTGCTGAACTGGAAGATTAGTCCTGGCTGGCTCGTATTTACAGTGCTAGAAGCTACTGTGCAGACTGTTGGAGAGAAAGTCATTAACAGTCTTCCTCATCTGTGGATACTGTATGCTTCAATGTCAACTCTCCAGACAAGAAATGCATTGGCTCAATGGTGGCATGACAGTTATGACGGCAACCAATTGCTTTCTGTTAGGAATCTTGCCCTATAGGAAGGAATGCATGCCTGATGTTGCAAAGTCATTCAAAAGTTAATAGTTGGGGATGCTACAGGCTCCTCTAGGAGAATGTATTGTAATTTGTTTTCTAAATGAGTATGTTATCAAAAATACCCTCTAATTTTTGTTTATTTTATGTGTATACCCATAGGCAAGTGCTGTTCTCAGTCTTGGTTAGAGAAGATTAGTTTGGTAGCGGGTAGCCATTAATACAGAGACTCATAACTGGTCAAAATGCTAAGATAAGAGACTGCTTTGAGAGCTCAGCTGTAAATAGGGGGTCTATCCCATCCAGGATCCAGGGAACGTCACAGAAAAGGGATGGAAGCCATGTAAGAGTCAGTGCGTGAGGAGAGATAGTACAAACTATTCTTTTATAGATATGGCATAGCCGTTGTCACCATGGTTATTGTACAAGATGGAGCCCATCAGTACTCCATGGTACATAAAGGATGGGTCACAAGGCCTTGGTCCTCCTTGATGAGCTATTGACGATTGATGGGTTGCCAGTGGGGGCTACTTTTCTCCAGTGTGCAGCCACTGGTATGTTGTCCAAATTCCAGTAAACAGTACTCTGTCCATGTTCATGTAAGCAACTTTAGTTAAAATCTGTGGAACAGAGGTGGGGGCAGAAAGGGGAAAAGGGATGGGACAAAAAGAGCCCTGGTGCTGAATGGAACAAAAATACATTATATACACATATGAAATTGCCAAGAGAGTCTTACATTGTGTACATGTAAGAGATTCTTAAAAAATATGTTATTGTCAAATGTCCTAGAATTGAATAATAGACTTTTAATTGAAAATGCTTAATTTTAAGAATGAAATTTTGTAACTTTGTACTTTTAAGCATTTTATGTCAAAGTTTAAAACAGAATCCCTAAAGTAGTGTTTTTGTTAATTTATTCTCATATATTACTAGAGTAGTGTTCTTGAAAATCACTTCAAGTATACCCAGAATCCTTTAGCTTAAACAACGATGCCCCTGTCAGTTACCTCAAGTTTATAACCAATCGATCCCTAAGTTTATAATTAATTGATCTCTAATTTTCCTCATCGTTGTTTTTATACAAATTACTGTTCATTTTGGGTTACACACCCTTGAACTTGTGCAGTTGCCATCTGGGACGTGATAGCAGAATATTTTGGGTTTAGCCCTATCAAACCTCTTCTCATTGGCTTGGGATCGTTGGCCTTTCTCACCCCAACCGGATGTTGGCTGTCCGTGCTTTTATTCTTCATTTCTTTATTTCCTCCCCTGATGCTTCGGGTGTGGGCAAATTAGGAAAACGTCCCCGTATTCTGCTCCCCACCTCCATTTCCCTAAAGCAAGTATGTCTGTGTAGTTCAGTTTGGGTGGTTTCTCTGTCCTATCACTGCCAGTAACGAGAGGCTCTACCACATGTGTTGGTAGCCATTAGTCATATAATAGCATGCACTGACTTAATTCTCTTGTCAAAGTTATTAGCTCTAGGAGGGCCACAGTACCCTTGATTTACTTGTTCCTCAACAGCTAGCAAAGAGCCAAAGGATGCTTAACAGGCCTTTGCCCAGTGAAACAGTTTCCTTAGTAGCATCACTGTGCAGGCTTCCTTTTCCACTACACAGATGTAACCAAACTTTCAAACTTATCCAAGACACTTCTCTAGTTTTGTTTGCGGCTGCAATAGCAAAAGCAGCACTTACTAAGTGCAAAACTGTTCTAGGTGTGTACATGCTCATTGAGTCCTCATAAGATCCTTATGAGAGAGGCATTCCAAGCCAAGGATCCCTAATCACAAAACCTCACACCCTAAATGCTCCAAAACTGGAAGCTTTCTGAGCAGGGGTATGGCATAGAAATGGATAGTGAATACCTGACCCCATGTGACAAGTTCAAGTTAAAAACTCAGGCTTTCTGAAAACAATGTATAAAATTATCCAATTGCTATGTGTATAAATTGTATAGGAAACATGAATGAATTTTATATTTAAATTTGAATCTCATCTCCGCTCCGAGATATCTCATTATTGGAAAATGTTCCAACACCATCTCAAGGTCATGTTCCATAATTTCAGATAAAATATGCTTTATGTATTATGTCCATTTTGCCAAGGGATGGATGAATGAGATTCCTAGGCTCATGCCGCTGTTGATAGCAGATAGCATATCCTGGGCTCTAATGCAAATTTACTAGCTTCAGGGCCAGCACATCAGAAACGGCCCAGAGAGAAGCTCAAATATGGACCATATAGGATCTTAATTGGCAAGAACACCAAGTACCTTATAGTCCTATAGTCCAGCAGCCTTTGAGCTGAAGACGTTCTCTTTTTAAAGGAATTGGAAGATTTCTCAAGAGATTTTTGAGCATGGTTTTGCAGACTCAGCGTCTGTATCTTTAATTTATGCATCATCACTGCTAAGCCTGATGATTTTGTTAAATTTGATGAACATGAGAAGAAGTGGTTTGTGTTCACAACACTCATTCTCCCACTCTACAAACAACATTACACTTTCCATAATAACCAAAAGACTGACTGATGTCTTGCTCCAAGTTGCAATGCTTCCCAGGAATCGAGCAAAGAGAAGATTTGATTAACTGTGGAGCAGGGATCCTGAGGACATTTTATTTGAGGAGGGGGAACATTTTTATGTAAGCATCTCTGAAAAAAATAGAGCCTGAAAGGTATAAAGAAAGGCTCATATATCTACGATTTTGAACTAGTTAATGATTGGTTTGAGGAAAACAATCTATTAAATCATAGAAAGTAAAATTCAAATTTAGGGTTAATAAAGAAAGGGTAAGTTTTGGCAAATAGGAGTGAAGAGTGGATTTCAGTTGGAAGTATGACTCCACAGAAAATTTAGGGTAAGAATTTCATATTAGTGACCTACAGATTTTGCTGGAATAGGTCTAGTCTTGGTGAGAAAATAGGCTTTTTCAATGACAGTAAAGGAATTCGAAGCCTACCCTTGAGGAGACATAAAGCTGCAGTAAATTTATAAACAAAAGACTCCCCAGTGCTTTTGCCCTGGGAGAGAAGGAGCAAGAGTGTGCTCTGAAAGAGATTGTGTTGAAGAACCTACAGCAGTAATTTAAGGGTGACATAAAAGTGTCTTAGTTCAAAAGAGGGTATAGACTCGGACAAAGGAAGAGCAGGTATAAAATGGGTTGCTGAGGGAATAATCAACAGGACTTTGCAATAAATATAGAAGGAAGATCGGAAGTGGTCCCTGATTTCTGAGCTGGGTGACTTCGAAAAGGAACTGGTGAGAAGGCACCACTCCACTTCTTAAACACGGCAAATATTTACTGGGAAAACACTCTGTGCAAATTGCTGAGCTAGACAATGACGACACAGGAAGGAACAAAATCAAACAGCTTTGTTGTCATCCTTCATTGATTCAGCAAGCAGGAAAGAATGAGTAAGACAAGTATCCAGATTTCAGATGCTTGCTGTCAAGGAAACAAATACATAGATGATGGGAAGAAATAAAAAGAAGGTATTTTAGGAGCTGTTCTATTGATCTGAGGAGACACCAGGACCAAGGAAACTCTTATAAAAGAAGGCATTTACTTGGGGGCTTGCTTACATTTCCAGCTTAGCCCACTTTCATCATGATGGAGAGCATGGCGGTATGCGTGGCTCTGGAGCAGTAGCTGAGAGCTACATCTTGACCCTAGGCCTAGAATTACATATTCCTAACAAAGCCACACATCCTAATCCTTCTAATCCTTTCGAATAGTACCACTTTCTAGTAACTAAATGTTTAAATATATAGGGATGCATTGTATTTTTTAAATAAAATAAAACTAGCACAATGGAATAGGACAAAATAAAGAAGAGGAGAGGAGGAAGGCAAGAAGAACAATAGTAACAACAACAAGAACTTGGAGGAGTAGAAGGAGGAAGAGGAGGAAAAGGAGGAAGAGGAGGAGAAGGTGAAGAAGATGAAGAAAGAAGAAGAAGAAGAAGAAGAAGAAGAAGAAGAAGGAGAAGGAGAAGGAGAAGGAGAAGGAGAAGGAGAAGGAGAAGGAGAAGGAGAAGGAGAAGGAGAAGAAGAAGGAGAAGAAGAAGGTGGTGGTCCCAAGATAAGACACAAGGAACATAGATCTACTTGTTTGCACAATCAGGAATTTCATTAAAATAAACAAACAAACACTAAGATAGAAGCCATAATGTATACCTAAGGACTTGTAGGGTAAAAAGAGAAAAGACAAAATAAAAATAGTAAGATTTTTTTTAAAAGATGAGAATGGGTGAGTTCAGGGTGGTATGGCCATAGATAATTTTTTAACTGGAGAAAAAAAAAAAGACCCGATATGGCACTATAAGACAAGGAACCTCCAAAGACACCTTTGAGTTTAGTTTGAGGTGAGTTCATTTTCTGTTGACCATCTAGTGCTGGTCACACAGCCTATCCTAGAGTACTTTATTTCTCCAGTGAGACTCCCTTATAGGAAGCTAAAGCCTTCATTTGCAGCTGGTTATCAGAGACAGCTTCTGGTTAGGTCACTCAAGCAATCTTGGTATGAGTTTCATCTTGTGATGACCCTTCAATCAAATCAGATATTGGTTGCTTACTCTCACAAGCTTTTTGCTACCGTTGCACTAGCATATCTCGTAGACAGGACACTATTGTATAGAAAAGAGTTTGCGGCTGTGTTGGTATTTACACTTCTCCTTTGGTGGCGTAAAGAGTACCTTCAGTAATGAAGAAGCTAGCACGTAAGGGTAAACGCTCTCTGCAGGCATCAGCTTGACTTCTGTACATTCCGTGAGTTGTATAGGTATTATCTTCTCCAATGGGGCCTCGCTGTCAGTTTGTGGAGAGAAACCTACAGTCATGGCAACTGCCTGGGTTCCTTAGGGATTCCCATGGTAACTTTGGTCAACTCAATTTAAATGTAACTTAATTCTGGTACTGGAAACTTAATTTGGTAGCAAGAGATGACCAGCTGGGGCTCTGTCTCTTGTATTATTTGGTGATTCCATTTAGATTGCTGTCAGTCATGTGTGTATATATTTTAGGAAGCTTTTGCTGTATTAGGTTTCCATACTACTCCTCAAATAGCCCTTAATTTGAGCTGTCTTTTGCTATATTCCCTCCCTCATTCCCTTCTTCCTTCCCCCTCTCCACTTGACCTTCCCATTCTAGTCCCCACCCCTCCACACACACACATTGTATCCACCCATAACTATCTATCGTGTTTCTCTTTCCTGGGGAGATCTATATGTCCCCTCCAAGTTCCCTACTCTATGCTTAACCTCTGTGGCTCTTCAGATTGTAGTTTGGTCATCAATCATCATTAACATATAACAAATATTAACATATAACATATTAACAAATAACACCCATATCTAAGGGGATGCAAACCATATTTGTCTTTTTGGGTCTGGTTACCTCACTCAGAATTTTTTTTCCTAGTTCTATTTACCTGTGAATTTCATTTTTTGTTAATGGTTGAGTAATACTCCTTTGTGTAAATGTACCACATTTTCTTTATCCATTCATCTGTTGAGGGACAGCTAGTTAATCTCCAAATTCTAGATATTATAAACTGTGTTCAGAAAGTAAACGTCTCAGTGGTAGAATGAAGTATCCTTTGGGTATATGACCAAGAGTGGTACAGATGGATCTTGAAGTAGATCAAGTCCCATCCTTCCGAGGAACTGCCTTATACTGCCATATTGATTTCCATAGTGACTGTACAAGTTTGCACTCCCACCAGCAATGGAGGAGTGTTCCTCCTTGCCACCGTGAGCTGTCACCTGTTTTATTGATCTTAGTCATTCTGACAGTTATAAAATGAAATCTCAAAGTAATTTCGACCTTTCTCCTTGAAGTCTAAGGATGTTGAACATCTCTTTAAATGCTTCTTAGACATCTTTGTGTCTGCTTTTGAGAATTATCTGTTCAGATGATTTAAATTGAGTTTTTATTTAATTTGTCTTCTTAATATCTAGGGTTTTGGGTTTATAATATATTTTGGGTATTAGTCCTCTATCAGGTGTGGTGTTCCTAAAACATTTAAAAACCTTGTTTTTTTTCATTCTGTATGCTGCTGCTTTGTTTGAATGATATTGTTCTTTGCCTCATAGAAGCTTTTCAGTTTCATGAGGTCCTACTTATTAACTGCTGATCTCAGTTCCTGTGTTAACAGTGCTCTGTTCATGAAGTCTTCTTCTGTGCCAATTAGTACAAGGCTAACCCCCCAACTTGCCCTTCTATCACGTTTAATGTATCTGGTTTTATGTGGAGGTTTTGATTCATTTAGAATTTTGACTTTTGTGTAGGGTGATAAATATGAATCTATTTGCGTTTGTCTTTTTGCAGCCGTTCAGTTTGATCAGCACCACTTGTTGAAAAATGTTCTTTTATTTTCAGTGTATGTTAGAATGACATTTTTACTATATTAATCCTACTAAGTCATGAGCATGGAAGATCTTTCCATCTTCTGACATACTTTTCAATTTCTTTCATCAGTGTCTTAAACTTTTTTATAATACAAGTCTTTCTTCTTTCTTGGTTAAAGTTATCTCAAGATCGTTTATATTGTTTGAGGCTTTGGAAAGCTATCGTTTCCCTGATTTCTTTCTTAGATGGTTTATCATTTGTATATAGGAGGGCTGCTGATTTGGGGGAGGTAATTTTTGTTGAAAGTATTTATCAACTGACAGACATACGTTCAGGAAAAACAACAATGCACATTAAACGAACAACAACAACAACAACAAGAAGAAGAAACCAAGAAAAGATTGGGGGAATGGATTTGGAGATGATGAGGGATAGGTGAAAACCTGCAGTTAGCCTATCCACTTCTCTCTCTGTCCAGAGTAACATTCTTATTCAAACCATCACAGAAGGGGTTTCTTTTGAGTAAGAGTCCAAGTGAAACCTATTTGGACAATATTTGAGATAAAATAGCTGAAGGCCAAGTCTAGACTCTCACTTTCAGTCTAAAGAGGCTAGGGTGGGGGGCCGGGGGAAGCAGTAATATTATTGAGACCTAAGGATACCATGAGAGCTGCACTATACGATTGCCCCCCCCCCTTTAAAAAATGGGAGAAGATCAGCCCGGGTCTTATATGAATCAGCCCGAGTAGCCTGAAGGATACACGTGCTCATGTCTAATGAGGCCCCAATAAGCACTTCCGAAGACAACAAATTGTCAAACAGGTTAGTCTTCAGCAGGAATCTGGGCCTGACGTTGGTCTTTGGACCGAGATACGCTCAAGCATAGAAGGAGCCCGGGGCTATAATGCAGAGAGGCACTGTAGGACCCTCCAGGAGAGCGCTGGAAACACATTAAAGAGGAAGGACTGTGTCCCCCTTTAAAACAGGAGCAAATTCAGCCCCACTGATTCCCAGTTGTGGGCTGTGACCCTGAGCTCATCCCCTCACCTCCAGAACCTGAGGCTCTTCATGTGCAAACAAACAAGAGTGATCACGTTATAGAGCCGGGGGTAACGTACAACAGGCTCCTTAACATCCAACGCTCCGTCTAGCCCACAGCAGACAGGAAGCTTTCAGTCAACTATGATCATTAGAGTTACACGTTCTGAAATACATTGTCAATCAGATAAATGTGAAGCCCTTAAAAAGGAAATGGTAAGCCAATCAGCCCCCCCGTTCTATAAATACATTGATTGCACACTTAAGAGTCTTTCTTAAACAAAGACAAGGTACAGAAGGGAATTGCGATTTACGTTCTGTCTGAAAGGGGAGGAGGGGGGGCTTATTCTTTACCTGCCCCAAGCTCCCATTGCCGATTTCACTGAACATGATTCTTTTTGCTCAGTCTGGCAGGGAGGTTGTAATTCTGCATTTTTTTGTGTGTGGCATTGCAGTCTATCTGTTGCCATGGAGAGATAAAGGGAAAAGAAGGCAGACCCTGGCTTCAGTACAAACAGTGCCAAAGAACAAATGTAGAAAAAAAGCATGTAAGGAAAACAAACGGAAAAGTCAAAATGGCTTTCTGCCTGATATATATGGGCATCGACTCTCTGCTGGCACAGGATGTCACAGGAAGCAGACCCAATGCCCCATATTGTAAATATTGATTTGAATTCATATTTTTAAAGACATAAAGATATCCATGAAGGCAGCCCAAGCAGAATGAAGAGTATACTAATAACACATGTCTTCTATAATGTTATTTTGTAAGTGGCTAGAGTTAATCTTAAAGCCTTAAATTTTCTTTTTTGGTTGTGATCACAATAGCCGGGCTTTTTGAATTGCAAAAATAAAACAAAACAAAAGATAATAATACTACACAGCTTCGTTCCAGTTTCCGGAACAGCAGCAGCAGCAACAACAAAAACAACAACAAAAACAACAACAACAACAACCTTAAGTAATGTTATTGGCTATGGACAGGTTCTACGGGAAGGGCAGCCTCTGTCTTCCTTTGAGTAGCCACTGATTAATTTACGCCAGGCCTCAGTGGTTAGCTGCAAACCCATGGTCACACAGATGACCTTGGTTAATCCGTGGATCACAAAAGTAAAACATGTAGTTACAGAACCTGTAGGGAGGACACCGGATGTAGTGGGGAGGGGGGAGTGATGTCATCAGAATGCAGTGTATATACGTGTGACATTGTCAACAAACAAATTCAATAAGCTACTTACTAAAAAGAAATTTTGATTATATCCTTTAATTTCATAGAAACAGTCCTTATCCTTCTGAGGAAAGGCTTTTTCCAAGTAATGGCACTAGACACATAAGGCAGTCTATGCCTGTTAACCACTCATTGCAGGCTATACAGTTTCATATACGTTACTACACAGACCAAACCCAAGAGGTCTCTAGGATACTTTCAGTTCTTAGATAAGGGAACTAAGGCTGGGCAACTGGATTTTTCTAAGCTCTCAATTCTTATGAACTGCAGATGAGGCGTTCTTCACTCTTGTTTTCTGATTCTAAGTTTGGGGCTAAAACCAAACTGATGCTACTTCCCTCCAGGCAAAATAGTTTCTGGGCCAGAGCAATGGCTGGGGGACAGGAGTCTTATAACTTGATCCCTAATGTTAACTGATAAGAAACAGTGGGAGAAGATCTTTACCTTTTTTAAAGTCATTTTCATTTCTAGAAGGATAAGAATGCAGAAGCCTAGGGTGTCTGGGATCACCCTCCAGTTAAACCCACAGTTTGTGATGAAAGGAAGATTTGCCTTGACACTAAGAAAGTCTGAGTTCTAGAGACCCTCGTCACACAGTTCCTGCGGATGTCTGTTACTGAGAACGGGAATGTTCCCAGTGGGAGACAAACTGCTCTCAGGAAGCATTTCTCTCTAGTCATTTCTGGCAAACGGCCTGAAGAGATCCTCCGAGGTCACAGAGGAATAGCCTGAGTCCACATTCCAAGAATCTGTAGGCTAAATACTTATTTTCTGTTAATTCATATTCATAATCATACGATTTCTCGTTAAATAAAATGCCACAAATTGTATAGCCAATGGGTTCCATCTCTGGTTCTGTGAAACACTGGGAAGCAGGACAGAAAGAAGAGAGAGAGTCTGAGACAGCACAAGAGAAGCTTCTGTAAGCTGCCTCCCCGGTTACGTTATTAGACATTTTCCTCTTAGAAATAATCCAGATAATCAGTCCTATTCTCATTTCACGTTAAGATGCAATAAATCACCTCAGACTCTTTTTTTCCAACCAGTTTCTTTCTAATGTCCAAAGCAGGAGTCTTTCAGAAGGCTGCTGCCTTGTCCTTCTTAGAGCTGTGTTGATCTTAAGTAGACTAGAGCCTGGAGGTTTACATAAGGGGCCTGTCTCTGTCCCCATTGTCCTTCCTAGGAGCCTGTCAGCCATCCTTATCTTTGCCTTATCATCCGGTTCCAAAGGTCTTGAGCATCTGGGTGCTTAGTTTCCATGATGACTAAGCTCAGGAAGGCTGCAGCGAAGTTTTGGAACTAAGATATTCTCTGGGTGTTAGTCAGTTTTGCATCAGTACAATAAAAGACCCCGGCAGGCCACTTAGGCTGTAAAAGGTTTATTTTGTGTCATGTCTCTGTTAGTACTCGTGTAAGATTAGGCAGCCCATTCCTTTAAAACCTCTTGTGAGAGCAGTACGTCATGGCAGTAATAAAAGAGAAGAAGGTAGGAAGAAAAGGGAGAGGGGGTGCTGGAGCATGGGTGGAGGTTCTACAATCCCTTCAGAGATCTGTGTTCAAGGCTCTATAGACCTCTCAATTCTTTCACCACTCACCAACACCCTCAGTAATACCACCCATGGGGTCGAGCCTTTAATGGAGTGGTTCTCAACGTGTGGGTTTCGAGCTTTTGAGGGGGTGGGGATCACATATCAAACATCCTGTACGTCGGATGTTTACACTGTGATTCATAACAGTAGCAAAGTTGCAGTTATGAAGCAGCAACGACATGATTTTATGGTTGGGGGGGTTCACCACAACATGAGGAACTGAATGAAAGAGTTGTGGCATTAGGAAGGGTGAGAACCACTGCTTTAAATTAAGCCTGGACCTTGGGAGAGTTTATTTTTATTCAGACTATACCACTCTCTCACTCACTCTGTGACTCCTGGAGCTGTCCAACAGAACGTCCTGTTGTGTGGGAAGCGTCCCTTGTCAGTACTGCCTGAGGTAGAGACCACTGCAGATTTTATTTCGTTAAATTTTGATTTTAATAAGCTCGAACGGCTAGTAGCTCCCACACTGAGCGGCACAACTCTAGGCCTTAGAGGCCGTAAAGCCCAACCTGTGGCTCTGTCTATGTAACAGGTTTCAGGGCCAGAGGCGTTAGAGACAGGAGCAAGCATATTGTGATTGAGAAAAAAATCAGTACCAAGACTTTCAATAAAGTTGTAAATTGATTGCTTTGCCCTTGTTCTATAATTGATATCAGCGTGAAATGGAAACTTTTTGTTGAGTGCCCACAAAGTGCCAAGTGCCACGTGTGTGTGTGTGTGTGTGTGTGTGTGATCACTTTCATTCATCTGTATATTTACTATATGTTTATATATGCAACTAATCTAGGGACAAAACACTCTGGCACCCTTTGCCTCCCAGGCATAATTTTTGTTATGTTGGTAACTCTAAAGATTTAGGGTGCCAGGCTGAAGGAACAGAAGTAAAGAAAAAGTTTTACCACACTACACACAGAAGAGACTATGACCATGGGGCTGGGGGATGGGAAGAAAATCCCTGGATGACAGGTAGAAGATACTAAGTAGAAGAAAAATAATGTTAGGGGGGGAAAAAGGTGACAGCCCTGGGCAAGTGATGAGGGACATTGGAGACTTGGCTGTTATCAGGTTCGGAAAGTGCTCTGCTAAGGTGCTAGGTGCTGCAGTAATAAGAAACATGTCCTGGGCGTTGATGGTGCTCGCCTTAAATCCCAGCACCCAGAAGGCAGAGGCAGGCAGATATCTGTGAGTTCAAAGCCAGCCTGATCTACAGAGCAAGGTCTAGGACAGCCAGGGCTACACAGAGAAACCTGGTCTCAAAAAATCAAAACAAAACACAACAAAACCATGTCCCAGGCATGCTTTATACCCATTAATACATTTGATTCTGATCCTCCAGGTCTTGGCTAGAGGAGAAGGGGAACTCCCAAGGCTCAGCACCACTGGGATACAATCCTGGGACGAAGGGAAATGACCGTCAGCGTGGCATGGAAAAGAACGGACAGAGACACAGGAACTGCATCTAAATTCTGCTGCTGATGTCAACACACATCAACACCCCTCTAAGAAACAAGGCCATGAGTACTCACTGTCTCCTAGCCACTCCATCTCTTGTAGTTTCCGGTCCTAAGAAATAGATACCACTGTTAACTACATTTTATAGCTGGACACTGAGGTACAGAGAGGACCGCAGCAGCCTGCTCTAGGACAGGTCATCAGTAAATCAGAGATCCAGGATAGGAACTCTGGCCATCTACACTGAAGTCCATGATGTAATCGCACATATATGCTGTCATTGCTGTTTCTAAGTCCCATTTGTCACTTTTCAAGAGACCTGTGAATATCTATGTATATGTTTGTATCTATACATATAGGATTGCATTAATAAATATTATATATAAATACATATATTTCAATGTAATTTCGGAATTATGACACCATAGCTCAGACAGGAGTGGGGGAGAAGACTCATATTGGTTTGAGGTTCATACATGTCCCCAACAGCTCCAAGGGTTTCAATGACTTAACTGAAACAATGTCACAAGATTGTACTAGATAAAGTTGAACTTACACATTCTTTCAAATATTCCAGTGCTGGTGGTCTCCACAGTTACCCTTGACTTCACTTTACCCACACCCTCAGTAAGAAGAGACAGAGACTTGACAGGGTGGACAAAAGTAATAACTCTCATCATTCTGCCTCCTGGAGCAGGAGGCGCTTTCCAGGGCTACTCCACCTTAACTATGAGGGGTAGATCCCAAAGGGACTAGCAGCAAAGTACAGATGGTTTAGGTGGGGAAACAGGATATATAAGCAGAGGCCAAAGAAACTAGATGATTTTAGCTAGGTCTCTCAATTCTTCTTACATAAAAATGATTTTTTTTTTAAAAAAAAACAGGTGCCTTAGGCACAAGCCAAGTATTTTAATCAGTAGGCCTAAAAGTTTGCTCCTGAGGTCTAGCCTAAAGAGGCAGGTGTGCATGTGACAGCTCAGCTGGGTACATTTCATGGCATTTCCACAGGAAAGGTACTTAGGGACACTGTAGATGAAAAGCTTGGGTCAAATCCCAGCTCTGATCCTTGTTAGCCATAGGCTTGCTGAAAGATCTTTATGCGTGTTCTTGCCTGAGTTTCTGTGCATCATACATGCTAGGAGAAGCCAGAGGATTTCAGATGCCCCCTGAAACTGGAGTTACATGCAGTTCTAAGACACCCAGTGTGGGTGCTGGGAACTGAACTTGGGTCCTCTTCAAAAGAATCAGTGCTCTTAACCTCTGATATCTGTAGCCCTTGTGAAGATTATATTTTGCTCCTGTACTACTGACTACTGAAATTGGTTCTAGGATTATTTTCAACGATTGCCAAATAACCTGGCTCATAGAAGGTAACTTTGATTTGGGTAACTTTGATGTAAGGATAAAAATGGGAGAGAATTTGGAATGACAATGCCTATTAAGACACAAGGATGCACATTGATCAGAATTGGTGAATTGAAGTCTGAAGACTGAAAATAATTTATGATTTTTTTTTTCTGGCTCTTTGAGTCCTGACCAATACTTTAGAGTTGCCTTCTGATCAAACAAATTGGCCATGGAAATATTTTCTGATTGAAAAAAAAATCCATTGTAAGGCATACCTTTCATTTTCTAGGGATTTTTTTCATCAATGGAACACTTTTATCAATGAGTAATTACAACTTTAATTACTCAAATGTCCATTAAGCTGGATTGGTTCCAAAAGCTACCAAGCTCTGAGTAGTTTCTGAAAGGTCTGCCATCCCTTAAATGGCTGCCACGGAAATTCTTTTAAAGGCCAAGTAAAAACCAGACCTACCCTAAAGTGCTTTAGAAGTATCATCAGAAGAACTAATTAATTCTCTTTAAAGACGTTAAAATGGTTTAGCCCTATAGCTGAAGCACTGAAGGAAATGAATGACTGTCATACTGGCAAACAAAGAGTAAAGTTAGAGAGTGTTAATCCCCCAAATCATGTAGCAGAAATGCCAACCTCTGCATGTGGCCACAGACATTCTTGGGTTTCATCCCTAGAAGGAAAAGAAAAATAAAAGGATTCAAACAGGGAGGAGTTGTTTGTCCCACTCTTTTGGAATGTAGTCAGCCGATGTCCATGAGTGACTGCTGGGAAATTTGCTTGTCTTATCAAGTTTTACGGGAAACAGGAGAGACCCTTTTCCAATGGAAAAGTGAATTTAATAGGTCCGAGTGTTTACTGGGGCTTCCCCAGAGCCAGCTGCATGGGCTGGTATTGTGACCAGTCAACTTCAGCCAGCAGAGCCCAGCTAACGATCTCTGCTTTCGTTTCTCTCTCTCTCTCTCTCAAAGGGACAAACATAGTTCTGTTTCTTGATAAGTCTGCTCAGCGGCCTCAGTTTCCCCAGTTCTCTTCAAGCACCAAACCCCATATCATTATGGATCGAGTGTTTAATAGACGACTCCTTGGTAGAGATTGAGATTAGCCTTCTGTATGGGACTTCTTCGGTCAGTGACTTTCACAGCAAAATCCAGGACCCAGGCCCCTCAGTGGTTGTCTTTTATCCTCTGGGTCATACTGTCAGCAGTGTTCTGTATTCCTCCTGCCTGTCCCCATTGCAAAAGCTCTCGTTCACTGACCGATCAGCGAGTTTGGCTGGACCCACATCTGATGTTAAGAGACCTGACATTAGCAGAGGTAAGACTGTGTGCGCGAGGCTCTGGATGGTTTTCCCTGTGTGTGCGCTGAGTGAGAAACTGCCGAGTGAATGTGTGTAAGGCTTAAATGAGATGATTTACGCACTGCTTCGAGCATGTAGCGGGCTGACCTTGGGTCAGAAATATAATTTTGAAAAATTGATTCTCCTCGCTTCCCATCCACCCATAGCCACTTGTTTGGTGAATGGTGTAATAAATCACAAGAAGTTAGGAGAGTATAATAGAGGGAAACTTGCATTTCTAGGCAAACCATTGAACCATACCAAAGCCATAATAATTAATTCCTTTAGGAACTGGTGTAATGAAATGGTGTGTGCATTTTATAAAGGTGCATGCATGCGCACATGTGTGTTAATGGAAGAAGAAAGCATGCAATAAGAAGTTATCAACCGTTCCTTGTACGTGTGGGGGCAATTTTATCCTTGTGCATAAACAGTGTTGCTATTTTCTTCAGCAGATATAAATTACATACAGAGCTCGGCTCTAGAGCTCCATTTCTAAAACGGCTTTGTGGCTCTTCATGCTGCTGCATATTTAAAGGTGCTGTTTTCTTAGTACCTTATTTGGCATGAGGACCCCAGCACAGTGGTACAGGAGTAGCAAGGGGTTGGGGACTTAGCTCAGTGGTAGAGTGTTTGCCTAGCAAGCGCAAGGCCCTGGGTTCGGTCTCCAGCTCCGAAAAGAAAAAAAAAAAAAAAAGAAAAGAAAAAAAGGAGTAGCATGTGCCCAGGCTTGTGTCCTAATACCCTGGACCAAAGGAGAGGACCTAGTGAAGGATCAAGGAAGGCGTCTCTCTATTCTGCATAGTTAGGGGGATATAGACAAATTGTTCTGAAGCACATCAGGTAGGAAATGGAAACATTAACCCAGAAAATGGTCTTCCAGGAGACCTCCATGGAACTCTCCAGGAGAGCTATGTTCTCAAAGGGTGCAGGGGCAACCAGCTGGGGCATGCCTTGCCTAGATTTGTCTATTTATTTTTCCCAACTATCTGCTTGTTCTATCTCAATAGGACAAGCTACTCTAAACCGATTGTATGTGATGTGCATGCAGCACACGTAAGCATACACTTGAACACACACAAGACTGAATTTCTCTATTGTTCAGATCCTGTGCACAGAAAGGAGGGAAACCTACCGAGATCTAAATACTTGCCATGCATTAGGTGGGAAAGAGAAAAATGTCCCTCAAGAAATGGAAAGGCAACTGCCCTGTGGAAGAAGAGGGTGATCTGTAAAAGAATATAATCTCCGGTGCTCAGTAATGGGGGCGGGGAGGGGAAAGGAAACCAGTCATAGATCCATTGCTGAGGCTGGGAATCTGACAGAAAGAGGTGAAGTGGGTTTATAGATGGTAGTATTTGAAACAAATGACCTTGGAACTTTCCTCATTCCTACCTCATCACCACAGTTTCTCATGTAAAAAAGAAAAAAAAGAAAAAAAAGAGCTCAGCCATGCTCTTTGCGACGGCCATGGAAGGCTGATGGAGTCAATGAAAGGCTGCAGTGGAGAGTGGACACCACAGGACATATCAAGGGTAGGTGGGTCCCGGTCAGAATTGTTCCAGGTATAGGCAATAAGAAGATGCATTTCCTCTGAGAAAATTAGAATCAATTGTAAAATAGAATGAAAAGCGTATTGCTGTATTAGTCTGGGTTCTCGAGAGTCACAGAACATATGAAATGTCTTATATTGAGGGAATTTATTATGATGACTTACAGTCTGTAGTCCACTAACCCAACAATGGTCAGCTGTGAATGGGAAGTCCAAGAATCCAGTAGTTGCTCAGTCCCACAAGGCTGGTGGTTTGAGCTCCTCTTCTGTAGCAGAAGATTCCAACAGATGTGTTCATAAGTAAATGAAGAGTCCAAGAAGAGTGAACCTTCCTTCTTCCAGTGTCCTTACATAGGTCTCCAGTAGAAGGTGTGACCCAGATTAAAGGTATGTACCATCACACCTGGATCTGGGACTTGTTCTGTCCCAGGCTGACCTTGAATTCAGAGCTCTCCTTGCCTTAGTCTCCTGGGATTAAAGCCGTGTACTTCCTTGCCTGGGCCTAAGCTTTTCCTGGCCACTATGCCTCAAGATCTCCATGCCAAGATCCAGGTCAGAAATTTGTGTCTTCCAGCCTGAAGATTGGGATCACAAGTGAGCCCTCCAATTCTGTATTGTAGTTCATTCCAGATATAGTCAAGTTGACAACCAGGAATAGCCATTACAGTTGCAAACATTGAGTTAGTGAATATCGGCTTGGGATGATGATTCTAAACAATGTCAATGATAAAGCCATTTCTCCCTTGGAAAGATGACCAGCTCTGCCATCACCCTGTCATATGCTCACCATCAGATAGCACACTCTGGCCGCTAGACTTAGTCAAGAAAACTGTCACCACTGGCTTTTCACAAAATAATATATCTTGGAATAAATCTAACTGTGGAAGTGAAAAACTTAAAGTCACTGTCTTAATTAGGATTTCTATTGCTGTGAAGAGACACAAAGACCACAGCAACTCCTGTAAAGGACACCATTTAATTGGGTCTGGCCTACAGGTCCAGAGGTTTAGTCCATCATTGTTACGGTGGGAAGCATGGTGGTGTGCAGGCAGACATGGAGTAGCTGAGAGTTCTACATACAGATCAGGCAGGCAGCAAAAAGAGTGCAAGCCACTGGTCCTGACTTCAGTTTCTGAATCCTTAACGCCCACCTTCTAGTGGCACATTTCCTCCAACAAGACCACACCTACTCCAACAAGACCACACCTACTCTAACAAGACCACACCTACTCCAACAAAGCCACACCCACTCCAACAAAGCCACACCTACTCCAACAAGGCCTCTTAATATTGCCACCCCCATGGCCAACCATTCAAAACATGAGTCTACAGGGGCATTTGAAAGAAAATGGCCTCCATAAGCTCACAGGGAGTGGCATTATTAAAAGGTATAGCCTAGTTGGAGTATGTGGCTTAGTTGAAGTAGTTAGGTCAATAAGGGGTGAGCTTTGCAGTCTCGGAAGCTCAAGCTAGTTCACTTCCAGCTGCTTGCTGATCCGGATGAAGAACTTTCAGCTTTTCCTAGCACCATGTCTGCCTGCAAGCTTCCATGCTTCGCCAAACAAGAATGGACTAAACCTCTGAAACTGAAAGCCAGTCCAAATTAAGTGTTTTCCTTTATAAGAGTTGCCTTGGTCATAGTGTCGCTTCACAGCAATGGAAACCCTAACTAAAATAGAAGTTGGTACCAGGGACTGTGGTATTGCTGTGATAGCTTTTGAATGTGGACTTTGGAACTTTGGATTAGAAAAACAGTTGAATGCTTTAAGTGAGGCTTAAGGTGCCATCCTAGTGGTCACAAGGAAGAAAGTGGTACTGAGGGTGATTTGAACTGTAAGGCCTGGCTCAAGGGGTTCCAAAGGAGAGGAATGTTAGTATGTGGCCTAGAGACTATTCTTGTAATATTTTGGTGAAAAAAAATGTGGCTACTTTCTGCCCTTGTCCAAAAAAAGAAAAAAGAAAAATCTGCCTGAGGCTAAATTGAAGAGTTTTGAATTAATTGTATTGGCAACGGAAATCACAAAATACACTGTGTCACGTAGTTATTAGTATTTACACTTATGCAGATCTATAGTGAGAAGGAGCAAGCTGAGCAAGGAAAAAAAACCAAAATGCACAATTTGAGGAGAAAAGAGGTACCATGAAGTGGAATGGAGCTAAGTCCTGTGTTTGAGGGAATAATCAAATTAAAGAAAAGCCTGATGTTGAATGAAATAAAGGGAGTGGTGACCTCAGGGCAGACCTCACAAGCTTCCAACTTGTGATACAGAAGTAAAGAACAGCTTAGGTTTAGGGATGGTGGCACACGCCTTTAATCCCAGCACTCAGCAGACAGAGGCAAGCAGATCTCTGAGTTCAGGCCAGCCTGGCCTACAGAGTAAGTTCCAGGGCAGCCAAGCTTAGGCAGCCATCGAAAACAGAAAGCTGGGGGGTGGGGATGGAATTGAATGGGGGCCATGTTTAAGCCCCAGCAGGACTTGGCAAGTTTGGTTATGTATTTCTGGCTTCAGAGTCAAGGATAGAAGAAACGGGTTATGAAACCTACCTCCATGGCTAAGGGAAGTTGCTGAGGTCAGGCATGTATCAGGGGTGTTCAGGAATGAAGGCTTAAAGAGACCATTGTGTGAAGCTGTGAAGGTGAAGCCTGGGTTGCCTTGGAGGCCTGAGATGTTGAAGTGGCCGGACTCTTGGGATCCGTGTTGAGAAGAGTTGCTAACAAGAATGGAGACAGCCCAAGAGAAAGAAGTGTGTTGTAGTCAATAAAGCTGAAAGGAGTTGGGGATCTGAAGAGCATTTTGACATCAGACATGGAGATGCAATATTTGGAGGTTGCCCAGCTGCTTTTTGTCACGCTTTGAACTAGTTTTTTCTCACTATGCTTCCTTCCATACCTTTTGGAATGATAATATATATCCTGTGCCATTACATGTTGGAAGTATGTGTTCTGTTTTTTCATTCTGATTTTACAGTTTGATTTTAAGTTTGATTACAGTTTAAAGATCTCAGGAATCTCAGAAGGGACTTTGAACTTTGGACTTTTAAACAATGCTGAGACTGTTAAAGACAATGGGGACTTTTGAAGTTGGACTTAATGCAGTTCCAAATTATGACATGGTCACAAGCCTATGGGGGTCAGGGAGTTGATGTGATGGTTTGAAAGAGAATGGCAGGGCTGGAGAGATGGCTCAGTGGTTAAGCGCACTGACTGCTCTTGCAGAGGTCCTGAGTTCAATTCCCAGCAACCACAGAGTGGTTCACAACCATCTGTAATGAAATCTGATGCCCTCTTCTGGTGTATCTGAAGATAGTGACAATGTACTTACATATATAAAATAAATAAATACATCTTAAAAAAAAGAAAGAAAAGAAAATGGCCCTTATAGGCTCAAAGAGAGTGGCACTATTAGGAGGGGTGGCCTGGACAGAAGTTATTCCTATTCAAATCGCCATAAACAGTGAAGAAAGAAGTTAAAAAAGACACCAGAAGATGGGAGACCTCTTATGGTCACTGATCCATTTGGCAGCACATGAGAGATAAGGTCTTAGTTTTAGTTTCATTCTCTTATGTGTGTCCATACACTTTTTACTAGCACTATTTGTTAAAAATACTGTCTTTTCTGTCATGTATATCTTTGGCTTCTTTGTCAAACATCAGGTGGTTCTAGGTATGTGAACTTGTATCTGTGTCTTTGATTCTATTCGTTGATCAGTATGTCTCTTCTTCATCATGCTGTTTTTATTTTATAAAAAATGAAATTAGTTCCTTATATGTCAGCCCACACAAAACTTAAATCCAGATGGATGAAGGTTCTTGGCATATGACCCAATACCACAAATTTGAAAGAGGAAAAGTTAGGGAATATATTTCTGAAGAGGACCCGATGGCACAGACATCGGGAACCACGATTGATAAATGTCCTCCTGCTTTGATGAGGAGAAGAAGCTGTCCCTGTCATCCCCCAACATGGAGTGCTAGGCTCCATCATTCATTTCCTCCCAGCGATTTTGAATGAGAAGGGAGAATAATTCACAAGAAGACTTGGACGCCATTAATATCGATACCTTTGGCAATGGGTTGTGTTGTCAATGGTGTGGGGTGTTAACTAGTTACAGGAAAGGGAGACGGTGCCATGATGATGAAATTACATAACTTCCTTAGTAACAAGGGACTTTCTGAGGAGGTTCTCCCAGGAGCTCCTCCATAGCTTTCTGGGAATGGTCTTTCTCTTGGCATTTGCTGGTGTGGTTTCAGTCTTGGGTGAAGTCTAACCACTTAGATAAATCTGAGCCACAGAGGGAAGCTCAGGAGAATGACATGAATCCGTAGGCAGAACAGAGGTACTAGACCCGGCTGGGGGCTGAGGCCCTGAAAAGGTTTAAATTAGAGATCATAACTCAGACAAGTAAATAAATGAAAGAAGGTAACTAGTGTCAGAGGAAAATATATTCCACCATCCCACTTGTCTAGAAACTCCATGCCTCTCAATGAATCATTCACTTCTCTATTTTTGGTGGAAATGTGGATTCAGATTGAGATACATATCTCTTAAGCTTACACTAAAAACCCCAAAGCACTTGGCATATTTAGTTGCTGTCTCAGTTAGGTTTACAAGTATTGTGCTGAAACACCACGACCAAGGCGATCTTTGTAAAAGAAAGCATTTCACTGGGGACTTGCTTATAGTTTCAGAGGTTTAGGTCATTATCATCATGGTAAGATGTTCTGGAGCAAGAGCTGAGAGCTATATCCACAGGAGGGAGAAGAGAAAGGAGCCCACCCCCAGTCATATACTTCCCCCAACGAGGCCACACTACTGGGCCTACTGGAGCCATTCTTAGTCAACCCACCACAGTTGCTTTTCTCATTGTTGTGACAAAATAGTCATTGAAATGATTAAGAGAAGGAGACAGTTTCCCATGGTGGGGAAGACACATTGGAATTCATGGTGTTGGAAGTATATGGCTGGGACTCCTCGCATCTTGATGGATCAGGAAATAAAGTCCTTTTCCTTTTTCTCTTGTCCGGGACCTCAACCCGTGGAATAGTGGCACCGATATTCAGGGTCTGTCTTCCTCTCTTTAGGTTAGTTGTTTCTGAAATTCTCTCTCTCTCTCTCTCTCTCTCTCTCTCTCTCTCTCTCTCTCACACACACACACACACACACACACACACACACACACACACACACACACACACCCTAGATATTCCCTAATTCAGACAACTGAACAGTTGAAGGCAGCCATCCCTCTCAACTTCTTGTCAAGAAGAAATTCTGGAAGGTAGGGCACTAGGTAGAGGGGAATAGGATTGTCTCATGAGTGGCCACTGCTCTGAGCTCTAAGAAGAGGACAAGGGAAACATGGACTGTCATGTGAACTCATCTAATACCTGGATGTTGATTCAATTAAAAACAACACCACTGAAGAACCAGACAGCACCAAAATGTGCTGCTAAGACGTCTCATTCTTTTATTGAATCCTGCATCAAACACAACTTCTGTTTTACTCCTAAAGGGGGCAGGGAGTAAAATAACAATTTCCTGATAGGTAGGGTCTTTCTAGAGAGCATAAGGCCATTAATATTCCCCAGTAATATTATACATCTACTCCTGAGAGTAGATGTGCCTCAGGCTCCCTACAGAGTACTCCACAGTCACAGACAATATCATCACTTCTCCTTAGTTGAAAACTCTCCTGGATTGAAAATTCTCCATATCCTGAAGGCCCTCACAGCCAAAGGCAGCTTTAGAATCTCTATTTAGAATGGATTTACAGTTGGCCATCTGTTTGGATGGAAAGTCAGTCTTGAATTATTTTGTGTAATTAAGAGAAGGCTGCGAAGTATCCTTCTTAAATATGAAGGGTAGCTGCCCAAACCATCACAGTTTCCTCCCTGCTGCTATAGAAATGTTAGTGGTGTAAGTTGGGGACAGGGCTGCTCGAGTACAGGCATCAGTTACTGAGGAAGCTTTCTGGTCTCTCAGGGACACTTATGCAACTGACTTTTCTTACGTCATTAATTCACCCTTCATAGTGAGGTGACAATCAGGGTTCCCTCTCTTTAAACTTCTTTGGGGATTAAGTACAAAGACCCAGGGCTACCTACAAAGCCCTGTGAGATAGGGTTTATTCTTGTAGAGTTTCTACACACTGAGCACAGCTTAGCTTCTTGTCTGTGATGTTTTGTCTCTAGTGCTTGTCAGACTGGCTCCCGTCATCCTTTGAACATCGTCATGTATCTCTCCCTCTGCCTCTCCTTCATTCTTGCCCAACTGCCACTCCACCTACCATAATCCTAGGCAGATGTCCTTCTCATGTGCCCTTGCCCTTCTTGTCCTGTCATTTCATTGTCTCATGCCACATTGAATCACTCCATGAAGTAGAACTATGGGTGGGGAAGACTGAGGAAGATCATCTGTCAGTTTTCTGGGCTGTCATAATAAGTTGGTGGCTTGAAATGGCAGCATGGATTTTTTTCAACATTCTGGAGGCTGGAAGTTCAAAATCAAGATTGCAGCAAGGCAGCATGAAGACTCCATGGAGGCATACCTTCTTGTTTTGTCCAGCCTCTTGTGGGTCTATCGGTCCTTAGCTGTGGATTATCACTTGGTTTCTGCGTCTCTGGTAACTTGACCCCTTCTCTATGTCTATCTTATACACATGAGATTGAGTTAAGTGCCTTCCTGGGATGATCTGGGATGGTCTCCTCAACTTAACTCTATGACATATCTGTAAAGAACATTATTTCTAAACAAGACTCCAGAAATAGAATGTGGCTATATCTTTTGATTAGGGCGCATGGTAGGTAATTTCCATTGTCAATTTGACTGGATTTAGTATCACCTATATGGTGGTATGGTACATGTCTGTGAGGATGTTTCTAAAGAGAGTTAGTGGAGAAGACATACCCCAATCATAGGTGGTATCATTCTAAGAACTAGAGACCTAGATAGAAGGCAAAGATAAACCAAGAAGAAGGGTAGCATTTCCTTTCTGTGATAATTGTATGAACTGTTTTGTTCCACTGGGAATTCTCCATCATCATAGGATGAAACTGGGAAATACATGAAAGCTTTGCTCCTTTAAATCTTTGTTCTCTCAGGCATATTAACTAATATGGGCACAGGGGCCATGTCATTCAGCCTACTACAGGGAAGAAGTTAGAAAATCCTCAGTCTGGCAATGTATTTTCTCTTGAAGGGGGATCAGAGTGGTATGTTTTTATCTGCCATAATCCATCCCTTAAACTGTATAAAGGGCCAGTTTTTCAAAGTTCTAATGAATTTTTCTTCTTGAGAGAAGATTTTGGAGAGGGAGGCCTCCCACTCCACTGCTGTTGGTCTTGGGGCTGGAGTCGCTACATATTGTTCCCTCTCTCACAATCCATCCTAAATTCTCTTTATTCTTAGTTGCCATTCACTGGTCTGAGTGGTCCCCCTAGTGATGAGAACCCAACTTTGGGCCTCCAGTAACTATACCTTTCTCAGGTCATTCTTGTCCAGTTCATGCATAATAGGAACTTGTCCATTCACAGTCATTTGGTCAAAAGAGTACTGAAAAGTCCATCAGTGGGGTTCTATGAATTTTCTTCTTTGATACTGTCATGCAAATGCAGCCTCACCTCTTCCTGATGACCAGGGAAAATTATCCTTGACAAAAATGGTGGCTATTCTTTTTTGCCAGCTATTCTCTGAACATGGAAACCTATAGTGGCCACATGGATTATAGTTTAACAAGGTCCCTGCTGATTCCCTGGTGAGTGTATTAGCTTGAGAGACCAGGAGTTCTAACCTGCAGAGCATAGAATTAAAAGGATGGGAAGTGAGGAGGATCCTGGAGGATTACTGGGAGTCAAGTCATACCACCATGCTATTGCTATTCCTTGGCATCTTGAGTCCTGTATTCTTCCTCTTGGGAACCTAGTGACTTCTACAAGATTGGTACTTTGAATGTAGACATTAGCACTCTTCAGGAGTCTGACATATTCTCTCTGCTTCTACTGCACCTCGAGTAGACCACCCTATACCTACACAAATGGAGTGTTTGGGCGGTTGGGCATATGATACAACCAGTGAACCTCACAATTACTGGCTCCTTGCTATCAGCTAGAACTATATTTCTAGTCTGGAAAACATGGCTCCCAGACCCTATAAAAGTCTATCAGCATTGTACTCTTCTGTCTTGGGTACAGATTCACTTTGTCTTTTACGTTGAATACAGGGTCTGGCATAGTATGAATTCAGGAAATGGCAAGTTTGGGGATTTTGCAAACTTTCCTGTCACTCCCTAAACCCCACATGTATAGTTATGACTTCCAATACGGCAATCACCTCTTGCTCATTGTGTCATGAATTTTGTGTGCTGATATAATACCATGTATAATATTCAGATAGTCCAGATGTCTTCAGGATATATTATGTCAGATATGAGAAATCTGTATCCTATAGAAAAGCTAGCTCATATCTAATATTTTCTGTTGCACTTGAATGTAACTGTTTCTGATTTAAGCCTTCTGTTTAAAACAGCCTACCTTTGTTAAATCACTATTGTATATCATATACATGAGCCATAATTATCTGCTCCATTGGTGAGCAATTACAAGCATGGATACCATTGGTTTGCATTTGCTGTGGTCTTTAGGCTCTCAGATTCATTCAGTTTTCATAAGGGTCAACAGGGAATTAGATGAAAATATGACAGAGAACATAATACCCCAACCTCATTCTTCACCATTGCCTCCAGGATGCAACTCTGGCTCTAATTTACTTATTCCAGACAGCGAGTTCCAAGATTTCCACTTGACCTTTTACACTGTGATGGCTCTAGAGGTCAAGAACCCAATGTGGAATTCATGCTGACTGCCAAGTTAATAGTATCAATTAAAACATGTTCAGCAGAAAAAGTTATTCCTCTTGAGGTCCATGAGTCAACAGATTCCACAAACCTTACTTCTGCCAGAAATCTGTTGACTGCTGGGCAGTCATGTCCCCTGTTTCTTATGAGAGGCCATGATATTTTAGGCTGCCTTGGTTTTTGTTTCTCTTTCTTTTAAAAATTTGTTTTCATATAATATAATTTAATCATATTCTTTTCTCCCCCAACTCTTCCCTGATACTTGCCACCTCCCCACTAACCCAAGTTCATGATCTCCCTCAAAACAAAACATCCAGAAAAACAACAAAAGAATAAAAAATTGAAAATCAAAATGGACTGTCTTGGCTAAGGTGACCGTGGCTGTGAGAAGCACCATGACCAACAGAAAGTTGGGGAGGAAAGGGTTTATTCAGCTTATGTTTCTGTGTCATTGCTCACCATCAACGGAAATCCAACAGACTAACTCCAACAGAGCAGGACGCTGGAGGCAGAAGCCGATGCAGAGGCCATGGTGGTGTGCCACTTAATGAACAAGCACCTCATAGCTTGTTCATCCTACTTTCTTATCAAACCTAAGACCACCAGCTCAGGGATGCCACTGCCCATCAATCACTAATTAACATAATGCCCTATAAGCTTTCCTTAACTCCATCTTATGAGGGGACTTTCTTAACTGAGGTTCCTTCCTTTCAGAAGATTTTAGGTTGTGTCAAGTTGACGTACAACTATCCAACACAGAGACAAATGAGAGAGAGAGAGAGAAAGAGAGAGAGACAGAGACAGAGACAGAGACAGAGAGAGACAGAGAAAGACAGAGAGAGAGAGGAGCAGGAGGAGGAGCAGGAGGAGGAGCAGGAGGAGGAGGAGGAGGAGGAGAAGGAGAAGAGGAAGAAGAAGAAGAAGAAGAAGAAGAAGAAGAAGAAGAAGAAGAAGAAGAAGAAGAAGAAGAAGAAGAAGAAGAAGAAGAAGAAGAAAAGTCAATATGACAAAAATACCAAAACACAAAGTGCCCACCAAAACATTGAGTGCCTACTTTGTATTGGCCAGCTACTCCTGGGCATGGGGCCTGCCCTAGAGTATAGTTGATATTCCCAGTAACACTCCATTGGGGAAAACTGATTTTTCCCTTTCCAAGCAGGTATTAATTGCAAATTGCTTCTGGTTACAGGTGGGACTTTGTGTCTACTTCCCCTCTCAATGCTCGTCTGGTTTGAACATGTACAGGTTTTGAGTGCTCTGAATTCAGTTCTATCTGTTGTATTATGGAGCCATTAACCTGGTTATCTTCCTCCCTCTTTCCGTCCCCTCCCTCCCTCCCTTCCTCCCTCCCTCTGTCCCTCCCTCCCTCCCTCCCTTCATCTCTCCCTCCTTCCTTTCCTTTTGTTTGTTCATCATTTTTTTCTTGTACTTTTCGGGGAAATGAACTAGTATCATTTGCATACTGGACATAGAAATATTTCCCATCTTTTTAGGTTTTATTTTGAGATAGAGTTTTACAAAGTTGCTTGGGCTAGCTTTAAACTATCTCCATAGACAAATGGCTCCTAGGCTAGTCTTAAACTATCTCTGTAGCCAGGTAGCCCCTGAGCTTGAACTCTTCCTGCCTCATTCTCCTGATTACCTGGAATCATAGGTTCTGTACCACCAGACACAACTAACTTTCAGGTCTTTATCTGTCAATTAAAATTCAGATACCGCGTCTAAAGCACAGCTATTGGAAAGTCTAGCTACTTATCTTTCCTTGGTATAGATTAAAATAATATACAGCCATAGGCCCCTGGGGGAGAAATTTGAGAGTCAGTACAATGTATGGTTGCTGTGATATTATAGGATCTTTTGCCTTGTGGTCTTCTTCAGCCAATAGAAATTGGAATCAGAAAGTGGTCTGTGTTCTGCACAGTGGCAAGGCTATCTTGACATTTTCTGAGAATGACTTTCCTCGGCCTCCTGCTCATCTTTGTTGACTGGAGATCTGTTCTTAGGAGTGCTGAGCTCTACTCTGTTTTCAGTTATCTCAGTTCCAGGCTGTGTTGGCTGTACTGTGCTCTTGTTTGTCATGGTAATTCCTACTTCCCTTCCTTTGGCAATGGAGTATCATACCCACCCTCAGTTGGTGGAGCTCAGTATCTCCGTTGCTATCAGTGAACTAAATACTATGGTAGACATATATTGATAGCTATGGTCACTGGAAGCGCCACTGGGACATTGAGTGACACTAGATGTGGCTCTCTTGGCAGCACGTTTTCAGTGGCCTTGTAAATAGTGTATCCTTTGGCCTCATATCAAACACCCATTTCTGTAAGCTTACATCCCCAAACCTTTAATTTCTTCTTCTCTGTCTTCTATGGCAATCAGGCGATTCAGTCTCTCAGTGGGAGCCATTCCTTTCTCCAGGCTTCTAGGAGTTACCATGGCAGCAAATTCACATTATTTCCTGGGTTGTCAAATCCTGTTTCTCAATAGAATGACCCTAAGTAAAAAGCACCAAACCAAACTAAACAAACAAACACCTCTCTTATCCAGACACACGTCCTGGTCCCCATAATCAGGCACCGTGGTCACTGTTTGCATACCCTATATGGCATCTTGTGGTTCCCTTTGGTTCCACTCACTTTCTTTATCAGTCTGAGCAGATTCCTGGCCAGACTATGCTGACTCAGTCCTGATTGTAGATTTGCCATTCAGGAGAAGAGAAAGGAACCATCTGTTGTCTTTTGGAGAAAAGACCCTTGTGTCAGCTTCCTGGGGGTGGTGCTAGCTCTTCACAGGGAGGGGTAGGCTTCCTCTGAAGACTCAGAGGGTTCAGAAGAGATCAAGAAGCATCCATCCAAATCTTCAAATCCCATGTATCCGATTTTGCCAGTTTTGCAAACTAGAACCCTTACTTTGGTTAATGTCCCTGCTTTGAGTTTACATATTCAGTTGTCTTTAAGGTTTAGTAACCATTAAATCCAGTTTCTTCACCCACAGTAAAAAAAAAAAAGACATATTGTAGAAACATTTTTCATATTTTCTGAATTACAAATTAAATATTTTCTTCACTTTTTCTTCTCCTTTTATAGGGCATCAACATATTAAGTAGTAGTCATTAAGAGCCATTATTTTTATAGTTATGCCCTCTTCTGTATTTCAAATGTTTCAATCAGTGTATCCCTTTCTATTGTGCCATGCTAGCTGGTCAGTGATGAACTTCTTACTAGTGAGTTTCCAGCTCAGGCTAAGGGATGTCTATTTATCTTACCACCAAGGAAGAGGGCCTCAGAACAGTTGAGTGGTGAAAAATTCAGTTGTCAAGCATTTTCTTATCACCCGCTTTCTTGGATTATTTTTGGTACCCACTACTACTCTAAGTTGGGTTTTCTAGACAGCAGGTGCTGAGCTGAAACATGAAAGTTAAGATGAAAGACAAAAGGGGAAGTTTAGAGTTAGAGATACAAAAGACTTTGGGGGATGTAGTAAGGAAGAGGGAAAGAGTATACAGTAAAAGAAAAGAGAACTGGAGTATACAGACAGAGCCATCCACCTTAGAGGTATCACAAAGTCTGTCAGTCTAACAATGGTTCCAAAGTAAAGACCACACCCATTAGCAGAGTGTAAAGTTGAGTGGAGATGAGGTCTTTGAAGTACTTCCTTCCTATAGCAGGGGGGTAAGTTAAATTGACTTTGCCCATAAATAATGGCCCTTTAAATAAAAGTTTAATCCATACAACATTTCAGATAAACGAAACAGAAAAACAGAACAAAACCCATTAAACTTTTATTCCTCGTCTGCAATGCAAATCTAACCAGGTGCTCTGAATTTTAGTTTGTGAAATCTGGACACTATGGCTGTGTTTAATTTCAATTTTCAACTCGACTGGGCCAAGAAATGCCTAGGGTATTGGTGAGATCAAACCTTTAGGTGTGTGAAGGCCTTTCCAAAAGGATTGGATGAAGAAGCAAGGGCTATACAAAGTGGGCTGGGAACCCAGAACATAGAAAAGGAGGGAAAGGAGAAAAACAACCCAGTACAGGCAACCCTTTCTTTGAACCCAATCTACCAAGATTCGAACAAGCATCCTCCTGCTGCCAGAGACGGGACTTGATCTTTCAGTGGTTCCTCTCTGCCGCTGTAGACTGTATTACCTGAAATAGAAGCCAAACTAAACCTTTCCTCTTTCAAGCTTTCTCTCGTTGGGTCTTTTAGTCACAGCAATGAGAAAAATAACAAATATGCTGGCCACTCTATGATATTTCCCAGCTAGTTCCGCTTTTATCAGGCAACTATCTTGGAATTGCCTTAAAAAAACATTGTCACTTGGCTGGATCAGACTGAGTTGAGGTAGACTGAAGTACAACAAGTTCTGAGGGCTACCTACGTATAAATAAATCAGTTCCTGACAGAAGAGCTGAGCAGTTCTCAGCATTGGGCATATCTGTGTTCTGATTTAATGTCGTACCTCTTGCTGAGGACAAGCCCAGGAACAGTGTGAGTTTTCTTCTATGTCATAGCCCCAGTGCTTGGCTCATGGTACCTGTTCTGTTGGTACTTACTAAGTCGAATTGTGCTTAACAGTTTCAGGGATCTGGCAAATATGGATAAAACAAGAAGAGGCCCTCAGTTGTTTTCTTCTCAGATGACACTCGGGGGTTTGCTAGGTCTTCCCTGCCTTTCTGTGGTCTAATTACAATAAGCGAAGGTAAAGGGTGGTATGGCAGCTGTGAGGGGGAGTCCAAGTTCATCAGCACTGACTGCCAGGCCAGAGCTAATTCTTTTTGGCATTAACTAAATCCAAGTAAACTAAGTTGGCTGTAGTTGAGGAATTTCAAAACAGATCTTGTATATGAAGATTGGTGTGAAGTACCAATGAGTATGCACCTGCTACCATCTGTCTGTCTGTCTGCCAGCTATCTATCTATCTATCTATCTATCTATCTATCTATCTATCTATCTATCTATCTATCTATCTATCTATGTATCTATCTATTATCTATCTATCATCTATCCATCTATCTCTATATCTATCTATCATCTATCTAACTACCTATCTCTATCTATCTATCTATCTATCTATCTATCTATCTCTATCTATCTATCTATCTATCTATCTATCTATCTATCTACTTATCTATATCTATCTCTGTATCTATCTATCATCTATCTATCTACCTATCTATA
Organism: Rattus norvegicus; assembly: GCF_021556685.1. NCBI lineage: Eukaryota > Metazoa > Chordata > Mammalia > Rodentia > Muridae > Rattus > Rattus norvegicus. The sequence continues at coordinate 246,743,520 of NC_141534.1, read as the reverse complement.
TCTATCTATCTATCTATATCTATCTATCTCTCTATCTATCTATCTACTTATCTATATCTATCTCTATATCTATCTATCATCTATCTATCTATCTACCTATCTATATCTATCTATCTATCTACCTATCTCTATCTATCTATCTATCTATCTATCTATCTACTTATCTATATCTATCTCTATATCTATCTATCATCTATCTATCTATCTATCTATCTACCTATCTATATCTATCTCTATATCTATTTATCTATCTATCTATCTATCTATCTATCTATCTATCTATCTATCTATATATCTATCCATCCATCCACACACAGAGGGTTCTAAATCACAAGACTTCAAACAGAACTTAACTCTTCTTCCAGATCACCTCTAGTCAGTAAGCCAGAAGTCTTCACCTACCCATCTGTAGTATGCAGTTTCCAAACTTGGAGAGATTTCCATGGATTCTGCTTATTTTCCCCATGGCCTCTGCTTTTGGTGCTTTGGTCCCTATCATCTCTGACCAGAATTTGAATATGTCATTTACCTTCCTGCCTTTGCTATTGTTTTCTCTCCAGTCTGTCTTCTACAGTGTTGTCAGGGACTTAGACTTAAACTTTAAAAGAAACTGCACCAAATCTAATCAATCAGATCATGTTATTCTCTTCCCTACTTAAAACCTTCCTCTTTTCAGCATTGTGTCCAAATTCCATCCCTTACTCTGCTTACCAGAGACACTCTTACTCTACTTTTAAGTAAGCAAGCTAAGCTGGGTTTGAGAGTCCAACCCTGTAACTCCAGATGTGCAACCCTGTAACTCCAGATGTTTGGAAGGCTGAGGCAGGAAGATTATAAATCTGTTTGGACTAAAGTTCAGTGCTAGCAAAGGCAACGTATCAAGACTCTGTCTTGGGAGGGAGGGAGAGGGGGAGGGGAAGGGGAAAGGGGGGACAGCATCAGATACTGGAGGGACGAGGAGAGAGATCAGAGGATCAGGAAATCAAATGAAAACATGTAGCAGTGGGGGATGAGGAATGGGGGGTAGCCACTGGAGGGTCCCAGATTACAGGGAAGTGAGAGGCTCCCAGGACTGAACTAGGATGACTTTAGCAGAAATGCACAGCGAAGAGGAGATATAGCCTGTAGAGTCCGCCTCCAGTAGATAGGCACAGCCCCCAGTGGAGGGATGGGGCCGGCTACCCACTTATCTCAAAGGTTTTAACCCAGAAATGTTCCTGTCCAAAGGAAAAACAGGGACAAAAAATGGAGCAGAGGCTGAAGGAAGGGCCATCCGGGGACGCTCCACCTGGCAAGCAATCCAGTCTGCAGACACCAAACCCTGACACTGTTGCTGTTGCCAAGAGGTGCTTGCTGTCCGACTGAGTTCAGGGATCCTGGTGGGGCAGCTGGGGGAAGGACTGGAGGAGCGAGCAGAGGGGGCTGCAACCCCATAGGAAGAACAATGTCGGCTGACTGGATCATCCAGAGCTCCCAGGGACTAGACTACCAACCAAGGAGTGTACAGGGAGGGATCCATGGCTCCAGATAGTTATGGAGCTGAGGATGGCCTTGTCTGATATCAATGGGAGGGGAGACCCTTGGTTCTTTGGAGGTTTGGTGCCCCAACATAGTGGGATGCTGGAGCCCTGAGGTGGGTGGGTGGGGGAGCACTCTCATAAAGGCAAAGGGAAGGAGGGAGAGGACAGATGGGATGGGGGGCATTGTGGAGGGGTAACCAGGAAGAGAGATATCATTTGAGATGTAAATGAATGAAATGATTAATAAAAAACATTTTAAAAATATTTACCTCTGCCTCCCTAAGGACTCGGGGAATGTGGAGAAAGAGTAGGTAGAAAGGACATAAAAGAATGAGGTTGAATGCCACGAATGAATGGTATATAACATCTTCTGGACACAGTGGGGTCATTACACCCCTGAACTCTCTGCAGCTATGGCTGCCTCCATAAGACCTGAACAGTATCAAGCCAACAAAAGCAGTCAACATTCCAAGAGGCGGCACCAATAAAACTTAGTAGGCTATGAAATACAGGGGATGGAGGACACAAAGAGAGAAAATGATGTGTTGTGTGGGTCCCTTTTTTCAGCGTCCCCGGGAGGAGTGGAAGAAGGAGTTTAGGGTCTATGTGATCAAGATAAGTTGTTTACATGTATGAAATCATCAAAGAATAAATAAGAGACATTCAATTTACAAAAGAAAGAAAGAAAGAAAGAAGGAAAGAAAGAAAGAAAGGAAAAGAAAAGGGTAGCTAGACGTGGTGGTGCACACCCTAATCTTAGCACTCAGGAGGAAGCAGAGGCAGGTGGATCACTGTGAGTTTGAGGTCAGCCTTTTCTAAAGAGCAAGTTCAAGGGCATGCAGGGCTACACAGAGAAACCCTGTGGTGCTGTCCCCCCTTTCTTCTTCTTCTTCTTCTTCTTCTTCTTCTTCTTCTTCTTCTTCTTCTTCTTCTTCTTCTTCTTCTTCTTCTTCTTCTTCTTCTTCTTCTTCTTCTTTTCCTCCTCCTCCCCCTCCTCCTCCTCCTCCTTCTTCTTCTTTTTTAAAAAGATGCAACTTCTTCATATCATTCCCCATTTGTGGTAGGATTAAAGTCCAGCCTTCTTTGCACAAATATTAAGGCCTCCTGGCTCTAGGTTTGGTGGCCTTGGCCAACCTACTTCAGCAGCAGCAGCAACAACAACAACAACAACAACAACAAAAAACAAACAAACAAACGAACAAATAAAAACCTAGAAATGGTGTGTCCAGAGTTTGAGTGGTGTGTGTGTGTGTGTGTGTGTGTGTGTGTGTGTGTGTGCATGTGTGTGGCTGTGGGGGACGATGCAGAGGAGCAAGGCTGCTACCAGAAGTGAGGAAGAAGCCTTATTACTTTAATAAAGAATAACTTGCAATGTAAAAGAAAGAAATTGCCATCAATACTGAGTGGGAAAAGAGAGGCAGTCAGACGGCCGAGAGGGGAACCAGTGCAAGGGAGCTAAATACATCTTATGTCTTTACTCTACTAGTAACAAGGGCTTGTGCAGTCTCTGGAGTATCTTGCATGCCACAATTCCATGCATGCCTTATGAACGCTGTCCTCCTCTCATAGAGGGCCATTCAAGCCACACGCAAAGTGTCACTCGCAGTGCACTTTATTCCTTCCTACCACAAGGCATGGCTTCTGAATCAATCCCTAGCTTTGGCTCTCTCCTCCATAAAGCAAGCCTGACCATAGTGCCTACCTCACAGCAGAGCTGTGAGGTTTAAACAGTAGCCTGCTTTCGTGGGAGCAGGACAGAAAGCTTGCAGATGGTAGAACAGTTCTGATCTCCGTCTATGGGATTTCTGGGCGTGTGCTCTTTCACTGCATCTATAAAGTTCTAATCATGACGGCGGGAGTTGGGGGCTGCAGCAGAAAGGTGCAGTCTCGCCCTGCTCACCGCAGCCCGTTATTATGTAAGAGCAGTTGAACCGCAGTTCCCCTGAGAGTGGTGGGGAGGGTGGGAAGAGGCACAGTGAGAGAGGGCGCAGAGGCCCTCCCGTATTTAACTGTCAGTAGAGTTGAGGAAACTCCTGGGAGAACTCTAGTTTTTCCTTTTAATGACAGCAATGGTTTACCTAAAAGAAATGTTCCCCTTTGAAAGAAAACAAAGACCCTTTCCTGACCCTGTTTCCTCCTGATCCTGCGTTTAGCTGACTTGCTTTGCAATTCTTATTCCAATGTCCCCTGTCCTTATGGAGTAGAGGCTAGCCCTGTCTCCTGTTATCTCACTCCAATTTCTTGGCCACCTCAGGAAATGCAAACTAACTTTAATATTGGTTTATGAAAAAAAAAACAGATGAAGATTAACTGGCTGCTGAGAAGAAATAGAAAACACCCGCTCAAACAAACAGAGGAAATCAGAGGGAGTTAAGCTCCCCAGCAGGACTTTCTGCAAAGCAGTAACCTGCCACTTTGCCTGTGTCTTTTATCTCTTGTGCCTGTCAAGGATCTCGGAGGAAGGATGGCAGCATGACTCGAAAAATGTGTGCACTACTCATTCTTGTCATCTACCGTGAAGTGGAAAGAATCAGAACAACCCCTCTACTGAAACCAAACAAAACAACATCAACACCGCCCTCGCAAAACAAAGTCCAGAAACAACGAGGCCAAATGAGGGGGAACTGTTTCCTTCCTCTGTTGATGTTTTATGGTTTATTGTTTTGTGGTTATTTTCACATACGTTCCGATTGTTCTGCCCTTATCATCGCTTCTCTCCGTAGCCATCAAGGAAAATATTGAAAACGAACACATTGTCTATTTCCTGACAGCCACATTCAGAACGATGAAATCGTCGTTAGCAGAGTCTAATGGGTCTGTCAGTCACATGGCTAAGTGAGGAGACTCTTTAGCATCGGGAGAGATAGCAGGAGGAACCGATGCCTCCTGGGAGCTCAGAAGTCCAGAAAAAAGAAAAAAAAAACTTTATATCTTTTCGTTCATTTGATTCGAGCAACCGCTCTGTGAGGTAAGGTTTTGTGTTTCCCATCTTGCAGATGAGGAAATCCAGGCTTACATCCTCTTGCCCACGATTACCTAACGGACAATAGATGAGGAAGTATTCTTTCAATCCATGTAGCCAGGACAAAACGATAGCCAACGTTTATTAAGCATTTTACACTTTCCAGGAAATCTTACAGGCTTTGGGTGTTTGAGCTCATTTAATCTGCTGAGGCACTCTAGAGACAGGGGCTGTGAACTTTTCATTTACAGGTGAAGACTCTGAAACAGTAGAAGAGAATTCCCACATGCCTAGCTCAAAGCCAGTGCACTGGCAGGGGATGGGCGTTCCCCTCACTTGTACTTTACTTTTTTTTATTAGATATATTTCTTTACTTACATTTTAAATGTTATTCCTTCCCAGTTTCCTGTCCATATAAGCCCCATCCTCTCTCCCTCCCCCATACGGGTGTTTCCCCCATCCATCCCCCTTACTGCCCCCCATATTCCCCTGCACTGGGGGTCCAACCTTGGCAGGACCAAGGGCTTCCCCTTCCACTGGTGCCCCAACAAGGCTATTCTCTGCTACCTATGCAGTTGGAGCCCTGGGTCAGTCCATGTATGGTCTTTCGGTAGTGGCTTAATCCCTGGGAGCTCTGGTTGGTTGGCACTGTTGTTTTTATGGGGTTGCAAGCTCCTTCAACTCTTTCAATCCTTCCTCTAATTCCCCCCAAGGGGGTCCTGTTCTCAGTTCGGTGGTTTGCTGCTAGCATTGACCTCTGTATTGGACATGCTCTGGCTGTGTCTCTCAGGTTACTCTTGCGTGGGGTCTTCATGCCCTGGGACTGTGGTTGTGCCCCTTGCAATAAATGCCTGGCTTTCAGGGAGCTTTGCAGTGGACGTTCTGGCCGTTGCGTTAGTAAGCAATCACACTGCGTTCACTGGCAGAGATGTTGCTCCGGAAGTTGAGTCAGAGGGCATATTTCTTAGAGAGAGAAAATACTCTATATTCAATATTTCCTTTTAGAACTTGATTCTCCAATCTTTTTCTGTCTGAGGGTTACACTGTTGAGAGAAAATGACTGAGTGTCTGCCTCTGGGCCTTTACAATGTTGCTCAAGAGGCTGGGGCGATTTTAGGCTCCAAGAAGTAGCAGAGACCAATCCCTGAACTGGGTATCAGGCCAAGAGATCTCCAAGGTCATTTCCAAGAAGAAAAATCAATATGTCTGGAGAAGTGGGATCCAGCCCAGAAAGTTGGGTCAAGACGAGGCCATCTCAGGCATTTCTTTGGCTGGCACAGGATGTCATTGACCCTTGTCCATGTTAAAGGTCAGTGCGTATCAGTGCAGGTTATATTTACACAGTGAGCTAAAATTAGCTGGCAGGCTGTCCTAGCAACAAGGAGGATACAAGGTTCCTAATTTATCCAGCAATGCTAATTTTGGCAAAACCCAGAATGGTTCTTGTGTTCTCAATGGATAGGCATTCAACTAGAATAACATCCTTTCCCTTCCTTTTCCTCTTCTGTTCATTATAGAAAATTTCAAATATAAACCTAGCTGACTTTGGTTCAGCACAAATTCTTACAAATATGGAAGCCTTAATGGGGATCTTGGAAACGCCAAGGGTTTAGCAACTCCTCAATCTACAATAAACCACAAAAAAAAACATGCTAACACAGTCTTCAGCAAATACCCAAGGACAGTGAGCCACTGATTGGAACATTTGCACTGTGTTCCTGGTATATTTGTGGGTGGGGTGGGGTAGATGGACGCCTGCTACTCATGGTGGAGACAGATCTAGACTTCCCTTGAGTCTGCCCTGAAGAAGAGGAATGATCTGTGTATATGGATTCAACATGGAAGGCTGAGGAGATCCATCGGCAATACCTACCAAAGAGTTGAATGGAGACATATGCCAGGCACTAAGTAAGACTAAGAATTTGGATAGGTTTAAACTAAACCTGGCTCTGGTCTCCTTGGAGAGCAGACAGCTGACTTGTATTTACTGGTCAACTCTCGGCTTGTCCATAAAGGGAAACCAGTGGTCATAAAACTTAAATAAAGGACCTGGTGTCTGAAGATGACTGAAAGAATAAACATGGGGGACTTGGGAGAAGTATCGCCTGGGAAGATCAGGAAGTTTCAGGAAGAGGAAGCAACTGTGGTATTAAGGTGCTAGAGAGGTAATTGGAAAATGAAAGCCATCTGTCTCATGAGATTTAAAGATATACGTCTAAAAAATAAAACTTTCCCATTTCTCTCTTGCCAGCCTCTGTAAATCTGTGCTTTCTGACATCAAGCTAGGGGTCTGCCTTTGTCTAAATATTCGTTTTGCTCTTCCACTCCACTTATTTAGATGCCCGCTTTATCATTGTATCCTTTGAGATGTGTGCAAAAAAAAAAAAATCCACCATACTTTAGAGTCAATTTTTAACCTATTAATTCATATGTTGAGTTTTACATCGTAGTTACAAAGGAAGGTCTAGTTTTCCAATGCTTTTGTGAATTCATTTTGTCATTCATAGTTTTGATTTATCTTTAACTAATTTTGTAGGGTCTGTGTTAGTTGACTCGACTTTCTCTCTTACCCTCAAGCCATTCTTTTGTTTGAACAGCATGTACTAAATAAATAATATTGCCCCTGATGAATTCAAATGTCAGTTAATGGACTGTCTAAAATGTATTTGGGTGTGTACTGTACTTCAATTAGAAACACATTTGTTTAATTAACTTATTACCACACTGCTTAAATTATTGTGGTTTTATAATGTGTTAATGTTTACCCATCCATTTTAAATTTTAGAGTGTTTTTTTTTAGCAATTCAAGATTTTTCCCATTAAACTTTGAACTGGCTTGTTGTAATTTCAAATAATTTCTATCGGTAATTTAAAAATTTAATTTTATATGTGTAGCTATTTTGCCTGCAATTTGTCTGTGTACACTGTGAGTACTTTGTACCCACAGAGGACAGAGGAGGGCATCAGATCCCTTGGAACTATACGGTTCTGAGTTGCCATGTGGGTTGTAGGATTGAATTCAAGTCCTCTGGAAGAGCAATACATGCTCTTAAACCACTGAGCCATTTCTCCAGCCTCCATTTGGTAAATTATACTGGAAGGTTTTTTCAAAATTATAAATCCACTTTGTAAGAACTGACAATTTTATTACCTGAGAATTTCCTATCCAGCAACAAAGCAACCCTTCCACTTGCTCACATCTTTCGGTGCCTCTATAAAAATGTTCCTTTTCCTTTCTGTGGATTGCCAGGGGCCCATGCACACTGGATGAGAGGTCTGCCCCTAAATCACACTCTCAGTCCTAAATACTCTTAATAAACAACATATATGGAGGGCTGTGGTCTGGGCATGAAATCTCTTCCACGGGCTCATAGGCTTTGTCCTAGGTTAGTGGTGCTATTTCGGCAGGCGCTCAAAACAGGAGAAGAACCAAGATGGAGAAAGTGGATCACTGAAGGACATGTGCTTAGAGGCTGCATTGTGTCCTAGTCCTTTCTTATTTTCCCCAATCTGATTCCTGACCATTACCAGGTAATCCGTGTGCCCCACTCACTGCTTTCCGGTTGACTCTCTTGTGTAGTAGTTTATTCCTTGATTGGAACATTCCATCGTACAGGTTCATTCCTGAGTACAGGAAGTAAGCCACTCAAAATAGCTTCAGGAAGTCCCCAGAACTCACCAGATTCACAAGGCCCCCTTTACTCTGTGAGTAAACACTAAAGGACTCCTGAGAGGTATTCTTAAAGAAGCCAAGCTTCAAAGAGACTCGGAGACCAGCTGAGTTGCCCAGATGTGTCGATCAATTCAGACACTTGGAAAGGACGTTCTCCAAACTGTCTAGCTGCCTGCATGCTGCGTGTTGGGCTCTAGGTCCCCAGCTGGCCTTGGTGATGCAACTGTCTTCGAATCACTTCTGCTCCTGTAAGTAACCCCTCACCCACATTCCTGTAATTAATGCCAATGAGAATCACTTTTCACCAGGTTGGACTTCGGTGGTGGTCATACTTTGGTCTTTCGTGGGGTTCCTATCTCAGGTGAGTAGATAAGTGTGGGCTTCACTGCCCCAGCAAGTCTGCCACACAACACATGTATATGGATTTGGGCTAATTTACTTGAGCATGGGCAATGAACCAGTAGTTGCACCACTGAAGAAAATGTACAACCACATCCAGAGGACATTGGCTACCCAAGTTTCTTAGTTAGGGATGGGAACTCAAGATTGAAGGGACTATAGCCTGCTCAAGCATAGCAAGAATGGCTCTGCCAGGCCTTATCCTTCTCTCTCATTCTCTCTGCCTCGCTAAAAACCTTTAGATTAAATTCCTAAAGCTAGCCACCAAGGTCCATTCATTCCCTTACTTGATCACTTCCTCCCCATGAGGCTGACAATCAAGGTCTAGCTATCAAAGTTCCAAAGTCCAGCAATCAAACCCCCTTTGTCTCACCCAATTAACATGCCCAATTATAATTAAACACATCATCATATCACAGGATGCCCCCTTGTACCTTTATAAACTGCTGTTTTCCTTTGTGCCATGCCTGTCTTCTCTCTATCCAGCGGCAGTCCTTTGTCCTCTGGAACAAATCCTCCTCCTTCTCCCTGTTCCATTTCCTATCTCACACATTTTCTGTCTCCTGTCTTTGTCCCTTATGCCCTGCCTTCTGACCCCATGGGACAAATAAATATCCTTTGTGCTGAGATCTTTGTATTGGGGGTCCTGGGCTGATACTTTTACATGATTCCCTCCCCTATATGTGTTGGAATATTATGGTCTCTGTCTTGTGCCGGTCTTGTATGGGCAATGCAATGTCCACTTTTAAAGTACAGCATTTCACAGCACTCATCCCCACACTCTCGTTGTACCCTTTCAGATCTCTCTTCTGCTGACTCTCTTATTTTTGACCTTCTATTTCATCTTATCTTGCTTTTTACAACCTTTTAGTTCCTTATGGCCTGTTCCCATATCTACTTTGTATTTCAGTTAATTCACAGACTACAATTCTCTTCAATATTTCTTGTGCTCTGTAAATTACTGCCTGAGATCTCTGCAAATTGTTTCCAGTGTCTTAGAAACTTGTATAGAATATAGTTCCTCGGTTATAACTTGAGAGGCAATTGAATTTTATGATCTTATTTTAGCTTCTTTGTTGCTTATTACTTATAAGTTATTAGCTATGGTAGTAACTGAATTAGGGCTTGCAGGACTTTAATTTACCACATTCTGTAGCTGAATGATACGTAATACCATTTCATGCTTGCCGGACACTTTGCAACAACGGGCTTCCATTTCTTTTCTCCCAGACCTTAGGACATAGTTTTCCTTCATTTATAATTACAGGCAGATCTATCTCAGGGCTTGGGGAAAGAAAGGGAATAGAAAACGAAGGTAAGTCCAAAACCAATCTTGTGAAGAACAGTGTGTTCCTCTGCATGTTCTGTAGAGGGGAGTTGTTAAGTTTGTTGGTTATGTAAAGGTTTGACTTCCGGTCCCTCAGGAGCTGCCCTTTTTCTGAGTGGCTTATGAATGTGTCATAAATAAATAAATAAATAAATAAATAAATAAATAAAGTGTGTACATTATAACTCTGCTGCTGTAATACTTTTGTTTAAATAATTATATATAAAATTTAGATAATAAAAAGTCCTACATAGTTACCCACATAGTTGACATTTCCTGAGCTCTTCATTCTTTTGTGTTCATTCAAGTTTCCATCTTGTCTATTTTCCCTACTGTTTTGATAACAAAATACCTTTTCTATTTCTGAGAAAGGTCTCTATGTTACCCTTGATTTTGAAAGATATTTTCTCTAAAGAGTGCTGATTGGAACTGTTTCCAGTAATTTGAGGATTTGCTCCACTGTTTCCTCTCTTGTATGTTGTGGATCAGAAATGCCATCCTTCTTGGTTGTCAGTTCTTGTTTCTCTGTATCATTTATTTTGAGCTACACACATGCACGCATGTACACACACACACACACACACACACACACACACACACACACACACCTGCTACCTTTAGATTTCCTTATGGTTTTCACCAAACTTGGTCTATTATTTCTTCAAATACTTTTCTGTTTTACAGACTCCAGTTACAGTTATGCTAAGCTGTTTAAAGTGCATACAGCTCACTTGTGGTTTTTTCTTTTTTTCCCAGACTCCTCTTCCTCTCCTCTCCTTCCCTTCCCCCTCCCCCCTTCCCTTTCCTTTTACCTCCCTCCCTCTCTCTTTCTGAAACAGGTCTCACTATGTGTTGTGGCCGGCCTTGAATTTATGGAATCCTCCTGCCTCAGCCTCTCGAAGGCTGGGCCCCCCTTCAGCTCTACTGACGTCTACAGGTTCCTCATTCTGTCTCATTGTCCTCTGTCCTTATTCCTGTTTTCAAATGCACTCATCTTTTCTTCCGCACTTGTTCCCATCTCGAGATGTCCATCTGGAGTGCTTTTCTTATTTTTCTACGAATCTATTTAATTTTAATATAAAGAATATTAAATATTAATCAATGAACATAAAGGATTTAGTTATTATAGCTGTCATAGTGGCTTTGCTAATCGTAATGATTGTGGAAGTTCTGAATTAGCTTTAATTATGTCTCTCCTCCTGGATTGTATTTCCCTCCTTTGTATGGTTGACAACTTTGGAGAAGATCGGAGATATTGGAAAACTTTTTTTTTCTAGTATATGACTGTGTTTTTTGGAAAGTCTCTTCTGTGTGTGGACCCCATGCTTAGTGAATCTGTTCTGGGTGGTAGTTGCTGGGTGCTGTTCATTGCAGATCCTTTCTGTGGTTCTTTGACTGGCCTCATGCAGTTCCTTGTCATGCCATCACTGACCAGAATAAACTGAATGCACAAGAAGACTGTTTTATTTCTTCCTTAGTATTGTACATTACAAACTCAAGTTGCTTTTTCTCAGGCTCTCAATCCCATCCCTCAGTTCGGGGAGAGGGCCACCTCGACCTCCTGCTTCCTGTCTTGAGCGGCAATCCTACCCCTCAGCTCTGTAAGAAGAACCAAATCCACCTCCTGTTTCTTTTCTGGAGTTGCAGCCTTGTGGAGCCTTGATTAAGAAGTCGAGGCATTAACTAGGCTTACTTTTTTCATAACCTCTTGAATCTTTTATTCCCTGATGTCCAATGTCTTAAAACAGATATCTCATACAGTTTGTCCATTTTCTTTGCTGTGGGAAGACTCCTTGCATATATTTCCAAAACGGAGTCATCATGGAGTGGAAAGGACTGAGTCATCTCAGAAGGAGACTGTGGTAGTGTACTTTGGGAGAACTAGTTGACGGTCTCAGAGCCTTCTTTGACAGGACTCTCTTTCCCACAGAACTTAGATGAAGATGACACCGTAGCAGCTGGTCTGCTCCGTACTTATCACAGACAGATTTATAGCCATGTTCCCTGCCACCCTCTGTGGGAATTAAAGGGAATGATAAGTCCATCAGCTGACTCCAGTCAGCAAAGCTTCCAGGCATCCCTGACACATCCAATTTATGAGTTGAAAATTCCACAGGCTTTGGAACCAAGCTGCCATTCCCAACTGAAGTAAATAGGAATTAGTTTGTGGGTCTGAAGTTTTGTTTCCCAGCCTGGCACCTCTTGCAAAACTAAAAATATCAGTGCCTGGTGCTACTGGAGAATGCCAACTGATACTGTGAGCTGGAGGACCGTGCTCCCTGGCAGGCTGCCGTTGCCGATGGGGAAATCATTCCCGTGTGATAAGGCAACAACTGACGCTGTCCCGGTGGCTGAGATTAAAGTGGACTCTGCCTTGTAACAGTAGTGCTTCAAGCTTCACACAGCAGTCATTTTTTTTTTTGCTAAATACTCATATGCTAATTTATTCTTTCATGGGCCTCATCTGAAATCAGAGGGTTTAGGCACGAACCATTTCCCGTTTGCCAAATAAATATTGGTAGGCTCTGGCTGAGTAGTTCAGGGGTCGAGGGAAGGATGAATCTGTAATCAACCCGATAAAGCCTCTGTGTGTTCTGCTGAAGGGAGATAGATGCTGAGGCCTAGGGGGAGTATCAGTTTAAGCTCTAATTTGGGGTTCGGGGTTACATTTTTCCTAAGCTGGTGATGCTAAGGTGATGCTGGAAATCTGGGACTCCCAGTGGAGTTTGAGGTGGAGGACACGCTAGTGCCCAGGATATCCCAGTTTGACACTTTGAAGCCCAGCTAATTATGTTGAGAGAAAAGTAAACAACAGACACACAAGAATAGGGAAGCTACCTAGCCCTGGAGACCTTGTCTTTAGGAAGAGCATGCCCCTGCCTTGCTTTTCCTAATTAGCCTTGCCACAGACACAAATACCTTTGCTCTGCAGCTTAATCTGAGGTAGCCCTTCACTAACACTGTTACTGCTTTCAGGGTTAGCAAAGCTGAAACTCAAACAAACTAGGTTTGGCCACCCATACCCAGCAGGCCACTTAAAAAAAAGTAATATTTTTTTATGAGGTCTCACCTGTCAATTGTAAGACTTAATATCTGGGCAAATAGAGTCTTACTTAGGAAGCCCTTCCTTACCACCATATCATGCAGGATTCTGCCTATGTTTTCTTCTAGCAGTTTTAGCACTTCTGGTTTCACATTGAGGTTTGGAGTTGGATTTTGCGCAGGGAGATAGGGTGTCTAGTTTCATTCTTCTATACATAGATGCCTAGTTTAAGAGCTACGGGCAATTACCAATTGCTGAGAGAAGGAGAATTAGTCTTCTTCAGAGATGAACCCCCTAAATGGTTATCCAATACCAAGAAGTCGGCCCTAAAAATACACACAGGACCAACAAACACTGAAGAGTCAGCAGGCTGCATTTATACATCTATTTGCGTCTGTACGTAATAATAGGAACGAAAGGAAAATTGGCCGTGAATTTGAGAGGAGGCCAGGGCATTTGGTACACAGAACAGTTGGGAGGGGGATAATATAGTTAAAACTTTTATAAAAGGAAGAGGTGACAGTGATTCAACTCGGCCACATTGGGAAGAGAAACAAAGAGATCCAGTGTGACCCTGTAGGACCGTCCTCGGGATCCTGACATGACTGTGAAGTCTAGACAGAAGGCAAGAGGTGTGCAGACCTGAGCAGTAATCTGGTCAAGGTGTGGTCCTGGTCAAGTCTGGGCTTTGGTCTCCTCTGCAGGGTAGCCTGACAGACTGCCAGAACTGTGTGAAACCTCTCACCAGCAGACATGTTCCTTCTCTGACTGGCACTAGACCTCAGCCTTTCTTCTGGTATGCAGTGCCTGGAGGGAGATTTCTACAGCACCTTGTTTCAATAGTCCTCGAACCGAAAAGAAGAGGGACGTATCTTCTCAGAATGTCACCATTCTGAAAGCCAGGATGGCTGTGTTATCCCGGCATACTTACGCACAGCCTGGGGTGACTTGGATAATAGTAAAAATAAAGACAGTGTTTTAAATAGAATCTATACATATACGCTTTAGAGATCTAGAAATATTGCATTTTTAAAGTTTTTAATGTTAAATATATTTCAGTCTCCATCCTGCCAAGCTAATGAAAAATCCATATCAATTATTAGTGAAACTCCAACTGATTACTATTGGTTAAAACAGTAGATCATTAACATGACCATTTTGTTAATTCATTGTTTGATAACAGCTATTCTATGACAAGACTTGGGGCCAATTACCAGGATTCAGCCTCCTTCTGTCTCATACACTAAGATGTGCCACCTACTGGGACTCTTCCAGAGAGTATGGTGAGGATCCTTGAGGAAATTCTAGTATTGGAGTGGGGGAGATGCTGTAAGTCACATGGGATGGTTATCTCAATTGTCAACTTGAGGGGATTTGAAATCAGTGAAGAAATGTGACTCTAGGTGAGTTGGTGAGGGCAAGTTCTTAGCCTCTCTGATATGCACAAGGCCATTGCCAAACTATCTAGCTCCTATTGTGTAAGCCAATCTAGTGGATTCTGTATATATGCACACACATTCTGTTCCTCTAGAGAACTCTGCCTAATACACTGGGAGTGGTGGTGCATCTGTATAATCAACTAGGGAGGCTGAAGCAGGTGGATCAAGGAGTATTGCAGACCAGCCTGCAGCTCTCTCTCTCTCTCTCTCTCTCTCTCTCTCTCTCTCTCTCTCTCTGTCTCTCTCTCTCTCTCTCTCTCTCTCTCTCTCTCTCTCTCTCTGTGTGTGTCTGCATGTCTGTGTGTGTGTGTGTCTGTGTGTGTGTCTTTGTGTGTGTCTATGTGTGTGTGTCTATGTGTGTGTCTGTGTGTCTGTGTGTGTATGTGTCTGTGTGTGTGTTTATGTGTCTATGTGTGTGTCTGTGTGTGTGTCTCTGTGTGTCTGTGTGTGTGTCTATGTGTGTGTGTGTCTGTGTGTCTGGGTGTGTTTGGGTGTGTGTGTCTGTATGTGTGTGTCTGTGTGTGTCTATGTGTGTATGTCTGTGTGTGTGCTTCTGTGTGTGTGTATGTGTGTGTATGTGTGTGTATGTGTGTGTATGTGTGTGTATGTGTGTGTGTCTGTGTCTTGTCTGTGTGTGTCTCTGTGTGTGTCTGTGTATGTGTCTATGTGTGTGTGTCTGTGTGTCTATGTGTGTGTATGTGTCTATGTATGTGTGTCTGTGTGTCTGTCTGTGTGTCTGTGTGTGTCTATGTGTGTGTGTCTGTGTGTGTGTGTCTGTGTGTGTGTGTGTCTGTGTGTGTGTAATGAGGATATAGAGTATAAGGGGAAGTGCAAGGACGAGAAATCCTCCATGGATATTTATCAGGTCATCATTTTGTCCACAGCACCATCACCCACTCATCATTGCTGGTCATCTGTGTGGTCATCACTACCAGACATGAAAGGTGTCGGCTTTAGCCCTTTACAATAATTCAGCAAAGAGATCGCAGCCCTCTGTCATCTGGCACTCTGTGATGGCGTTCTACTGCACACCATAAATGTACACATTTAGAGAAACAAAATGGCTTCTCAGTATGAGCACGGATTAGGGATAGCCACAGGAGAAATTTAGATGACATTTGGAAGACAGAAATATGGTAGCTAGCTGCTGTCTATTCCAAGTACAGTGGCAATTTGCACATATGACACTGACTTGTTATCTCTGCTTACCTAGTGGAGGATCAGGGAGGGAGATATCCTGTATTAAAACTAATGACCCACAAAAATTTTCCCTTTCTTGTGTCCTGTCTTTCAGTCTATAGTCCAGTGTTTAGGTGCCCTTCTAAAGCAAGAGCCATCATCCCACCTTGCATTTCCCTACTTCATGAAAACTGGGTTTGAGCCCCCATAACATTCCCTTCTCAAGTGTAATGTGTAGTTTAATTCCCTACTCACCTAAGTGTTCATCACTGTAGGCAATTTGCTTATATACTCACCCAAAGTTCATCCACTGAAGGGCTTGTTGTCCCAGCTACTGCTAATAGAAGAGGACAGGGCCTTCAGTTGTAGGTCTGTTCAAGAAAGAGTTCAGTTATCCTCAAAATCCACTGGGCATTGTGCATCTTTCTTGGTGGTAAGTGGGACTAGATGGCTGCTCCATACTATCGAACTCAGATATTTTGGTGAGGTAGAGGGTCCTTGAATATCTGTGGGATTACTTCTCCTACCTTAAAAACAGATTCAGAATGATGGATTTCAGGAGATCCCATTCAGCATTGTGGCCTGCCAGTCAATGTGGGGGCTTGTGAAATCAATTATCAATGGGGTTATAGCTTGCCTGACTCACAGTAAATCCAGTTGGTCCCTGAACTCATCCTGTGGTTATTCCTTCAATGTGTAATGGGTAGGTACACTTAGAAGTTAACAGAATACTCATATTGACACACAGAGGGGAGACTTATGGTTGTAAAGGCCATGGAAGTCACTGACTTGCTTCCCAGGAAAATAGTGAACCAAAACAGCATTATATTTCTCGATTAGATAGATTTGAAAGATCCAGGGATGAAGGTTCCTACCAAGTCTCCATTTGACCTACTTTGGCTTGTGCAGACAGTAGATGGATCTTGGAAAAGGAAGCCGACTGTTGTAAGTTTAACCAAGTGGCTACTTCAATTGCAGCTGCTATACATGATGTGGTTTCCTTCTTTGGATGGATTAACACATCTCCTGGTTCCTGATTTTCAGCCATTGATCTCACAAATGTTTTGTTCTCTATACCTATCCATAAGGCCCATCAAAGCAATTTGGTTTTGGCTGGAAAAGTAAGCAGTACACCTTCACTGTCCTCTCTCGAGGGCATATGATTCTCTAGGTTTTTGTCCTAACTTAGTTTGCAGGGATCTTGATCATTTGGTTTTTTTCCCCCCACAAAGTACCACAACAGCTTGTTACATTAATGACATGATGATTAACTTAATGAGTGAATGGGAGGGTGGGTGATATGAATTATCAGCTTGATAGGATTTAGAATCAACCTAGAAGATACATTTCTTGGGTAGTCTGTGAGGGTATTTCTAGAGATGTTTAACTGACAGGACAAGACTCACTCTCAAAGTAAGCATTTTCCAACAAGTGTCCCAGATACAATGACATGTAAGGAAGACACAACATGTAGAGCATATTTCTGCCTATCCTCATGTCTTTATTGCTGCTGCTGTAATCCTCTATTGTCCACGTACTCTAGTCTTTTCAGATTTCCAACATGGACTCAATACCAGTGTCCAGAGAGTTTCTGGGCTTTCAGTACTGGATTAGGACTGTTGAAGCATCCGTATTTGTGGGATGAAGAGTACCACTGTCTTCTTTTCCAGTGTACAGATGCCTGTCGTAGGGTTTTTATTGCTGTGAAGACACATTTTGACCAAAGCAACTCTTATAAGGCCAACATTTAATTGGAGTTGGCTTACAGGTTTGGAGGTTCAGTTCATTATCATCAAGAAAGAAGCATGGCAGTGTCCAGGCAGGTATGGTGTGGGAGGAGCTGAGAGTTCTACATCTTCATCTGAAGGTCGCTAGGAGAAGACTGACTCCCATGTGGCTAAGAGGAGGGTCTCAAAGCCCACCACCACAGTACCACCCTTCCTTTAACAAAGCCATACCTCTTAATAATACCATACCCTGGGCCAAGCATATTCAAACCACCACAATGACCACTGTTGGACTAACCAACTCCTTATTAAATAAATCACTCTGTACTGTTTAAATGCATTATAGACCAGGTCCTCTTCCTCTAGAGAATCATGCTTACTTCTTTCCTTTGACCCTGCTTTCTTCACTGGAGGTTCCCAGTTCAGTAGAGTACATCTCCCATGTTCAAGCCACCCAACTCTGTCTGTGATTCAGTCTGTCTTTTGACAAGCCCTGTCTCTCTCTCATCTCCAGTAGGAATCAGACAGCTGTTGCAAAGATGCCAGGACTGCATTAGTGTCTCTGTTTCTTGGTTCCCCTGAATACTAGAAGAAGACAGATCTGGAGACGGGATGGTGCTGAACACACAGTCATGCACACAGCCTGGAATCTGCTCTCAAGGAACTCTTTGAAGGCTGCTGAACTGAACAAAGACTCAGAGCAATACAGGTCTGAGGTTCCCTAGCGCATTTTTATTATTCTGACAACAAAACCATGTCTTTTAATTCGAGAATGTTGTCTAGGGTAGGTGGTGCTTGATTTCGTCTCTAGTCCTCAGTTCCTGGGAATCCTTAAAAGGAAAATACTACAGATTTACAGAATGATAGCAAGCAAACAAAACCATAGTGTAAATAACCATAAGCAGTGTACTCAATCAAATATTTGCTGAACTCTCATTTTATTTCAGACATTCTGCTAAGAGCTGCCAAGGAGCTTATTGATGAATATTGATGAATAAGACCTGGTTCCTGTGTTTTCACAAACTTGTTGAGAAAACAAAACACAGTAAGTGAATATTAAGTATTGAGACTGTTTATACAAAGTAACGCAGAGGAAATTGTATATTGGGATTGCTTTTAAACAGCGTTCTGCAAGTGATTATAAGCATAAGGACTGAGCAATGTGAAAAGATTCTTCGATTGTGTTCGGCCCAGTGGAGAATGAATCTTAGTCAACATCAGCATCCCAGCCACTCATTTCCATAGTAACCAAACAGCCTGGGGAAGTGGTAACATTAATACTTATCAGGGAAATTAAAATAATGATAGCATATGCTGAGATGTACTATAATTTTGGCAAAGGTAATATGATTTTGCTGGTATTACCTCATTTAAGCCTCATAGTACTATGCTAAGCTAACATGTATTGCTAAGTGCTCAAAGAGACGAGACACCATTGCAACCTATGGCCACAGTGCATGCTTCTAACCAGAAGGTGACATGTCAGGATGGGAGCATGCCTCATCCTTGTGAATTTGGGGTTTTTTTTTGTGAGCAAAAAATGCAGAAAATCTGAGTTGAATTATGTCGGGAGATAGGGAATCAGAATAAATTCTCCTATGGACATTCAACCAACATGTATAATGGGGGAATGAATATTTGTAAGCATGTGTTTACATACAGCTTGCTAAAACGTCAGCTTCTTATTCGAACAGCACTTCTGTATAGAGGTCTAGTTGATGCTCTATACGGTTGATGAATGATCAGAAAGGTTGATTGTGAGAAGTGTGTATGTAGGCAGAGTTTAAGGTTTAAATATCAGTTCAAAAAATCAGCAAATAGTTCAGAAAATCAAAATTTTTGTTATAAAAAAGATAGGCAAATTCCTCCATAAGAATCTACTATCAAAAAAAATTAAAAAAAAAGAATCTGCTATCAGTCTAGCAGAAAGTCCTGTGCCTGACTTATACTAGGTTGGGAATGCTCATTGTTATATTGCCAAGAATTTCTTCCAAATAGGTGGATGCTACGGTGGTTTGAGTGTAGTACGTTGGGAATATCTGCACCGTGGAAATGAGTGAATGTCCTGCATCACTCCAAGAGACACTCCTTAAGACTGAATGACACATCACTGCCTAGAAGCATCAAGGGCCTTAGCTAGCATCACGCTGCTTGCTTTAGCAGTCTTGGGACAGTGAATATGGTTAATGTGAAGAAGAGCGAGTAGAGAGAGGGAAGATGAAGAATGTGCCAACTGAGGTAGAGCAAATTGATTAGGATGCCTAATAAACAAGAGTAACGTGAGTTGAGAGGCATTTGTTACTTGAATGCAAGGACTTAGAGAGAGAGAGAGAGAGAGAGAGAGAGAGAGAGAGAGAGAGAGAGAGCGCTCTATGTGGACCTTTTTTTTTATCACTGTCAGTACATAATGATAAGAAAAAGAGACTTGCTGATTCTGTTACCGCTTCTCAAACTCTTAGACACAACGCACCCACTTGACTGCTCCTATTCTGCTGCTCCTGGCCCATCACGGCCAGGCCCCACCCCAACCGAGGCATTAAGAATTTGTTCGGGGCAGAGAGTTGCTGTCTACTTTTGTGAAGAGCTTTTCAGTAGGATTCGAACGATCATCTGGTTGGAGAGCTACGAATACAGGAACAGTGAACAATGGGGATAGAAATACTTATGGCTGAAAATCAAGGGTGGTCTGAAATACTGTCTGAATTATAAAAGTCTCTTCCTTCACTGAACCGGGTGAGAGGACCTTCACGAGAGAGCAACTGCACTCAAGGAACCTCCACGACAGCTGGAGAAAGAGCCCCTGATACAGCATGAACACATTTAACACAGATATTTACAAGTTAATACAAGAAAATATTGCCACGGTGAGCTTTAATTGTCAGCTTGACACCGTCTAGAGTCACTCGAGGTAGACTAGATCTGGTTGGACTGTGGGCGTCTGTTGGGGATTGTGTAGAACAGTGGTTCTCAACCTTCCTAATGCTGCGAGCCTTTAATGTAGTTCCTCATTTAGAGGTGACCGCCTAAGTTAGGGTTTCCATAGCTGTGAACAGACACCATGACCAAGGCAATTCTTATAAAGGACAACATTTAATTGGAGCTGGCTCACCGGTTCTGATGTTGAGTCCATTATCATCAAGGTAGGAAGTATGGCAGCATCCAGGCAGGCGTGGCGCTGGAGTTGCTGAGGATTCTACATCTTGTTCTGAGGAAACAGGAAAAGGCTGAATCTCTCAGGCAGCTAGGAGGAAGGTCTCAGAGCTACCCCCACAATGACACACTTCCTCCAGCAAGGCCACACTTCCTAATAGTGCCACTCCCTGGGCCAAGTGTATTCAAACCGTCACACACCCCGAAACATAAAATTAGTTCGTTGCTACTTCATAACTGTAATTTTGCTGCTGTTACAAAACATAATGTAATTATCTGATATGCAGAATATTTGATATGCAACTCCCAAAGGGGTCGTGACCCACATGTTGAGAACCACTGTTGTAGATTCCATTAGTGGAGATAGGGGATCCTGGACTGTGGAGTGTGGAGAAAATGTGCTAAGGACAAGCGAGCAATCATGCGTTACCCTCTGTCCTGGATGATGAGAGTGATGGGACCAGCGCCTCCAAGCTCCTGCCACTGTGGCTTCCCAACTAGAAGGGACAGTCACCTGGATCCACCCCCATGAACTGTTTTGTCAGAATATTTTAAAATGCCAGCAGAAAACAGCTCCGACCCAGACCCTTGTGTTTAGCGGTAAGTTATTTCAGCCACTTCATTTCTTTTTTTTTTTTATTAACTTGAGTATTTCTTATATACATTTTGAGTGTTATTCCCTTTCATTTCTAATCCAGAAATTCCTATCGACTGGGTCTCTGTCCTCATTGGTCCCTCTGCTCCCACCTCAGAAGTCTCTTCTGACAAGGCGGGAGTTTCTTTTGATGTTATTCCTTTGACTAGGTCCTTTATTTGGACTACAGGAAGAGCTTTTGTCATCTGCCCTACCCCTTAGCTCCACAGCCATGTTGCTGTGACTATCCCTTCTCACTCACTCAATTTCATCCACCTGGCTTCTTGTGCTTCAGAACTCACTAGGTTTTTCCACCTTTGGGCCTCTGGACTGACTTTTCCCTCTGCTGGAACTCTGCCTCTAAGAAGTCACATGGCATACTCACCTTCCTCCCGTCTGTGCTCAGACTGTTCATCAGCATAGAAGAACCCAAACAGTTTTTGCGATTTCATTCAGCACTGAAAGACACACCTGCATTTTGTTTATCTTCTGTCCCTTTTAGATTTTTGAATATAGAATTTTAAATTAATATTTAGTGTCATATCTCCAATGCTTAGCCACTTCCCTCAATACAGTTGGCACTTAATCACAAGATTTGCTGAATGAGAAAATTAATTAAAATATACATGGCCAACATTCAAATTACAAAGATATAACTATAACAATGATAAAGGCATATGGAAAGCCTCCTTTGTCTCAGTCTTTCATATTTAACTGCATTTCTGGCAACCACTTAAAATAGGGAAAAAAGTTATTCCATTTGTAGTTATCGAGTATGCGATTTTATGGAGTAGGTTCTCTATTTTTACCTCTTTCTAGGTTCTGGGATCAAATTCAGGTCCACGGGCAGCAAGCTCTTCACCTGCTGAGCCATCTCACCAGTTCAAACAACAACCATGTAAAAACTTTAAAGCTCTCTTCTGTTGTTCTCTAGATCTCTAAACTGCCTGCCTTTGTTTACATTTCTTGTCTTACTGATTGCTTTTCTTTTATGACATATCTGTATTTTGTTTATTTACATTTGTCTGTTTGTTTGTTTGTTTGTTTTGAGACAGGGTTTCTCTGTGTTAGCCATGGCTGTCCTGGAACTTTCTCTGTAGACCAGGCTGACCTCAAACTCAGAGATGGCCCTGCCTCTGCCTCCTGAGTGCTGGGATTAAAGGTGTGCACCACCACCACACAGCTTGTTTACATTTTTAATTGTACCAATAGAGTTATTATGACTAATTTTAGAGTTTATTAGTCATATTCTAGGTTATTATTCTGCTACATTTATTTCTGATTTTTTGAGATGCTGAATGTCAAATGTCCTTAGTTAAACATGGAGCCTCTGACCTACTTTATATCCCCACAGTATGACTTGAATTCCAAGTGTGTTTTCTCTCATCTTCAAAGAGTCCTTTGGAAAACTAGTTGGTACAAATTAACATGTTCCTATTTTCTGGTCTCCACTTTAAAATTTGGAAAGAAATAAGTTGGGGTGATGAAAAAGACTTGAAATCACAGAATTCCAGAGGTTGAAGCATGATTTTAAGTTCCAACACAATTCTTCCAAGAGTTAGAAATAGCAATTTGCAAATTCATTTGGAACAACAACAACAATAACAACAACAACAAAAACAGGACAGAGAAATCTACTCTCAACAAAAGAAGAACTTCTGGGGGAATCACCATCCCTGACCTCAAGCAGTATTACAGAGGAATCGCGATTAAAAACTGAATGGTATTGGTACAAAGACAGACAGGTTGATCAATGGAATAGACTGAAGACCCAGAAATAAACCCACACACCTATGGTCACTTGATCTTTGACAAAGGAGCTAAAACTATCCAGTGGAAAAAAGACAATATTTTCAACAAATGGTGCTGGTTCAACTCTGAGGTCAGCATGTAGAAGACTGCAAATCGACCCATTCTTATCTCCTTGTACAAAGCTCAAGTCCAAGTGGATCAAAGACCCCCACATCAAACCAGAGACATTGAAACTAACAGAAGAAAATGTGGGGAAGTACCTCGAACACATGGGCACAGGGGAAAATTTCCTGAACAGAACACCAATGGCTTATGCTCTAAGATCAACAATCAGCAAATGGGATCTCATAAAATTGCAAAGTTTCTGTAAGGAAAAGGACACTGTCAATAGGACAAAAGGGCAACCAACAGACTGGGAAAAGATCTTTACCAATCCTACATCCAATAGAAGGCTAATATCTAATATATACAAAGAACTTAAGAAGTTAGACCCCAGAGAACCAAATAACCCTATTTAAAAATGAGGTACAGAGCTAAACAGAGAATTCTCGGCTGAGGAATATCAAATGGCTGAGAAGCACCTAAAGAAATGTTCAACATCCTTAGTCATCAGGGAAATGCAAGTCAAAACAACCCTGAGATTTCACCTCACACCAGTCAGAATGTCTAAGATCAAAAACTCAGGTGACAGCAGATGCTGGAGAGGATGTGGAGAAAGAGGAACACTCCTCCATTGTTGGTGGATTGCAAGATGGTACAACCACTCTGGAAATCAGTCTAGAGGTTCCTCAGAAAAATTGGACATAGTACTACCTGAGGACCCAGATATACCACTCCTGGGTTTATACTCAAAAGATGTTCTGACATATAATGAGAACACATGCTCCACTATGTTCATAGAAGCCTTATTTATAATAGCCAGAAGCTGGAAAGAACCCAGATGCCCTTCAACAGAGGAATGGATACAGAAAATGTGGTACATCTACACAATGGAGTACTACTTGGGTATTATAAACAATGACTTCATGAAATTCTTAGGCAAATGGATGGAACTAGAAAATATCATCCTGATTGAGGTAACCCAGTCACAAAAGAACACACATGATAGGCATTCACTGATAAGTGGATATTAGCCCAAAAGCTCAAATTACCCAAGATACAATCCACAGACCACATGAAGCTCAAGAAGAAGGAAGACCAAAGTGTGGATGCTTCAGTCCTTCTTAGAAGGGAAACAAAAATACTCACAGAAGAAAATATGGAGACAAAGTGTGGAGCAGAGACTGAAGGAAAGGCCATCCTGAGACTGTCCCACCTGGGGATCCAGCCCATATACAGACGACACCAAACCCAGACACTATGGCAGATGCCAAGAAGTGCTTGCTGACAGGATCCTGATATAGCTGTCTCCTGAGAGGCTCTAGCAGAGTCTGACAAATACAGAGGGGGATACTCATAGCCAATCATTGGACTGAGCATGGGGTCCCCAATGGAGGAGTTAGAGAAAGGACTGAAGGAGTTGAAGGGGTTTGCAACCCATAGAAAGAACAACATCAACTAACCAGACACCCCAGAGCTCCCAGGGACTAAATCACCAATCAAAGAGTCACGTTGTGGGACCCATGGCTCCAGCTGCATATGTAGCAGAGGATGGCTTTGTCTGGCATCAGTGGGAGGAGAGGCCCTCAGTCCTGTAAAGGCTCGATTTCCCAGTGTCGTGGAATGCCAGTGTGGGGAAATGGGAGTGGGTGTGTGGATGGGGGAGTAATCTCTTAGAAGCAGGGGAAGGAGGGGTGGGATAGGGGGTTTGGGGAGAGGAAACCAGGAAAGAGGATAACATTCTAAATGTAAATAAATAAAATATTCAATAAAAAAGTTCAAGGCCATTTTATACTATATAAATTCTGGCAGAAACAGCCTACAGCAAGGTTGAGATTTGCCTGGAGGAATTAGATGGCAGTCGTGTCCCTGAGGGGCTTGCTGCTGGTGGCTTCTGTGGTGGGAATACTGCTTCCTGGTAGCCTCAGCTTTATGCTCCAACTCCTGTCCCTGGGCACATAAGGGGCATAGCTTCTTGGGGGAAGGTTCATGTTAAGTGTGTTTGTAAGTTTGATGTGCTAATGTACTGCAGGCCCAATCTAATAGACACACACAGCATGATAACCCCTTCCCAGGGGAGCGAAGGTTTTGCGAATGTGGCCATGAGTCAGTCCTCCTGTTAATGTCATCCATGACCTCTACCAGGGCATGGTTCTTCCTGTTTATCCCATTGCTCATCTGTTCCCCCCTTGACTATCATATATTTTAAAAATCTCCCACAGTCTTCATTACAATCAAGTCTAATTGTTTCGCAAGCCATCTTTCTTAAGGCCAATCAGCTCCTTTGTGTTCAAATAATTCCCAGACGAGTCCCCAGATTCCTGACTGCACAGCTAGTTACATCTCTGTGCCCTTCAGGTAAGAGCAAAATGCATGCTTTTCTATGGATTGAAGGCATCCTGAAGGATCCAGTGTCTCATAAACACAGGCAGCCGAGCACCGTGTTTCTGTAGCAGGCAGATATCTGAAATGGATGGGGGTGTTTCCGTGACAGCCAGAGACTGGCTGATGTCTAGCTTAGGTTCCTGTTGGGTCTCACTCAACATATTTCCAGCCACAGTGGAAATTAGTGATTCACTGCCAGATGGCCTGTTAGATCTTAAGGGAAAGTGAACAAGAAGTATTGGGATTAATGGATTGTGCACAGGGCTTGAGGTTCTGTTGCTCACATGGTGAGTAGGGCCACACCAGGGTACAGCTTGTGACACAGCAAAAACAGAAGCGGGGTGGGCTGACTTACATAAAGCCAAAGTGAAAATATTTCAACGACATCCATTCACTTAGTGAACATCTAATTAAATCGTATCGACCATTTGCTCTTTCGGGAGCTCTGCACTAACTTGTAGAGATACTGCACAGAAATGATCAAGGAAGATTAATTACTATCTGACCTCATGGACCTAAGGATCTCAAAACTACCATGGGCCTTTGATAACCAGCATAGCATCCAGTGAATTGCGTTTCTGCTGAGGTCCAGGTAGTGCTGGCATACCAAATGCTGTGGCCAGTCTTGGAGAGGTCACTCTAGTATGCCATCATGAACGGTGCACACTAGTTTATAATAAATGACTCTGCTACTGGTCTGTATTTATTATATACATTATATCACTATTTTAGAATGCTTACTTCTTAAAATAAGTTGATGGGCCTGTGAGATGGTTCAGTGGGCAAAGACACGTACTGCCAAGTCCAATGACCTGAGTTCAATCCCTGGAAATCGCATGGTAGAACAGAACCAAATCCAGAAAGTTTGTTCTCTGACCTCCAGATGTGTGCCCTGGAACATGCCCTACCCTCATAAGTAGATAAAAAAATGAAAGTCTACTGTACAGCATGTATAATCTGTGGTATTATGCCAGCAAAGAACGTATACATTCCGTGCTTTCCAAGTTCTTTAACTGTATCATTTTCTGCTGTGTTTGATTTAATCTCATTTTTAAAATCTATGATGGCTGGGGGAGCAGAGTCCCACCGTGTGTGTAGTATAACCTCGGTGGGTAGAAATGTATGCTTTGTGATTTTCATCAGCCAATGATGCAGTCTTAGTTTTCTTCCTATTGAAGTGGTAAAATGCTGACCAGAATCAGGAAGGGATGGAAGGGTTTATTTCTGCTAACACTTACAGGCAACAGTCCACGACTGGGTGAGGTCAGGGGAGGAGCTCCAGGCAGGACCCGGAGGCACTCTCAGGACATCTCCTTGACTCCTTTTGGCTTCTGTCCTAGGTCTTTGGGTGCTTTGACTTCAATCCTCCTTGCCATGTGAAATATACCCTAATTTGACTTGGTTAAACGGCATGTGCATTTTGTTTTCTTTCTAGGTCAAATCTTCCTGTGCTGACCCATGCTTTATTTCCAGTTTCAGTTTTTATTGAGTACCTTTTGTTAAGAATGAGCATTATGCAATTTGTGCTTAGTCCTGTCTATGTGTGTTCTTGGGGTATGGGCCCATCTCATTATGTGCAGCTACTCTTTATGGAAATGAGTGTTTCTTTATGTAAATGAGCACTCCTTTATGTAAATGAACATTTCTCCACTATTCCAACAGGCTTTAAAGGAGTCACATTCCCCAACCCACAAACCCCACAAAGTGAGGGTCACATTTTATAATAATTGCTTTTCTCACTGGAGTAACATATACAGCCCAGCCTTTTTTCACAGAAAACGAGGAAGGAGCTTGATGGGTTGAAGTCGAGGCAGACTGCTTTAAGGCCCATTAATAATTTTCACCTATGACATATAAATCATTGCACAGACACTGAATTCTATGGAGTTCACCTATGGGATCGGGTCGGTTTCTAGTTAGCTTCATTGCTAATCTTCTTATGAAGGTCTGAGCCCATGGATTCTCATTGGATAATAAGACAATGGCTTACGAAAGTGAGTATAAACATTGTTTTTCTTGTTCTTCTAGTAATCTAGTTCTGTGAAGCAAAAAACGAGGACTTAGAAAATTGGTCTCCTTCTAGGATTGAAGCCAATCCATGTAAAAGGGCAACTGTTGCTATGCTAAACACCATGATGATGAAAAAAACGACTTGGGAAGGGAAGGATTCACTTGGCTTTCCTCTCCTGGTTACAGCGGATGAACTCTGTGTGGGAACTCAAGAAGGGGGAAAGGCAGGAACCATGGAAGAAAGCTGCTTCCGGGTTTGTTCTCTATGGTTTGCTTTCACATGCTACCCAGGACTATCTGACCACAGCTGTTAGAGCCTACTGCAGTCACTTCCCAATCCGTGGCCGTAACCTTGGTTCCTAGCCGTCTACTGGGTCCTGCTAACCCACCTCCTGGGCAGCGGAAGAGGCACTGCCGTTGTTGCTCCGCCTCCGTTCCCCTCGGAAAGCAGCAACTCTTTGGCTGCTCTGCCCAGGCCAGAACCCCACAGACCCCCAGGGATAGCGCCCAGTAAGTACAACAGCAGTACTGCGCCCAGTGGGATGGGCTCTCCCATATCAATCATTAATCAAGAAAATCTCCACGCAGCCTTGCCTATATAGGCAGTCGGATGGAGATAATCCCTCGATTACCGTTCCTTCTTGCCAGATGACCCTAGCTTATGTCAAGTTGACAAAACCAAACCATTACAACTGTGGATGATATCATTTTATATTAGTGAATCAAAGGAAGAGGTATGGCCTCGTGCAAGGCTGGGTGCGAGAGGCCTCAGTGGAATGAAGTATCCAGAATAGCCTTGGCTGCACACTGGACGTACCTGAAGAACCCGAGGAAAACTTTCATTCCGGGACTTCTCGGGTCATAGACTGAGTGTGGTCTGAACACTGGCAGCTTTAAAAGTTAAAAGATTCTAGAAGCTCATCCTCGTTTAGAGGGAAATGGAGAGTCCTTCCTCAGTTTCCTTCAGCTTTTTACAGCCACAACCACCATCCCTCCCCACCCCGCCTTCTGCTTGGCTGTGGCTGATCCATGTCAGTTAAAATTTTAATTTTGGAGATTTTTCCCCTCGATGTAATCTGCTGGGCGTTGTAAGATCATTTGTGAGAGACGTGAGAGTGTTGCTTTGTATGCAACACATTTCTTCTGAGCCTTTTGGAGTTCCACATCTTCCACGGGGTTCCCCATGTTTAGAAACTTGGGAACCCTTCCTGAGGATTTGAATCCAAATCTACAGTAGGAGCAATACTAATTATTAGGATAAGCCATCGAGCAGAACCAAAAAGCCAGAACAGAGACCCCGGACTGATCATCCTTGATGAGGGTTTGAGTTTTATATATTTCTAGGTTCTGTATTCATTTATTAATTCTATAACAGATTAAGGAAATAAAAGCAGTTGGGCACCATTCACTCATTTATATTTTCATTCACCAGCCATCTGCCGAGTGTCTTCTCAGGCTTGGCAACACAGTAGTGACTAGATTACACAGTCCCTGTCCTCAGTCTAATAGGAGACAGAGAAGTAAGTGAGCAGCTGGGCTGTGTGTGAATGTGTGTGGCAATGAGGGAGAACAGGATCCTGTCAGAGGCAGTCTGTGACATCCAACCTCAGACCTAGCAGCCAGGATAGAGGGTGGTGATAGGAAAAGCCTCATGGGAAAAGAAATTTGGTCTTCGAGTACAGGAAAACAAATCTTGCTGTGCTAGACGTGTGCCGCTCTCTGGTAACACAGATGGTGGGCTCTCGGGAGTCGCCTTAACTTTCAGCTTGCAACTGCTCTGTCTCTTCTGTGTGCAGAAAACAGAGTAAACAATAGAAGGAAAGGGAGGAGAAGAAGGTTAGAAAAGTCTGTGGCCCAGATCATGAGAAAGAGACCCAGGAGGCTATTGTCTGAACACTGGCTTCTACTCAAAGTGATAAGGGTTTAAAAAGAGGGGTAGGGGTATAAGTAACATGAAATGATTCTGTTATGGTATCCTTGGCCTTCGGCTTTGCTACTGCTCCCTAGCTGATGGTGCACGGACCTTCTAGGGGACCAGCATCCAGCAAAGTGACACTCCTGCTGGCTGGCTCCTTGTGGGTCAACTTTGGGTAGCTTCTGTGAAGTGGGAGTTCCGGAAAATCTGAAGTTTTTATCTGTGACTTCAACTGTGTTAAGTCCTCAGGGGTGAGACTGTGGATTTTGTGCCCTACCCTGTTTGAAGTCAAAGTTAGGAAGTGTGCCGGAGGAAATCCCAGAGACTGGCCAGGATGGTGGGGAGAACAAAGGAAGCCACCACATTCCTAGGACACTAGGAGGTATGACTGCCTTGCCTGGCTTACCTCCTCTGATTATCAGTGCGATTGGCAGAAGCCTGGCTGGCATGCAGCCCCAGATTTGAATTGCAGGCATTTGTCTCCTAGTTTCTGTCTGTTGAAGACTTCCATGTAGAGAGACGAGCTGATACTAAGTGTAGAGGTTCATAACGAGGAACCTTATTTAGGAGAAAAGTGATTCGTCCCTAGAGGAATGATTTTCTGTTCATGTGCCAAGGACCAGCCTTGGCTTGGAGAGGGGTTCTGAGAGAAGATGTGTCTGGGAGAGGTGACAACAAATGACTCAAAGTCAAATGGTGGATCCAAGCTGGTGGCCTGTGCTCTGCTGGAGACAGCTTTTCAGCCTGCTTTCTCTCTGGTCTGCTCTCTTTCTTTCTGATCTGCTTTCTCTGGAGATTTCCAGACAGCTCTGTGTTCTACTCTAGACAGTTCTCCAAGCAGTTCTTTCTTGCTATTCTAAAAAATTCTCTGGATAGTTCATCTCCTGAGGATCATAAAAGCCCAGTCTTGTATTTTACATGCCAATCCAATCAGGTTTCCTTTTGATTTTCCTATAAATCAGTATCCCATGTAGGAAACAGCAAGCACACATTTTCTTGTAAATCTGAAAAAAAAATTCAGAGATCTGCCTGCCTCTGTTAAGCACAGACCGTAAACTAGCTGGGTGAGACCCCGCCCAGAAACTACCATTTCTTCCACAGCTGGGTCTGGACTTGCTGTGTCCCAGACTGACCTTGAACTCAGAACACTTAGAAGGATCTGCTAGCTGCCTTTGCATCTGCCTGTCTTTGTGTCTGTCTGACAAGCTGGCTCATTAACGCTGTTGCCTCTGTTCCTTTAGACTTGGGAAGCCCCTCAAATAATTCATATTGCTTCCTTGTTTTGTGGATAGTTGAGAAATTAGATATTTTTCAAACTCATGGTTTTAGAGTTCTTTTCCATAGCCTTAAGGGCTGTCCTGAAGGTCCCAGTGTTCACCATTTTGCTGAGACTTTAGCCACACCTTTGCCTCCTGGATTCTGCTGCCTCTGATTATCATGGAGTCATTAACATTAACAGGGAGGACATTCCTTAAAGGAGGAATGTAAAATATGTACATTGCTATATAAACAATCCTTATGCCCAGGGCAGCTGTGGACATTCCTAGAGGCCCACGTTCGCTGGTCAGGAACTAGGGGAGGAACTATGTCATCCTGTCCCCACCAAGACCATGCCAGATCTGGCATTCATGGATTTAAAAAAATTCTGTTTTTTCCACTAACTATTTAGGATTTAATTCCTCTAATTACATCTTAGGATGTCTTGAAAAGACCCGTACTTCATAGCTTTTTATTTAGTTTCAGATTCTATACCAGGCATATATGTGCTTGGAAGTCCACTTCCCTAATGGATTTTGTAGTACAGAGACATCTTTTCCAATACCAACTGGGCCCAAGGAACACCAATAGCCATGAGAAGAGCTCTGGTCTGGTCTGTATCTCTTCTCTATTCAAATCTCCAAGCTACTTACCCCTGATTATTCTTAGTCCCAAGTTCATAGCGAAGACAGTGACATCGCCATTATTAACTGAGTAAAAAGAGAAGACCTGACAAAATACAAAGAGTTGTGATCAATATACTTATAAGAATATTTAGCATTACTACTGAAAAGCAGGGAAACAACACAGAAGAAAATGGTCAAAATTGCCAACAGTTCAAGTGGCCCTCAATAATCTGAATATAACGGGCTATCATTCTCTAGAGAAGTACTTGCATTGTAAAAATTCACATATCAAAAAAATCAAAGAAGCAAGGCATTTGCACGTACCTGTCATCTCGGGACACCTGATGTTAAGTAAAGAACATCTTGAGTTGGAGGCCAACCTTGGCTACGTAGCAAATTCCAGACTGGCCTGGGCTATCTAGACCTGCATCAAACAAAACCAAGCATAATAAATAAACATTAAAAACTACGTGGGCTGGAGAGACGGCTCAGCGGTTAAGAGCACTGACTGCTCTTCCAGAGGTCCTGAGTTCAATTCCCAGCAACCACATGGTGGCTCACAGCCATCTGTAATGGGATCTGATGCCCTCTTCTGGTGTGTCTGAAGACAGCTACAGTGTACTTATATATAATAAATGAATAAATCTTTAAAAAAACTACGTAAATAATGTCTTTACCTTTAAAAGTGGAAGTGGCTCATCTCCTGAGGGTCATAAGCCCAGTTTTATGGATAAAATGTTACAGAAGTATCAACACTACTTATTTTTAATAGTACAATTGTGGCTAGTTTTAATTTCCTGCAAATATTTTTCTGTGTTTCCTCCAAATATTTTCTATTTTTCCAGACTAAAAATGTAGTCAGGAAGGCCAAGTAAAAACAAGTTTAAAGAAAAATAAAAAACAATGTTAAAATCACAAAGTTTATTCCTATCGTATAATTTTCCCAGAGAAAATTTTTTGAGAAAAAAAAATGATTTTAGGAAGTCACCTAGTATTGGTGTTTGTTGTAGTAACTTCCAACCCGAATCATCCCTTACAAACCCACACAATTCAGTTATTATATGTATGAGCTATGTGCCTAGATTGGGCAGAACTAGAACTACACTAATTTATTCCCCATCTATGAGACACTTTGTTACTTGCAGTTTCTCCTGACCACGTGATTCTGTTCCATCATGGGCGCCTCCTCCTCCTCCTCCTCCCCTCCTCCTCCTCCTCTTCCTCCTTCCCTCCTCCTCCTCCTCTTCCTCCTCCTCTTCCTCCTCCCCTCCTCCTCCCCTCCTCCTCCTCCTCTTCCTCCTCCCCTCCTCCTCCTCCTCTTCCTCCTTCTCCTCTTCCTCCTCCTCCTCTTCCTCCTCCCCTCCTCCTCCCCTCCTCCTCCCCTCCTCCTCCTCTTCCTCCTCCCCTCCTCCTCCTCCTCTTCCTCCTCCCCTCCTCCTCCTCCTCTTCCTCCTTCTCCTCTTCCTCCTCCTCCTCTTCCTCCTCCCCTCCTCCTCCCCTCCTCCTCCCCTCCTCCTCCTCTTCCTCCTCCCCTCCTCCTCCCCTCCTCCTCCTCCTCTTCCTCCTCCTCCCCTCCTCCTCCTCCTCTTCCTCCTCCTCCTCTTCCTCCTCCTCCTCTTCCTCCTCCCTTCCTCCTCCTCTTCTTCCTCCTGGGCTTCCATCCTCTCTCCTTCCCTTCTTAGAATTCTTTCCCTACCCACCCCCACTCTCAAAGACCTCCCTTCCCATTTTTGACCTCCATTGCCCAATCACAGGCTGTAGTCTTTATTCACCTGTAAATGGGGAAAAGGTTCACAGGAGATGGCCTGGTATGTGATCAGCTGCTTGTCCAGGGGCCACCTTTCTAGAGGAAGCAGAATTAACATCAGAATTCAAACAGGCTCAGGACAACCCACATCAGTGTTGACTTTTCTTTGTGAGAATATGTTGTGCTGGCAATAAAATATCGCTCATGAAGTTATGATTTAAACGACTAAACCAGTCATAGTTAACCTTTGGATCAGGCCTACAAGTTGAATAATGCTGTCTTTTCTGGTCACTGAAACTAAAACTGTACAAGCAATTTAACTCCCTGGGGTAAGTTGGCACATTTATAGGACCCAGATCTAGTTTCTTGCATCACCCCTTTTAATGCAAAGAATCATTTTGTTAGGCTGATAGAAAAGACAAAAAAGGATCGATGTAAGGGGGAATTGTAGGACTGTGGCGCTGAGAAGATCTTAGGGATGACTAGGAAATTCCTCCTCTGTCTTTTATACACAGAACACCTTCTGGATATGCAGGCATAGCCACATTTAATCTTACTATTTTAAGGTTTTGTGGGTGTTTATAATTGTCTTCTCTGAATCTTTACTCCTTCTTCTTTATTAACGATAGTAAACAATTTATGTTTTTATACACTACTGTTTCTGAGCTGTCATTTCTGTTAAGTCTGATTCCTGTCCCCAGAGTTTCGTTTATGTGACTAATTCACCCTGATGGAAAATAGACACAGGCATTGTTCTTCCTTTTCACTTTACAAATGAAGAAACAGACATGGAGAACTAATTTGCCTGAGATTGTCCATGCTGCAAAACATGAAACTACCTTTATAAGTGACCCTGAAACCATGTCTGTACATTTGGGGGTGCATCCCAGTGACACTGACTGCCTTGTGCATGGTGTTTCCCCACTCAGTCACTGAAGAGGGAGAGGTGACGTGATTTACTGTTGGTCACAGAGACAGCACAAGGACACAACCACTTGGTTCACAATCCAACTAACTGAATTGTGACTTACGTTGGAGCCTAGTACTGTGAGAGTAAGAGGTTTGAAATGGTGCAGACTGGGCATTCACACGCATTATGGGAGAGGAGAGTTAGACGAAGCAAGAGCAAGAATGAAAGATGAGCTTATGAAGACCTGGTTCAAGGGAAAACTTAGGGTGTGTTAGCAAGGGGCATCTGCACCCATGGAGTGGCTTCCTGGGGAACTATGGATCCCCATTTTTCCCTAGCCATCTAAGAGGTTCCCTGAAGAGCAGATCAGAGAGTCATGCCACCCAGGACAAAACAGAGATTGGGTGTGGCGCTATTAGTGGTCACTTGTAGGGAGGGAGTAGAAAAGAACAGAAGCAGAAGTGCAATCTGGGATCACGGCGTCACAGAGGCTATCCAGCATTCTTCCATAGCTTCTGGTGCTTTGTCTCAAGGCTTAGAATTCAATATGGTGGCCAATGAAGGATCATCAAAGGGAATACATACATAAATACATGCATACATACATATATGTATTCATTCATTCATTCATTCATTCATTCATTCATTCATTCAAGAGTATGCCTTCATAGAGGACAGTGTCTATGTTTAATCTACCTGTGAGTTTCCAAGACTCTGACATGATAATTTGCTCACAAGTACAAGTAAATGAAAGATGGCTCTCCAGGATTACACTGGAGAAGCTAAAAGATTATCATCCTACACTCATACTTGGGTGTAGTTCTCACTGACAACTTTCCCTGAATTTGCTGTGATGAACCTCTTCAGTTCTCAGTTTGCCTCTTAGTGGGTGATTTTATTTTTTGGTCAACTTTGTACTGATTTTTTTTTTCAAAAGATTATAATATAATTTTAACTCCTTCTTTTCATTTGCTTGCTCCAAACCCTCCCACACAGTTTGCCCTATTCTCCTTCAAATTGCTATAGGTAGATATAGATGTATAGATATATAGATATGTTTTTCTACATGTAACCTATTCTGTTTATATGTATGTATGTTTTCAGGGCAGACTGCTTGGCACAGAACAACCAGTTGGGATGCTCTTTCCTAGGGAGGACCACTTCTTCCACTCCCAGAATAACTCAGTTGCCTATAGTTCTTGGAGTACAGTTGAGGCCTCATGAACTTCCCCCAATCTTTTGGACAACTTTTTTAATTCAAGCTCAAATCTATTTATGGGAGAAATGTAGTAGGTTATGCCATCTCTGTTTGGTGCAGAATGTTTGAGAAGATGGCTAAAATGGACATCCAGTTGCAAACCTGATCGAGCTGTAAATAAGCTAAAATGGATAACCGGCTATTTGTGTATGTTGTTTGCTCTTAGAGTTGACACTATTGGTCCTTCCTCAGTAGGATGTACATCTCAAGTGGCTGTGGCGCAGTTGTTAGAATGATTGGTCAGATTGGAACCAAATGGGGTGACCAGGCAACCAAAAGGAGCACTGACATTTCTTAGCACCTTCTGCATTTCCTGTTTCTTCTAAGTAATAATGTAGATTAAACTAATTACTTTCACAGTTGTCATCAGAAGTTTGGATCACTACCAACCTGTGGCTGAATAATGTTCTTTGTTTTTGACTGATCGCCCCTCTGTCCGTCCATGGTAGAGCAGAAGAGCGTTTCATCTCATAGGTTCAGAGGCAGATTTCTTGGAGACCAGACAGCTCTTAAGTAGCAGAGTTTGAACACAAGTCTGTTTAAGTTCAACTTTTGCTTTATTCTTCTATAGTGTAGTCCCTCAATATTCCTCCTATGAGACGAGAAGACCCTGCAATGAGGACTGTTCACCCTAAATGGCCTCACGAAAGGCTGTGCAAAAATCTGAATAAATCATGAGCACTGCATTTCCTTCTTAGAAATCTTTATTTTTTATTGAACATATTTTTCTTGCAAAATATTCTAATCACGATTTTCTCTAGCCCTCGTCTCGTCTCCTTTATTGTACCCCTCAGAGCTACCTCAAAAACTTCATAAAGCCAAAGACATTATCAGTGCAAGCCTGTGGCTATCTGAACTCATCTCTACTCCAATCCAAACCAAGGGCAAGGTGCTTCAAGGGGAATTGCAGATGGTTAATTTTGCAGAAGATATTTGAATTTTTCAAATATCAAGGAATTGTGTCTTTTCAGAGTTGATGAGTATTTTTCTAATAGCTCTTTAAAATCTCTCCAGAAATATGAATCCAACCATGTACAGTAAATAAGGTTGTATAAGACATTAATCTGTTTTAAATATTAAGAATTATTTTTAGAGCTGGGCAGTGGTAGCCTATGCCTTTAATCCCAGTACTGTGAGTTTGAGGCCAGCCCGCTCTACAGAGCTAGTTCCAGACAGCCAAGGCTACATGAAGAAACCCTGTCTCAAAAAAACAAGGAGAGAGAGAGAGAGAGAGAGAGAGAGAGAGAGAGAGGCGCCTAGTGTGTTGTATAGACTTTTAATTTCAGTACTTGGGAGGCAGAGGAGTTGGATCTCTGTGAATTTGAAACTAGCTTGTTCTATATAGAGAGCTCTAGGCCAGCCAGAGATACAAAGTGAGACTCTGTATCAGAAATAAATTAATTAATAAAATAATCAGAAGTTATTAAGATGTAAGACATTAAGACAAACAGTAATGCATAATAACCATAACGAATATTCTTGGGTGGGGCTGGTAGCTCGTTGGGTAAAGTATTTGCGGTGCAAGCATGAGCTATTGAGGTCAGAAACAACGTAAAGCCAGATGTGGTAGCATGTACCTGTTATCCTGGGGCTTCTATTGTGAAGCGGGCAGAGGCAGGAGAACCCACAGAAGCGTGTGGGTCAGCTAACCAGGCACATGCAGCTGAAAATAACCAAAAATCCCTGGCTCGGGCAAGGTGGGAAGTGAAGACTGATCTCTGAATTCATGATCCTGTGACTTCCACATGTGTGCTGTGACATTTGCATGTCCAAGTATGTGTACGAGCTCGAGCACACACACACACACACACACACACACACACACACACACATCACAAAAACGTACAAAGATTTAAAAACCTCAGTGACATATTGCCTTCACCTCATCTTCATTTAGTCAGAACCTTCAGTGATGCTAGGTTAAATCCTGTTAACTCTTTGGCCATTTGTTTGCACCCCTCTCTCTCCCTTATATAGGTGCACATGAAAGGGTGTTCATGTATGCTTTTACATGACATGTTTTTTTTTTAATGAAAGCATGTCTTGTATTTCATTCCATAGTTTACAGTTTATGCGAGCCACAGGTTTTCACATCTGTAGGGTTCTGTCATTAATGGGAAGAACACTGCTTCTCTTTTACCGTATAACAATTGTAAAGGGTTGCCATGACAATTACTCCTTTGTTGAAAGTATTCAAGCACAGTTTTACTTAAAAAAAGAAATAAAGGTACCCACAATTTTGATACAGATGCTGATGCATTGACTGAGAAAGAGAAGACACTCAAATCACATGCTAAGTTCCAAACAGCTTAAGGACAGGGAGGTGGCTTCTCATTTTCCTACTCTGAATGGGGGTACACTTCGTGATCTGCATATTACAAAGAACATGAAAGTGAGGTCAGGCTTGGCAGGGAAAATGCTGGCTGCAAGCTTTTAGGACAATTAAGAAACAACAGGATCACTCTGGCACAAGCTTCAACCAGTTGGCAGGAAAAATGGCTCCTGTGCTCCTCTGGTGACTGGTAATTCAAAGTAAGTAGCTAAAATTGCCTTTCATGTCTGCGGACGACTTCTTCCCGAAACCTGTGAGTCTTGTTTTATTGTTGTTGATAATGGAACGTCTTCCCTGTTAGAGTGAGTTTGGCATCTATGGGGATTTATTTCAACACCCACAGAACAAACATTCACTTGTGTCCACAGATAGAAATCTTTGAAAGCTCGCTCCAGTCTAGAAATGAAATTTATGCCCTGCCCCCCAAAGGACTTTTCTTTCTGTGTCTGTCACTGTATCCCGAGGCTATGACCATGTTCAATATGATTTGTGACATTCTAATGGGCAACTCTGGAACATTAAAAATTGCCCACAGACCCCCGTTATTGTCATTCCTGAAGGTCCAAGGACTTGAAACTCCAGTTAGGATGTTATTAACTTAAAATATCCATACTCGCTTAAATTATAAGCTGTCAATAAATTACTTTTCTTCCGGCTTCCATTCACAGCCTCTCCAGAAGTTTTGCTGTTGGCCATTCTCCTCAGAGCCAGAAACTGCCTTCCGGTTTGCTTCTAAGGGCCTGAAGTTGAGTCACTGAGCTGTCAGCACCCAGTATTCAAGGATTTTGCATCCACAGACCCAACCAGCTACTGATGGACATTCAGGTAAAAGCTCTGGGTGTGCTAGCCGTGGACGGCCTTCTGACTTACCTCAGCTGTTACAGTGTAACAGCTATTCATCTGGCGTCTGGATTTTGTTAGGTATTGTAAATAATCTCCTTATATTATAATGACATTAATCAAGTAATCTCATCAAATTAGAAAAGTGACCCAGCATATGCTACATGCAGATTACAAACAACTATACCGTTTCACATGAGAGATAGGGCATCCTCAGTGTTTGGCATCTGCTGGGGCCTTTGGACTCAACTGTTGGTATAGTAGGGTGCTTGGGAACCCTCGTGTCATGCCATGAATTCTGATAGCTATTCACATGGCCTTCCCGTGGGTCCTCCGTACAATGAAGGAACATAACTCGGGGCACTTCTGAGACAGGTGACAGCCACGTGTACTGAAAGATGCCTTTCAACATTTCCCAGACCACAGAGTGTCCCTGAATCCAACTTCCTTCTATTTATGGCCATTGTCTTCGACTTCTGTTGTTACAAAGTGGTCAGGAGTTGTTTGTACAAGTGAGAGAGGAAACCATCTCCTGCTGTTCCCCGTGTCTTGACAGAGACAAAGGGAGAAAAGATACTGCAATTTTAGCCCCCCTGTCCTCCTCATATTGGCTTGGGTGAGGACAGAGCTTCTGAACCAGGCTGCCTGGCAGACGATTGAAGCAAGCTTCCTGACACCTTTAAGCCTCGGTGTGCGTGCGCGCATGTGTGCATGCACGTATGTGTGCGTGCGTACGTGCATGCGTGTCTGTATAAAGGGGATGGATGACGGTCGTCCTTCGTTACAGGGCTGCTGAGTCACCTACTGCAGTGTAAACAGGATTTACAGACGATAAGTCAGTACTCTGTGCAGGTAGCTGTTGAGCAAATTCAAATGCAGCCATTCCACTTGACAGCTGAGGAGCACGTATGGAAAGTTCTCTAACTCAGTCCTCGAGTGATAAGATTAGGGCTTCGATGTATTTAACGAGACCGCACTCAGTGTTCGAGGTGGTGGAGCTGAGCTAGGACCCAGGTGACAGGCTAGTGTTTGTCCTTGTGAGCTTTGTCTGTCTTTAAAGCTTGAGGAGTCTTGGGATCAGTTAGAAAGCAAGGTAGAGGGACTGCTAGTCCTTGCCTTCTGCTCTTAGAAACCTTTAAAATTTTTCTTTTATAACCAACATGTAGATAAATACATATCTTAAACAATGAATCAATATAGTATGGCTTTGCTCATATTCACACTCTAATTGGACTTCCTAGAAAATCCGAAGGCTTTTGATAGTTTATAACCAGGGGGGTTCTTCCCTCTTTTCTTTTGGTTTTCAAACAGCAAGTTGACTCCTCTTCTTCCCGGAAGCCTAAGTCATCACAGATAGCATCCCTGGCGCTCTTGAGACTCTTCCAGAAGCTTTTCTTCTTCCTGGGGATGGGTTCTGCCTGACATCATCCTCCAGGAGCACAAAGGGCTTCCCCAGATTGATTCATCCTGCGGAGTGTCTGCAAACTGTCTTAGTACTGTGTCTTAATTCAAAAGCTCATCGCGGGGGATACAGGGTGCTTCTCTTTTCTACTTTTCCTTGAGGTTGGCTTTTGAAAACTCAGCTATTTTAGCAACTGCTTGGAAAACTTTATCATTCCCCCACCCCCCTTCGCAAGTGTGGTTTTCTATCTTCTAGCCAATCATTTCTTATCTCTCTCGTTACTTCTGCTCCTTTTTTATTCAAATCAACCAGCATCTGTTCCAGGACTCTGTGCCAAGGTGCCGCCCAGCTTAGAGGAGTGGATCTTTGATCTTTCCCTTTTGCCTCATCTTGGTACCAACAACACTAGTTACCGCCCAAATCCCTCCACATTCTCACGCCTCTCTTTGCAGATTCACTCGGGATTTTTTAAAAAGAAAAGAAAAATTTTTAGATGAAAAGCTATGAAGCTTATTCATATAAATGCTAAACGAAGACAGCTCTAAGCTCTGCGATTGTGTTCTGCCTAGGTGTGCCTAACGGGCAGAGGTGGTGCCCATTTAGAAGTGTGTAGGAGTAGGTTTGGCTTTGACCCCTGTGGTGGGTCCCTGGTATGTTTCTTACCCTTTTTATAGTCAGGTAGCTCTTTCATGTCCTGAGCAAAGTGGTAGGAGCCACTTCTATAGGCTGAATGGAATGCAGTCAATGCCATAGGAGAAAGCTTATGGTGTTTCCTTTACCAGCCCAGCATGGATGTTTGTGGTGACTTCACTCTACCTCTGGGTGCATACAGGCCCTCTTTTAAATGGACCTAGCAGTGGTCTTTACAGTTTGCCATGGACTGGAATAGACTTACTGTCGTTCGTTGGTTGATGAAGGTATTTTACTGATGCCTGGTGCATGGTGGGCCTTCTGAATTCTAAATCCCCATTTCAAACATATGTCCAGTGAGAATTGCATCATGCTTTAGAGGGAGACACAGAACCAGAACGGATCTTCAAGCGCCGAAAGGAACTTTTCAGGCATTTGGTCAATCCATTGGTGAGCACTGATTTAGTCAGTGTGCCAGGTGCTGACTGAACGTGGCCCAGTGGTACCCCCTTGGGGAAATAGACATAGGCTTTCTCCTCGGGTGTCGGAATGCGTCTGATGGCTCTCATAGCGGCGGTAGCTTGAACGTGGGTGTAACTCACTTGCCTACAAGTAGTGGGGAAAGCGACAGGCCACTGGGAGAGAAGAGATTTAAGAAAGATTCTGTGATTCTCAAGGGCACTTCTCTCCCAGGTACTTCCCCCTACGTGCTTGGTCCTTCAACCCATAGCCACCCACCTGACAAACTCATCTGTCCTATTAAGCAGAGATTTATGGCCAGTTTAAAATAAGAATAGCCAACTACTGCCTGTGGCCAAATCTTAATCTTATCCCCTGTCTGTGTGGTATGGCCTTTGTGCTTGGGAGAATCTTTATATTTGAAAATGCTTAGGGGAGAAAAAAAAAAAAAACGACAAAACAGTGATTAACAGTTTGTGAGACAAGAAAATTAGGAGAACTTCAGGTTTCAGTTTCCGTGAATAAAGTTTTATTGGCACACGGCCTGGCCTAGTGT
Organism: Rattus norvegicus; assembly: GCF_021556685.1. NCBI lineage: Eukaryota > Metazoa > Chordata > Mammalia > Rodentia > Muridae > Rattus > Rattus norvegicus. The sequence goes on along the minus strand of NC_141534.1, from coordinate 246,702,289 downwards.
GGATGTACTGTGCATGATTGTTCTTGAGCTGACAACAAGCCACAGAGGCTGCGCAGACAGCAAGGCCTAAACATAGTTATTATCTGGCCTTTAAAGAAGGAATTTTCTAACCCCTGATCTAGAAGACCAAGGTATTATGATTTCATAGTGTTTGCCAAACCATCTGTTGAATCCTTGGGAGGCAGAGTGGTCTCAGCCAGTTGCCTCTCATACCCTGAAATCCAAGGTTGAGGCATTCAGTGTCTAGGGACTCAGAGGATGGCCCATTTACAAGGCACTTTTGAACTTTCTCCAGCCACAGAGTGCAAAAAATGATATTCTTTTTCATAATGCATCTTAGTTCTTTTCTACCATGAAACTTTAATTATCATCAGAAAAACTGCTTTCTCACCTTTTTGCCTTAAAATATCTATAACTCTAGTGGCTGGAGAGATGGCCCTGTTGTTAAGAGCACACGGCTCTCACAGAGGACTGGAGTCCAGTTCCCAGGGCTTACATCACAGGCTTACAACCACCTGCAAATCCCATCTCAAGAGGAGCTGAAACCTTATTGTAGCCCCCACGGGGCTAACCTTATCTCTTACATGCACACATCACACATACACATGTAGTTAAAAGTATATGTCATTTAAAAAACACAGCTAACTATGCCTTCTCTATCGTTTTCCCTCTCCCCGAGTAGTGTCTTTGAGGAGAGCCTACATAGTATTCCAACAAGAGCTGCCTCTCCTGGGACGTGTCCTGCCTCTGGTCACTGGAGTCCAGAGTGCTATGATTCTCCTTGATCTTGCTGCTTTCTGTTGTGAAGCCCCTCTGTCACTTCTGGACGACACGTGGGTCTCTCAGCATTACGTTGTCCTTGAACTCATCAGGTGTGTGGAGATCACACTGCTCTTCTGTCTTTTCTCAAGGCTCTCTGAAACATGGTAGGCCAGCCTACACTTCCCTGGTCCTCCATCCCAAGCCCAGGGAGCAAAGCTGTTTGACCCAACCCTGGTGCTTCATGATGCTGATCTTCTCAAACTAGGAAATGCTTATGAGCCAGCTGTCAGTTCACTGTAGAGTAATAGAGACATCTCGTCTCTTGAGTTAGAACAACAGGATGTTTATTGGTGGTGGGGGTTGGAGGGGATGGCTGTAGTCTGGTGATCTGGGAGCTAGCTGGCTTCTGCTCCATTGGCCTTTCGAAAAGCAGACAATTTGACATTTCCAGTCCCATAGCAAGCTCCAGGCAGCCCTAGTCCAACCCATTGGTGCTGTAGTGCTCGGCAACTTCAGGCTCTTGTTAGACCAGATGGAAAAACCAGCCCTGGAAAAACAAAAATGTGAAAAACCCAAGACGCAGAGAGAGAGCCATTACCCACCTCCAGAAATCGAAGCATACTAACCCTATTGAAGGACTTGCCAGGAAAATGCAATTTTCAGTTTTCTCTGTGGTTCGACTCATCTTCACTGCTCAGTAGTCAGCTTGAATTAGATCCAGAAGCAGATACAATTCAAGCCTTTCTCTTTGAAGACAGGACAGCAACCCCCACCTTCCTGTCAGTGGTCTCACTGTCCTGTCCCAAGTACTGGCATTTCCCATGTTAGGAACTGCCGCACCTCTTCCTGTGACACATCTGAACTGGGTGCCACGTGTTCCCCTTCCCCGGTACATGAGTAATTGCACCTTTTCTGCTACGCCTCGCTAGCGATGAGGAGCAGCTACTTGAGACTGCGTTTTACTTCACCAAGTTGCGTTTTGAAGATGGCAATTTGTCAGCATCTCATGATCGACCTTGGCCCGAAGAGCTATCTCATCTATCATAGCAACCATTCACGTTTGGAGTTCTGAAAGATACGGGATGGAATGAGGCGAAAGGAAGGGCATAGCTGTCCAGATAGCTTAGCGGCCAAGTCCAGCTTAGTGCCAAGGATGCACTTAGAGTAGGCACCAGAACAAGCACACATGATTGTGTGTGCAGCAAAACCACAAAACCTTTCCTGTGCTTCTGTTGGAAAGATAAGAATGGGACGGAACAGGGGAGTCCGTGTATAGTCCCATGCGAATGATAAAGCACAAACCAACTTTATATGGAAATGTCTTGTTTCCCTACATTGATTGTCCAGATGAGGACAAGTGTCTAGTGGCAGAGCTTTTTGAGAGGGTGTGAGGGAGATCTTTTTTTCTAACTCTCTCGGGCAGCCAATGTTTAATTAAAGTGTCTAAGGTGCCTCCTTAAAGAGTTCCAGCATGGTTCTCTTTCTGTTAAGTGGAAGCTAGAGTTAGTAATTCATTTCTAATACATAGAACGTAGCAGAGGATAGGCCAGTTGTAATACTTCCCCTAGCATGCATGAAACGTTCCTTGGAGCTACAACACTGGACAGAACCATTGGTGTCATATAATCTCAACACTTGAGAGACAGAGACAGGGCATCAGAAGGGGGTCATCTTTGGCTAAGTTTAAGTCCCTTGTTTTTGTTTTTTAGACAGACTATAGCTAAAACACATAAAACAAGATATCACTTAAAAAGAATATGGCTTAATGTTTCCAGTGGCTTCCTGTTGCTTTTATTAGCATCAGTCGTAGAAAGACAGTGTTATGGCATAAGAACTTTTGGACATATGCAATGATGAAGCAAGCCCATGTGTGAAGACCTGGGCCCTCCATCCACCAGCACCGTAGATGGGCAATATCCACTGAAGACCTTTCAGCACAGTCAACCCTTCAGATGTCTCTCCCTATGAGTAGCCTTGAGAGAGAGGTGTGTGTGGGGAGGGAGGGGGAGCAAGCCACCAAGCTAAGTTACTTATGTTATTCCTGACCCTCAAAAGCTTCACAGAAAAGTGTTTGTTGTTTTAAGTTACTAGCCAGTAGAGTGATTTTTTTCTATGCAGCAATAAATAATAAAGTTCTCTTTAGAGAACACATCACATGTGGTGAAAGTTTTATTTTATGTGGTGTCTATGATGTACACCTTATGTTTAATGGTTGTTAAAATAGCTAATAAGTTTCCACAATGAATGGGGATGGTTAAGTGACCACATTAGTGTATTCCTGAGCTGTTTGAGTGTGACCAGACATGTTCTTATACACCTGTGAGGGCACATTCTAGGGTTTCCCCACATGGGTCACTTGAGTGGATAAAGAGGAAGTGAGGTTTACTAATCTCACATCATTGTAGTTACAGCATTAAGAAGACATTGTAGCAGCTTATATCACCAAATTCTTTCTGTGAAGTGATGAAGTCTTGGGCACTTACCCTGTAACATGGGTCAATACTGTTACATCTTTAAAGCCAGTATATGGCTTGGTGGACCCCATCAGATGTAGTGTCAGCCAATAGCCAGTATCAGTTGCCAGACACCTGAGTGCCCAAGGAGGCCAAAAGAAGGCCTTATACCACCTAGAACTGAACTACAGATAACCATTAGCTAGCATATAGGTGCTGGGAATCCAATCACGGCCTTCTACAAAAGCAGCCAGTGCCCTTCACCAACCATGGGGCTGGCTCTTCAGCGAATCCCACTCCCTGCCACCATATGCACTTTTAAAACAGATTTGCAAGTTTGAAAAAAAAAAGTTAAGAGAAATACAGCAAACAATGAGATAACTAAGTATTTACCTGACCACCCATAATTAAAGCAAAGTTAACATTTTTAGATGTTTTGTAAATTGAGAAATAAGGTGTGGAATCCAATTAGAACTTCTACCCCATACATGGTTCCTAGTCATCTTATACCAGGGTTGGTGTGGGGGTGGAAAGCCACATCTGGATGTTAGTATCTCCCTCTGGCCCTGGACTTTTCATTGTTCTTAGAATAAACAACTCTGCAAAGTATCTTTTTTTTTTAATTTATTTTATTCCTAGCAAGTGCAAGGCCCTGGGTTCGGTCCCCAGCTCCGAAAAAAAGAAAAAAGAAAAAAATTTATTTTATTTATATGAGTACACTGTAACTGTTTTCAGACATGCCAAGAGGGCATCAGATCCCATTACAGATGGTTGTGAGCCACCATGTGGTTGCTGGGAATTGAACTCAGGACCTCTGGAAGAGTAGTCAGTGCTCTTAACCGCTGAGCCATCTCTCCAGCCCACAAATTATCTTTTAAATTTACTTATTAAGCACTTGCTTTAATGATATTGCCATAAATAAGTAACTTGATTTGACTTAAATTCAGCAATCAACACTTGCTCTCACTGCCTAATGGGTTAACGCTTTTAGGATATATGCTCTCCATCTGGTAGTGAATGAAGACTATCCATAGGTAGGCTTGTGTCTTATGTAGAGGAATGACCCAATCTCCAAAAGGAAGACAGAGACCAGCAACAAGAGGCAACAGCTCTCCTTCAGGATGCTACAGTCCGAAGGATATTTATCTTCTTCTCAGCAACCACAGAAGCTAGGGAAAGATAACACACCTGTCTAGGCTGCACAGTTAATGATGGACAAAGCAAGAACCCAACCTCTTATCTTTTTCACTCCCAAGCTTAAGTCTCTAAACAACACTGATACATAGCTCTTGAAAGCATTATTTTTGTATTGAGATAAATACACTTCAGTGAAGGGCACACAGCCAAGAGTATATGAGCAGGTGGGTCAAAAAGCAAAAAGAAGGAACACAATTTTGGGTGGGTAGATCTTGGACAAGGTGAGGGAGGGGGTAAATATGATCTAAATATAGTGTATGAAATGCTCAAAGAACAAGTAAAAAGGGAAACTATACAGATTTCTTATGAAGCAAAATTGAAACATTGATGAACTATAAGGATTAAGGAGTGTTGAGATAAATTGAATTTGTTTCTTGGGTTGTTTTACAACTTTAATTCCAGAAATTTCTTCGTTCTGGCACAGAGCAGAGGATTGTGGCACCCAAAACAAAAACAAACAAACAAACAAACAAAAACCTACTGGCAGCAATGACACAAAGACCATTTACATTTGAATCAGCTGGGCTCCAGCGAATCAGACACTGAGCCAAGCACCTCGCTTAGTTGTGACTGTGCCTACCCTTTCCTTCCCGAGAGATATATCCTAGAAAGAAAAGTACCCAGAGGAAGGCAAGCACGTAATAACCATCCGTTGGATGTACCTTTAAGGTATCCCAAACCTGCTCCTTCATGCTCCTGCCTTCATTAGTCTCCCAGATTAGAAACCTTGGTGTTATCATCCGTTTACTCTCTGCGTTGGACTGGAATCCCATCCTGATTTCCACGGCTTGTGTTATCGGTCCCCTGGTCTTAGTTTGAGGGAGGAAGAAGCAAGCATGCATGCTACCAAAAGTCCAGAAGGCATGATCCGTTGGGAAGAGAACTTTCTAGATGGAAGTGCATACAGAATTGATTTGGGGTTTAGACAAAGAAAGGTGGAAGAATATGGTTCCCACAGAACAGGGAAGACAAGGTCAGAGAAGAAAAGAGGGCTAAAAGGAACCATCCAAGCCTGCTACATAGCTAATATTTTATGCTAAGTGCAGATGTTTAGGGGTTTTAGCTAGGGCCATATGACTAGGTCTTTTTCCATTTTGAGAAGATCCTCTCTGGCTATGATGGTAAATCCCGGTGTGGGGAAAATGGAAGCATTCTAGGAGGTTGGTCGCTTTCCCTTCTGAGGAGGAAAACTAAGGTGGTGAAATGGTTGTAATGATAGAGACAGAGACAAGAGGGGAGACTTTGAATAGCCAGTAGGTGGAGTCTACAGGGCCCAAGTTCATTAGCATCTTCTGCTAGTACCTAGGCCCACTCCCTCAAACCACAGATAAGGAGACTGAGCTTCAGAGAGTGATGTTAAGTCAAAACCTGTGGACGGAGACCCACTCGGTTGATGCAGGCTCGCTTCCTGTCAGGCCCTACCACTTTCTACATTTTTCATGTGTGTGCCTTTATTTCTCATTTCCTGACAGCTGAGGAATTGCCTTATACACAAATGTCTGACTTCCATTTTACAAAGGCTTTGGCAAGCTGTGTGGAGGAGGAGGACATGGTTCTCCTGACTCGGGATCAATCCACTTCAGGCACATAGAGGGATTTCCTAAAACACTTCTTGGATTAATTAAAGCTGGATATGGAAGAACTCCAACTGATATAAAGCAAAATCCCATGGAGATTCGGGCTCCAAAAGGAAGTTTAGAATCGTGCTTAAGAGAAGGGGAAATTACTAGAGGAGATCCTCTTCAGCTCTTCATGGAGAGAATGATAGCAGCCCTTGTGGGGCCTTAAGCAGAAAGCATTTGAACACTCCTCTGAGCTCTCAACTTAGGGAGGGAGTGTGGCAGTAGCTAAATGCTACACACCATGCCATCTAAGGGCAACAGAGAGCAGAGAGAGGAGCAATGGGGTATTAGATAGTCCCTAGGAACCTTCTCTTCCAATTTCCAGAAAGGTAAAATGGCTGAACCTTCCTTTTAGGAGTGGGTTTTATTCAGAGCACCCACATGGCTGCTTAGGTAAAAGCAAATCAAGGAACTGGCTTCGAGTGCCGAGTTCTGCCTCAGGCTTCAGGCTAATGCGAAGGAAAGCAAGAGACTGCGTGTACCTGCTATTTGACCCATCTCACTAAAGCAAGGGAGCTGGAAAGATTAAGTCCCTGACCAGTAATATATGATAACCTCATAATCTAGAACGGAGACTGTACCCTGACCCCAGCCACCTCTTACGTTATCTCACTCAGGAGCCAAGCCTGACAGAGAACAACTGTCGGATGTGCAGATTCAGTCCAGGTAAGGGAACCCTCCCATCTGCTATGGTTGGCAGGATCCAACCTAGCCATCTGGAAAACTCTAATGCAACAAAGATGCCACTTGGTTTTGTGGAGCATGCCAAACACCTGTGTCTGCTTTTAACCATGAAGTTTTTGGAAATCAGCTTTACATGGTACTAACGACAAATGGCAAATACGTTTGAAATCCGTCCCTGTCCTCCACAGTCATCCCTTTTCTTGAGGGATGTGCAACGTTGGAAAGAGCTTCCTTGGGTCTGTCCTGTAGACCGCTCTTGGCTTCAGTCTTCGACCATCACACCCCCTCTGCCTGGCATCTGACACCTCGTTGCTGCAAATAGGGTTTTTTGTGTTTTTTGTTTTTTTTGTTTTTTTTTTTTGAGTTTCTCAAGCAGGCTTACCACCGATTCTCAGTGTTGCCAAATTATTCCTTTATTGTCCACTGAGTCCAGTCATCCTTCTGCTTCTTTGGAATGCCATCCCACGACTCTGGAGGGAAACAGCTGACTAAGCCAAACCGTGGGCTATGTGCTAATTTGTCTACTTTCCAAATGGACAGATCTACGAAGCCATTGGATGTTGGAGGGACAAAGGACCCAGCTCAGCACCTGAAGTCGTATATACTTTTATCCCATTGTCATCATCATAGTCTGTAACTATGTAATTGCCTAGTAACTGATTGATTTCTATTTTATTTTCAATTAGATGATTAAGAAAACGAGGCCTGTGCCTATTAGCATCTCAGCACAGCGATTATCTCCAGGGAGACTAGTGGCACGTACTCCTAGGGGGTTGGGGGGTGGGGATAAATGAATGAAGAAAAAAAAATGAATCAAAGCGAAACATGTTTTAACCAACTCTGAAGTAACAAAATGAAAATAAAACAGTGGCAAACGCCCATCATGTTCAGAAATCCAGTACTGTATACAAATTTCTTTCAATTCAGAAAGACAGAGAGGGAGGGGGGGAGAGAGAGAGAGAGAGAGAGAGAGAGAGAGAGAGTCTCAAGAAAGTAAGTCTAGATTGCTGAATACCCAGAATTGTCAGAGCATTGTTTATCAGATGAGAACATCCACTCAGTACCACTCTTCCCCACCTCCTTCCCCTGTTCTGGTTAGATGAAGAGTTTGGAAGCAGCACCCCTAGTGTGAGCCCCGCATTTCCGCTCCTCGTGGCTCTTCTTACCACCCACCCATCTTTTCTCACACAGACCTCTCTCTCTGGCTTGCCCCTCGCTGGAGATTCCTGGGTGAAGAGCACACGGTTGGTTGGGATGCTGTCTGTAAGGCTGGCTGCTTTTGCACAAGACTCAGGCTGCGCTCAAGGCAGTCCTTGCTCTGCTAGCATTTCTCTGGAAATGAATTCTGCTAGGTAGGAGTGCTGGGTACTCAAATAGTAGGCGCCCAATCTCCTGCTGCGATCGCTCCTTCCTTCGTAGATCATTAAAATGCTTCTGAACCATAGCTGTCAGGAAAGGACAGCTTAAAAAGAGACAAGTAAAATATTTATGAGTAATTAAAACGTAAAAACAGTGACCCTGTACTAGAAATGTGCACATGTAAGTGTTAATAGTGTCAGCGAAGTAACAAATTCTAAGTGGCAGTAGCCTGTAATTCCCCAGAATAGAAGACTTCTTCAAGAGGGCGATTTACCTTGAAAGCATAGCTCAGGTGCCTTTTTTGATATGGGTTTGCCGTTGCTATGGAAATTGTCTCTGTAGGAACGTGCACAAATGTAGGCTAGATTGCTAGTGGCATGAGTGAGGAGGTGTGGGCCGGGGGCAGGCATGTTGACACCTGCCAGTCTCCAGCTTTAGTCCGGAGGAGGCTGGAACAGAGTGGAGCGTGGACTGTGGGTAGGTCCCACCTTGGATATCTCACGTCTGACAGACCCCACCCAGCACCTAGACTCTCCAGATCTGTACCCTGCTATTTGAATGACCTATTATGGTTGCTATCTCAGTATTCCATTGATAACTCTCTCACTGTCAGTGTCCTCTGGTCTAATTGGTCAAAAAGTCCAACAGTCACTGTAGAATGCAATTTCCCCCACAAAAATGAGAAAAATATATTGAAGGAATCCTGTAGACCATTCGAGATTCCTTGCCCTCTACCAGGTACACACGCACGCACGCACGCACGCACGCACGCACGCACGCACGCACGCAGGATTTAAGCTAGTTTCCGTGTGAGAACCATTGTTTCCTTCGCATAAACTGACTTCCATCACAGTCCCAGATTAGCAGCTGTGGTTCCACTCACCCAGAAGAAGGAACGGGTCATCTTTTGTAGCTTCACCAGGAGAAGCTGAAGTTGTGTTGGGTCATGGAGCGGGACGTAGACTAGGTTCACTCTCTAGGGAAGCGAAGCGAGTAGCGTTTCTGTAGCAGCCTTCCAGGCTATACATTACCAATGTGTGCTTCAGGCAAGAGTAACAGAGTTCCCTTAGTGAACTCAAGGCGGGCGCACCACTCACTGCTTCCTGCTGGAAGGACTCTAAAGGTGGGGGTGTGCTGAAGGATAGGAGCTTTGCAGATTCCCTGTGGCAGGAAGGAGAGAGACAACTTGAATGGGAAAAAAGTCTTGCTTAGACACATCACAGCTATGAGCGATGTCCTGGAAGCTGACTGGTTTAGATACCTTCTCTTGCCGAGAGGCACTGATCCTATAAGGATAAGCATTCTGTGCACTGTGCAAAGGTGGTCTTTCTATTACTCAAATACTGATTCCTACACGAACAAAGAGTTGAGTATAGGGACTTTGGTATTGTTATTTTTATGAAGGATCGCTGTCTCAGTGTTTCGTAAACATTCTTTTCCATCACCTTTTGATTGGTCAATAAAGAAGTGATCAGCCAATTAACTGGGCAAAAGGGATTAGGGTGGGACTTCTGATTTGAGTTAGGAGTGGGGGTGCGGGGGTGTACCAGGGAAACCAGAGGGATGGACAGAGGAAAAGGTGGAGCATAAGAAAGGAAGAGAAGGGGTTGGGGATTTAGCTCAGTGGTAGAGCGCTTGCCTATGAAGCGCAAGGCCCTGGGTTCGGTCCCCAGCTCCAAAAAAAAAAGAACCAAAAAAAAAAAAAAAAAAAAAAAAAAAAAGAAAGGAAGAGAAGAGGTGGCCATGAGGCAGAAGGTCCTGATGACCAGGTCACCACGGGGTTCACCTGGAGGGCACACATGGAGCAGAGCAAGCCAGGGTGAGAGTCAGACTGCAGGTAAGAAGGGGCCTGTGGCTGGGAGGTAAATAGAGAGTTGGAATAACCTAGAACCTGCCCAGCTCAGGTCTTCAGCTTGTTAATAAAAATACCAAGTCTCTGTCTATTAATTGCGAACGAGAACGGGCTAAAGAGGATGTAGAAATGTCTTCCAGTTATTTGGGAGCAAAAGGGGCAGAGTAGTCCCCCTAAAATACTTCTACAGATTCCATAACGATTCACGGAGAATCTCGTTAGCTCCTAGTTAGCTTCTGGGTTTTGGTACGAGGTGTGTATGGCCAAGCTGCCTTTGAGTACTTAGGCCCCAGCAGCAAGCAAGGCTAGAAGAGTGACTTACAGCCCCTTTCAGCTTCTGTGTAAGAAACTGAGTTTTGCCTCTCAGTAAGTTCATGAGTGTATTGTTGTGGTTTGGATGTGAAAGCCTTCCCCCATCTCTCCCCACCCCCCATAGGCTCTTGTGTTTGCACACTAGCTCTTGAGATGCTGGTGCTGTTTGTGGAGGATGTGGAACCTTTGGAAGATAGAGCCTACCAAAGGAAGCTGGTCCCTTGGGGGTGGGCCTTGAGGCTTTGTGGGGGTAATCCTGCTTCCTGTTTACGCACAGGTTCCAGAGTGCAAGTGACTAGCTGGCTTCTTGCTGCTGCTGCCACCACCAGGATGGAAGATCCTGTCCAACTGAAAGTCAGGAGAAATCTTCTCACCTTTAAATTGCTTCTTTTCAGGCATTAAGTCACAGCAGTGGGAAAGGCAAGGAAAATGCATCAGAAGAACTTTCAGATGTTCTCATCCTAAAATATGTTAGCTACATGATAAATATTGTCATTACCTTTCTGTATAATCTTTGAAACTAAGACCTATAACAGTCTGTGGCAATCAAAATCAAATACCTAAATAAAGCCTTAAAGAATGACTGTCTGATTGTTTCAGAGGATGAGATAATTTTTAGGTCATGAGTTTGGGTCTAATGCCAAAAGGGTAAAAGGAAAGAGAGAAAGGAGGGTAGTGACTAAAACTGGGGAGAGGGCAGGGAAAGTTCAAGGGTTTGATGGAAGAAGGTGTGTTCACTAGATTCACACCACCAGCTGCTAGAAATAACCAACTACAGAATACGGATAGGAAGGTATTGAGCCAGGAGACCCAGAATTCTGACAACTAACAATAGATAAGGACGTGCACCCCCAATCTAAAAGGATGCTGTGGTGAATGCAGGGTCACATGAAAAGGGGGGCGCTCTAGAAATATTGAATCTTGAATAGCTGAGTTATAGTTGACTTCCGGAAATCATTGAGGAACAAGGAGGTAGATACCTAGAAGCAGAATAGACGGATCAGGTTATCTAGTTACTGGTCATTGGTCAGGCGGCTCTCAAAGTAAGAACAGTTGCCAATGGGCCACATTGGTTGTTAGCGATGGAAACCAATGTTAACCAGCTGACGCAAAAGGAGACTATGCCTAGGGTTAAGGGGCACCCAACTTTTGGCGAAGATGAGAAGGGTAACTGTTCCCCAAAGATCGACTGTCCTCAGTGTCTCCAGTCTTTGTCTCTTACCCCTCCTGTTTTCTGAGAAGATGAGGCATCGCTGCTTTGACTGAGGTCCAGCATCCTCAGCACAGTGGAGAGCAGGATTTCTCATGGAGCCAGGCTCTCATGGTCTCATGCTTTGTGTGTGTCCTCCAGGAGGGCGGGCCTCCTTCCGCTCCAGTTTCTTAGAGACAATCTGGTGAGCCCACCCAGGTGGGGTGTCTGAGTTTGATTTTCTAATCATTGTAAGAGAAGGTGCCTAGGTATAGTCCAACTGCTGACATTTGCAGTCACCCTTTAGGTTACTGTTAAGAAAGTAGCGTCTTGAAAAAGCGAGAGTACATGATATACCTGGGCAATGCCTTTTGGTGGCAGCTACATATCCCAGCCCCGCTTGGCTTTGTTGAACCTAATCCCTAAGGAGAGTATAAGTGGAGTTAAGTTTGTAGTTCTCCCTATGGGTAGAGCTTTCAGGTACTAAAGAGGACAGAGGAAAGGTCCTGGAAAACTGTGCTAGAGTTTGCCTTTTCCTGTCCTATCCCTGGATGTTGAGATTAGCATCTGCCTCGTAAGTTATTGGTACTGAACATTTTACAGGAAGTTCTATTTCAAGGACCCAATTAAATGCACGTTCCTTCTGGTTTCTTCTGACTCTCTCCTTGTCTCTAACGAGGCATGAACTAGCAGCCTTCTCGCCTCCTTCTACGGAAAAATAAAGTGACATCAGCAGACCCAACTGCCATTTGCTACTTACTTGAGAATGGGATTGGTTCATTTTTTTCTGTTTCTACTTTTACTGAAGTTCCTTACTCTTGGACACACTCTTATTTGGGAATATATATATATATATATATATATATATATATATATATATATATATATATATATATATCTCCTTTTTAGGGATATATGTCAACACGTCAACTCCTTTGTCACATTCTTTGCTAATGCCAATGTCATCGGAATTTAAAAAGCTGAAGCAAGGACTTGCATTCTGGAATGAAGGCCACGTGAGTAGTCAGGGCAAGCAGCCAGAACTTCCCTGGCTGCAGAGAAAGAAAGCAGAGCTGTGATGGAGAGCATTTAAATCCCCCTTTGCAGTCTGATCTCCTCCCCCACCTTTCCCAGCCCCTGTGGCCCACTGGAACAAAGGTGGTGTCATATTTCCTGGGCACACTGCCTGCCACCACTCTTTTACCCCTAGTCCCATTTTTTGTTTTTGTTTTTAAGATTTTTTTCCCTTGAGAACAATTTTATGTTCGCAAAAAAGTTATGAGCAAGGCACAAAGATTTCTTTCCCAAATAGCCCCTAGTCCTGTCTATGCACTGCCTCCCCAACTGCCAATGTCCCCTTCTCTACTGACTCAAGATCACCTGTGCTTCACATAGCTTTGTGTGTTCTGAAGAAATGCACAGCAACATATATCTACCTATATCATCCTATAGAATACGTTTACTCCCTAACTCCCTCCACTCTCCATGCTGTGGTGGGCCACCCCCCCTTCCCTCTTGACCCCTGCAACAACTATCTTCTCCTTCCTTATATTTATCTATCTAGGAATAGTTTGATTCAAAGCCTGGCCTTTCAGTTCATTGGCATATATTTCCTTTACATCTATCTACTCATAGCTCCGTGGGTCACTTCTGGCAACTCTACTTCTAGCTTAAGCACCATGACAAGACTTCCGGCCTCCCCCACCCCTTCCACAATGCATGCATTCTAGAATCATTTCCTTGCCATCAACTTCCTGTCTGGGTGACAGAAAATCAGATTACACGTCAACATCTAAACACCTTGTTTCCCCATTGGCTTTCTTGTACCCAGTATCCTGCTTGGGCTTCCAGATTTCCTGTTCAAAAACAAAATGCATTGCAATGGCCATCCTGTGATGTACGTTTTAAAATTTCTTTCCGAGTAGACATTATTGATAAATCCAGTGTGTAGAGTCACGAATATAAACGTGCTAAGTTTATGCGTTTTACCTGGGGTTTCTCGTCTATATTAACAGTGGGGTTAAAGCTAAGAAGCTATTCATATCGGAGGTTTTTACATCCGAAAAAAAAAGTACAGAAGCTGTTCTCAGAAGCCCACGTTGCAGAACAGTTAGCAGTAGCGTGTGAAGAAGCTATTTCATTTCCTTGGCAGCCAGAGTCCAGACGCTGGAGCTTTATAGATTAAAATCAATGCCTGAATCGCATTCAGAAAACCTGAATTGCCTGTCAGGCTTCAGGACCAGCCGCAGAATGTGATAAATGAGGCCAGGGCGTGTGTGCTGCATTAGTACGGACCTTGGTTTCTTTTTCAAAGCAAATACCAAACGGAATGAATTACTGGGAAAGAGCAAATGAACGTCACAAACTTGAGATGCAGTGGTTATAATTTAGTAACGACGGGGAAGTGATGAACGCAGAGTCGGGGTGTGAAAGAGTGTGGCTGGGGAGAAAGGGTGGATTGCAGATATAATGAAAGGAAGTCTTTGTGAAATGCTTCTGATATCCATCCCGAGCCAATCAGGTGGGTTTTAGAGACATATTCACCTGGTATAGTTCCCACCTTGATCGCTACTGGTTTGTGTCATCAATCATAATCAGCGTTAAATCAGTATATAAACACCTTGGCTAGAATATAGGCACACAAGAGACAGTCAGTAAACACGGCTACCTCTTCCCAGCTCCCATTCAATTTCTTTTCTTATTCAGTGCCCAATGGCTCAGCGATGCAGTGTGAGAAGGTGGCTCAGTGCCTCCCAGGGCAGGTCAACGGTTAAAGATGGTGCAGTGAAAACAAAGCCTTGAGCGCTGTTCTTAGAGCCGTTCGCAGAGATGTTTCCATGAAGTCTGGTTTTACTACAGAATTGCTCAATGATCTAACTGTGACGCTGCCCTCTGTCTATAAGGCGCAGGCGTCAGATGATGCAGCCATCACCCCCAAGTCTCATTCTCCAGTATCTTTGCCTCTTTTGGAGAGACACTAGTGCATTTCCCAGTGTCTAGTGCGAGTTTGTCACTTCAGACTCAACCAGGTGTTCCTAACAGGGCTTCAACTCCTAAGGGACAAGATGAGGACTCCCTGGGCTCTCCACTGGACATAAGAGGGCTAGCATCTGAGGAAGAATTGTGTAGTGATTGGGTAGGAGTCTGAAAGGGACCCTAGATACTTGGATGTGTATTTTGGCAGGCCCTATAACCAGCTGCTTAAGGAATGGATCAGACCCACCATTTTCTGAATGTCTTTAAGGCGTCTTGTTGGCAAGAGCTCAACATTCCATATATGCACGCCCTCTGTCTTCATTGTAGTATACTTGGTGTTTAACTGTGACTAGGGTGGCTTCGAAGGAGGACCACATAACTCTCTCTTCTTTGACCCTCTGCTGTGCGGTGAGGTTTCTGACAAGGATGTGGAAGTGCAAAATTGTGTGTACAACCTCTTGCATGTGTCTTTGGAAAGGACAATGTGCATGTCCTCTGTTCTTCTTCCTGATTGTATTATGTGTCTGCGGTGGTTGGAGCTGATCCCATTACCTTGGAAATTGATGTGAACATCTCCATAGACAGAGTCTAGGTCCCTGTGGCCTCAAGGAACCATGTAAATCCTAGTCTGTCTAGATTTCTTTATAAAGCAAGGGGAAATGTCACTGTTATTCTTGATTTTTTTGGGGGGGTAACTAAAAACTGGAACTGAATCTTAACCAACGGAGGGCACGTTCTGGGGATTCAATGCCTTACAGAGACTTACAGATTGGCAGCAGAGTGACTGGAGATCACTCAGAGCAGCCCTTGTCGGTCCCAGCACCAATGTGAAGTGGCTCACAACCAGCTATAAGTCCAGCTCTAGGGGAATCCAATACCTTCTTCTGGTCTCTGTGGAAATCTGCACATGCATGTGCACACATACACTCACAGACACACATGGATATGCATAAATACAGATGCACGTATATGCATAAACAAAAATAAATGAATCTTAGAAAAAGAGATGAACAACATACCCTAGCCCATTATGAGCTTTGAAAGGTCCTCTGGGAAGAAATAGAACATCTCATGTAAACGTCTTCCCAAGCCCTTGCAGCTCCTCCAGGAGCTTGTTAGGAATACAGACTCTGACAACTCAGGTCCGCTGAGCCGGAAGTTGTATGTTAAACAAGGTCCCCACATGACTTGCTTGCACTTGAGTTTGGGGAGCCCTGCCTGAGATGACAGTCGTGTCTTGTGGTCTCAGGCCCTGGAACATTATGCTAGCAGAGGGTCTGCCTAGAGGCCATGGAGCAAAGGGACTCCATACAGCCCAGAATGGTTGTAAGCCCCTCAGCTCTTAGGCTGCTGCTGTGGACCTATGTGTCCTTTCACAGCTTCAGTTCCAGACATTGAGTCCTTTTCAGAGTCATTCTTTTTTCTTTTTGTATCATTGGTTGAGCCAAGACTGTGGAGATCTCTTCTTCTGAGGAGATCTTAGGGTTTCCACCACGATGGTACAGATCCTGGGTCTTACAGATGCTTCTCTTGGCAGGTTATATCTGGATCTAGCAAAGAGATAAGAAGGGCCTCCTAGGAGACTACCTGCTGGCCTGCAAAACATCTGTCGGTCATTTTCGGTTACATAGAAGCTTACACCGGGGCTCCTAAGTTAGCCAATGAGAACATGACTTGGATTAGGTCATATTGTCTGTGAAATGGTACCTGACTGGACTATTTCCATTTGTCTTTTGCTTTATGGTTTATCTAGAGATAGAAAGTTAGAGACTGTGCTGGGTGGTGGTAAGTATCTTGGTCTCTAGAAATCGATTTTCTGGGGTGGAATTCAAGTTCATCACATCAAGCCTTAACTTTCTCATCTTCAAAAGGAAGACCAAAATGGTACCTCCTTCCCAGATCTGTTATGAGGGCTGGTTAGGAATATGAGAAGGCAAGAAGCCTTGTGTTGGGTACATAGGAAATACTATGTAACTGTAAGGTAAAGTCATATATATGTATATGCACAGACACATAAGCAACAAGTTATTAGTATTATCAATTTATCATAATTTAGGGGGGTTAAAATCTAAATAACATGGGCAAAAAAGGCTAGACATGAGAAAAGAAATCTAAAACCGCCTGAGTTGATAAGGTTTTCCAACCTGCTTCTCCCGGTGTAGAGCAGTGGTTAATTTCAACCTCTCCGGAGACCCAAGAAGGGAGGTAGCTGGGGTATGCAATGATGTAGCAAGGGGGACTCCGGCTCTGTCACTGGGAGGACCCTGAAGACAAAGGCTCACATGCCTCATTAAAAGACAAAAAAAGGGGCTGGGGATTTAGCTCAGTGGTAGAGTGCTTACCTAGGAAGCACAAGGCCCTGGGTTCGGTCCCCAGCTCCGAAAAAAAAAGAACCAAAAAAAAAAAAAAAAAAAAAAAAAAAAAAAAAAGAGAAAGAAATTGCCACACTGTAAAAGCAGGCTATAAAAGCAGAAAAGCACACAAAAATAATATCACGGCTCTGCCAGAAATCACATACATACTCGAACAATAGTTTCCTTTGATATTCACAACAAGCCTTTACTGGCAGTCTGAATCACTTTTACTTAAGGAGTCACTAGATGGGACTTCAAAGATATCAAGAAAATTAAGATAACTGGGTTCTCCTGTCTCACACGGAAAGAACTGGGGTTTGAACTCAGGCCTGGCTGTTGCCAGAGTCCTTGCTTTTTCTGTGTCTGACTTTGGTCTACTGGGGTGAACAGCACACACTTTATGGAGACTGTGACATTTCTACTTAGCCTTGAAAGATGACTCTGGGAGGCAGAGTAGTATTGGTTCAAAGCAAAGGGAGATGAGGCAGCGAGGAAAACCAGAGGACAGTACAAGTTCAGAAAGGAAGGAAAGGAAGCGAGGGAGGGAGGGAGGAAGACTTGTGAAACAGACAGATGGGACAGTGATGGTATCGGATGGTGAGTGATAGGGAGTTAGAGTCCAAAGAGAGAATGCTAAGCAGGGTGGCAAGCACACAGACCCTGTGTAAAGACACTCAAAGTCATAAAGTGCAGTAACCATGGCTGGCCTCTGGAGACAGAACATACCAGAACATACTCCACTAATGTTGCTGGCTGGTCGAATCGTGTTTAGATAACACTGTTTTTGTGATCTTCAGACATATAATTCGGGTATATATGTGTGCACATATGCACGTGTGTGTAGGCCAAAGGTCACTCTTGAATGCCTTCCCTTATCCCTCTCTTCTACATTTTTTGAGCATAGGTCTCTTGCTGAGTATGGAGCTAAAATCTATGCTGGACTGGCCATCCAGCAAGCCCCAGGGCTCCTTCTGTCTCCTCGCCCATGCTGGAAATGCAAGCACATGTAGCCTGCCTGACTTTTAGGAGAGGGGTGGACACATGAATTCATGTCCTCATGCGTGTGTGGTGAGCACTTTATAAACTGAGTCAGCTCCCCGAAATTCTACTTTTTAGTGTCCTGGGTGAATGTGGTGCTTCATAGGTTGGGTCGCTGTGGTCTTTCCTATTGTTTAAATTTTCAGATAAAGAGTTCAAACCCCTTCCCCAAAAACCACCCAAAACAACAACAACAGAACCCCACCCAACCAACCAAAACCAGATATTCCCCTGAACCTCAAAACCTAGAGAGTCTGGCTTTCAAGGAGACGGGTTTTCAAATTCTGCAAGTCAGTCCTGTCCCCACGAAACGGGAGCTCAAAGATAGAGACAAAGACACCAGTTCGAGGTATAAAAGATGGAGGGGCTGATCTGTGAGCCTGGTTAGCCGGGCTAACTAAAATTGAAAAAGATTTACATTTCTCCTGGAGATTATTAAACAGTGAATTTTCAGTCCAGTTGTGTCCCCCTGCCTAGTTGTCACCTGTGCTGGGGGCAGGGGGGGGGGAGAGGGACACATTCTCCGCATTTGAAAGGTCTGCATTTGATGTGTCTCAAATTTAAATGAATGGAGCCAGTTTCTCTATTTCTGGTGATTTCCCTGTGCACAGCCTTGCTGTCTGCCAGGGCTGCTGGGAAGGAGGAGGCTGGAGGAGCGAGGCTGCTTAAATAAAAACAGTTCTATTTTTGGCACACTTTAATGACAATCTTGTCTAAGAAATATTTTTTTCCTACAATGCCTTTCCATCCAGTGTCATTGAAAGTGTTTTTAATTCCAAAGAGGGGCTGTGGCACTGGATGCTCATCAATGAACTGCTGGTGTGTTTTTCTATGAATGTGGGTTTTTTGGTTTGTTTTTTTTTTTTTTTATTCACCAGTGACAAAGATGAGTTCTTCAGCCCAGGCAATGTTACCATTCATGCCTGGCTAATAAAGGAAGAAAGAAATGCCCGAGGAAGCTCACCCTGCTGATGGAGGGGAGGAGGACCTATTTTAGGTCTTTGGGATATTTTATTGTCTTCAGGCCTTCGCTGTGAGTCACAGGATAGAAATTTGAGGCAGAAGTTCATCAGCGTCTGGACTGAAAACCGTTTGGGCCGCAGTGCTGGAGATGTGTGTATGTATTCCTTGCTTGTAGGTTCTGGCTGCTTCCCGCTCTGTGTACCGGGATGCAGTGCCTGTCTTCTGTTCCTTTAAATTCCTGTAGTTGGACGTTGTCAGGATTTAGGGTAGGGTCAGCCTAGGGTCATTTTAGCCCCCAATAAAGGTCTGTTTTATTAAAAGCCCTCTGGTCCCTTGCCTGTTTACTGCTGCCCCGAGACAACACTTCCTTTATCTCTTTCTGGCTCACTCCCAAAGAAAGCAGGGAGACTTGCTGCGGCTTGGGGTCCAGTTTCCATCTCCAGGCTGGGCTGGTGGGGTTTAGTGGCTCAAAATGAGCATGCGCGGGAACACAGCTCGTAGGATTGAATTTCATCCGGCTCCGTACTCCCGGTGTTCAAAAAGAAATGGTGAAGTTTCCAACTCATTCTGTTGAGCACTTTCTTCCACTTTTTTTTTTAAATGGTGAGCTATATGATGTCAGTCAAACACTCTCCTTCTCTTCTGGTGACCACACACCTAGAGCTAACTGAACCAAATCAAACCTTCCCTCCGTGTACGCCCGTTGTCTCTAGTATTTTGTCACAGTGATGGTAAGCCAAGTAACACATTCACAAAAGCTGTATCCTGCTTTTACTTAGAGAAAGTCAATCCAAAGTTTCCTTCTAAGCTGTGGGGATTGAAGGCTGTGACCCGGGAGAGAGGTAGCTGGGGACCCGGCAAGCGGAGCTATGATTTTTTTTTTTTTTGGAGCTGAGGACCGAACCCAGGGCCTTGAGCTTGCTAGGCAAGAGCTCTACCACTGAGCTAAATCCTCAACCCCCGGAGCTATGATTTTTAGATGAACTCTTAACTCGTTCTCACTCATGTATCTCATGTTGACGGTAATTAACTAACATGCTAGGCCCACTATAAGGGGGACCATCTTCCTATCCACGTGGTCTGTTTAGTAGAGAAGAGAAAGGCTGGAGTCGAGAGGGTTACAAAAGTGGAACTAGAGAGAGGAAGAAGGACATGTTGCCGGGGTTAGAGGGGAGAGTAGACGGGAGTTGGTCTGGTTGGAGATGTGTTGGGGGATCATCTAGAGCTTCCTGTGGTGAAGGCAAGAGGAAGCAGACGCAGCCCTGAAAGAGGAGGCCACCTAGGAAAGGCCAGGAGGGGTGGCTCCTAGGGGATCCCACACACTTTATCCGTCTATACCCCTGACAGGTGTGATCCAAAGTCATGAACGATGCAAAGAATTTCCAGACAAAGCTCTTGCTGTGGCTTGTTTCTTGTTTCTCTAATGGTCAGATATTGAAGTCTTTGTTTTCAGCCCATGACTTTATTCTGAAGACTGTGGAACCTTTAAGAGGTGGAGCGGGTTGGGAGGGTGTTAGGTCACAGGGATTGCACCTTAGAGGGGATCTAGAGTACCAGCCCTGTCATCCTTCCTCTGTGCTCCTCAGCCATGAGGGAAGCAAATTCTTCTGCCCCATGCTCCCACCGAGGTGTCCTGCCTTACCAGAGGGCCCAAAGTCTATTGACCATCAATTAAAATCTCTGAAACCATGAGCCCAACTAACCTTCTCTCCTTATAATTTGATCGACTTGTATATGTTTGTGGCAGTATGGCAAGCTAACAATTCTACAGGGGATCTCTTAGCATCAAACGGAAGGAAGACCCCATGAGACAGGCTTACAGAATGTGCACAGTTCCTAGCACAGCTTCTAAGGAAAACACGAAGCCTGGTCCTTTCTCTCCTACCCACCCCTAACATCCCACTGAAACTGTCTTCACTTAGGAATTCAGGACATTTTCTGGCCTTGGCTTTAGTATAATTTGGTATTGTTCTGGGTCTAGTCTTTCAGTGTAAAAGAGACTCAGCAAGCAGATGCTGCCAATGTGACTATAACGCCTTGTGCTTCATTCTTTTTTTTTTTTTTTTGGTTCTTTTTTTTTTTTCGGAGCTGGGGACCGAACCCAGGGCCTTGCACTTCCTAGGTAAGCGCTCTACCACTGAGCTAAATCCCCAGCCCCTCTTGTGCTTCATTCTTGTAACCAGCCTCATACTTAGTTTCTGTCGCTTCCAGCTTTCTTTTTTCTTTCTGTCCTTTTCGTTTCTCCTCCAAAGCCTGGTAAATTCCACATCGATGCGTTAGTAATTGGCCTCTCAGCTGTCTGATCTCTAGAGAACCTCTCAGTGCATCCACTATCTTACCATCCCTGGACCCTTTGAACAACAGTTTTCAGATTTGCACAAACAGAGAAGTTACTTGGGATACACTATCTGGTTTTGTCACCAGAGGACAGGACCTGGGATTCAGATTTTCTAAGGCCTCATGGGGATACCAGTGCTCCACTCAGCAACTGGCGGTGTTTAACAGTGGGTAGTTACAATGCTCTTCTGCATCCAGCCCTACCCACTTCAGCTCTTGATAGTCTCATCCCCCTTCTCCCAGCAAAGGGATGGAAGGAAGAGTTTGTCTGTACCTACTTTTGTTTCTAGTTTCTAGTTGGGTTGTGTCTCTAAATCAGGTTTTAATTGGTAGTGGGCTGGGATGGGGCATTGTTGACCACACAGTTTCCCAATTTTTCTTTAGCTTGCTTTCATGGTGTATCCCTGAAGTCATTTCAGAGGGAACACTAGTGCCCTGAGAAAAGCAGACAGTGAGAAACTAGAGAAAGTGGGCAGAGGCTTTCCCAAGCTTGTCCTGAGAGGCCTCCTTCCTCTTGCCCTACACCATTGGCCAACAGAGCCCTTCTATCCAGTTTCTCCAACCCAAATGCCCAGCTCACCTGACATCAGCAGTTGGTTAGTCAAAAGGAACCAAGAGCCCGACTGAAGAGAGCCATGTTTCCCATGCGTGTACCAAGGACTTCAAAACATTTATTGCTTCTGTCATTTACATTTTAAATGCAAATTTCCTTATTTTTACACTAAGTGGGTGAATTAGCTCTCTAAAAATAAGGCTTCCGAATATAACAAGTGTTTTACAGTAGTAATAGTTGAGAACACAGACAGTGATTATTATGAAACCTATACCTGCGTTCTCCCCCATAGAAAGCCCTTCTGCTTATGCTGCATGCCCCTCACCAAAACCACCCTGCAAGCCCTGCTCAACCCTCTACTTCTCGAAGCTAAATCCTCAGTATGATCTGCACGTCAGACACCCTCAGCCGACTCCCTCCTAGAGGCTCTGAAGTGGAATTTGACATTCGCTGTCTTTCTGACGTTACACTTGTCAGGCAGGATATGAGCAGTCTGAGTCCTGGATCTAATGGCTTCTCAGCTTCAGTGTGCTTTTGTGTCTAAAGCATGGATGCTGTTATCCTCACAGTGCTCTCAGGGCTTCCTGATGCTGGCTACAGGCTGATTCGCCGCCCGGCTGGCCGAGGAATCTTCTTTCCAGTGTCCTTTCCCCTTCTCTCCCACCAACTGCTGCTGTCACAGGCAGAGATAGAAGCCCAGGGCTGTTTTTTGTCCCCACTCCCTTGGGGATCTCATCTCTTTGCCTGGCTTTAACTGTTAGCCCAGGCCAATGTTCCAACCACAACCCAAAGCTCTGACCTCTCTACACAGCCCTAGTCCTGCTTTTAATGGCCTCCTTTTCATATCTGGGGACACCTCCCAACTTACTGCTTCCTAAGTCCTTACTCTGTAGCAAATATGAATTCTGTAGCAAATATGAATTTTTAATCATGGTACTTAAGAAATAATACATTTAGGTTTTTCATTCTTTAGGTTAGTATGTATGGATCTTGTTTTCCTCTTCCTAAGGTTTTAAGAAGTCCAGTCTCTTTCTTCGTAGGGTTCAAAGGTCAAACAGATACCTCAGGTTCTCAAGCACGGCTAAAGCATTACCAGCAAGATGTCTCTTGGTCCCAATACCCGGAACATTTTTAAGGTCAACCAGTTCGATACTTTTACATCACACCAGATTTAGATTTTCTAAATGTGTTGGTGTGTGTGTGTGTGTGTGTGTGTGTGTGTGTGTGTGTGTGTGTGAGAGAGAGAGAGAGAGAGAGAGAGAGAGAGAGAGAGAGAGAGAGAGAGAGAGAGAGAACTGGGAACTGCACTTGGTTCTTTTGAAAAAGCAGGAAACGAAGAAGACCTGCTGACCCAGCTTGGAAAAGGAATTTTTATCGTCTTGTCTAACCTTCCTTTTCCTTCCCATCCTGAAGAAATGCACCCTAAAGGCTTTACAGGGTGGGGGTTGGGGATTTAGCTCAGTGGTAGAGCAGTTGCCTAGGAAGCGCAAGGCCCTGGGTTCGGTCCCCAGCTCCGAAAAAAAAAAGAACCAAAAAAAATGATTAAAGATATTTTTGGGCTGGAGAGATGGCTCAGCGGTTAAGAGCACCCGACTGCTCTTCCAGAGGTCATGAGTTCAATTCCCAGCAACCACATGGTGGCTCACAACCATCTGTAAAGAGATCTGATGCCCTCTTCTGGTGTATCTGAAGACAGCTACAGTGTACTTATATATAATAAATAAATAAATCTTAAAAAAAAAAAAAAAAGGCTTTACAGGGTCAGAGCAAAGAGGATGACAGAAAGAAGTCATGGTGTCCTAGGATATGACATGAGAGACCAGGAGGAATGAACTCTGAGCTTCATAGGAGGCAGATGAAGGGGGCAGCTGATGCGGGAAGTCCGAGTTCAAGAGGTTCAGGCGAGAGTTCAGGTGAAAGAGTTCAGGTGAGAGACCTGAGTGTTAGAGCTTAAACACATAGGAGGAGCAAACTCAGAGAGGCTTCTGACAACATATCAGATCACAAGGGGATCTTACGGGGTTTTGTGTGTATCTGTTCTGTGTACCTGCCACCTTAGCTAGTCCTGAGGGCATCCGTGTTCCAACAGCAGAGAGCAGTGACAGAACAGACCCTGGTCTGCAGATGCCACCAGCAAAGCAGATAGAAGGGAGCTTCCGTGTCCGTAGCAAGGGAAAAATAAGCATTTCCTCCGTAAGATCAGGGACAGGGCACAGAGGTCCACTCAGTGCTCCCACACAACATCGTACTGGGGGTTTTAGCCAGTGTTGCAGGAAAGGCGAGAAATGCAGAGTGGATCAGTCAGTGACCAAATACCTACCAGAAAGAGCTTGAGAGGAGAAATGGGGTTTGTTCATAGTTTCAGACATTTCAGTTAATGGCTGAAAAGACTTGAAGCCAGCAGTTCAGATCATGACAGATAGGAACAGAGCAGCAGGAAGGGGCCAAGGGCAAGATGCTCTTAAGGGTCCTCCCTTAGTGACCTACTGTCTCCTAATGGGTCTCACCAAACAAGGTTTTCATCATGTTTCCGAATTCTACCAGCTAGAGACAGGTTTTAGCAGGTGAACCCGTGGAACATGATTTATATTAAAATATAATAATAGCCAGATTCCAAATGTAGATATGATATTCACAAACAGGCCACTAGAAGTGAGTTTATAAAGGTTACACAAGCAATTACCAATCGAAAGCCCCCACCCCCAACAAAACCATTTTCAACAGTACCAAAAATATGACTTAGAAATAAATAAATGTCACATGTGCATCAAAAACTACAAAACACTGTTGGAAAGAATTATAGAGGCTCTAAGTTCAGAGGACTTGGTGCTATTAAGAGGTCAGTTCCGGGGCTAGGAATAAGGCTCCGTTTGTAAGGACAGAAGCCCGTCATGCACCAAGCCCTGGGTTCAGTCCCCCCCACCCTCCACCCCCTTGTACCTTGTGACCTGGTGTGGTGGGACACACTTGTAATCCCAGCACTCAGGAGGCAGAGGCAGGAGGGTCAAACACTCAGTCAGCCTCTGCTAAATTACAGTAAGGTGAGATCCAGCCTGGGCTACCTAAAACCTCGTTCAGTAAAAATGAAGGGAAAAGGAAAATAAATCGGCCATACCGAGATCCAATGCAATCCCAGTTAAAATACAAGCAAAACAGGATTCAAGTGCAGACCTGGGAACTGGAGACCTTACAGAGAAAAAAAAGAAGAGAGAGAAAATGTTTTCACCATACATTGGGCTAAAATTTGAAAAAATAATAAACCAATAAATTGGACTCTTCGATTTAAGACTTACTTATCTTTGAATGGTGTTAAGCAAACAGAAGAAGACACAAATTATGGGGAAATGTCTGCAAATCATATGTCCGATAAAGGACCCATATCTCAAATCTGTGATGAATTTTCAAAACTTAATTCATCAACAGTAAATAAATAACTTTTGGAAATGTCGATAACTTTGTCATTGTTGTGACTAAACTCTTAGCAACTTAGGGCAAGCTGTGTTTATTTTGGCTCATGGTTCAGGGACACCCAGTTCGTCACAGCAGGGGAGGCATAGTAACCCCTGGTCTTCTCATTCTCACAACCAGGAAGCAGAAAGAGAGGAATCCTCCTGTTGTTTTCTTCCTCCTTTTTATTCAGTCTGGGACTCCAGCCTTAGGGACTGTCTTAAGGTTTTATTGCTGTGAAGAGACACCGTGACCAACATAACTCTTATAAAAGAAAACATTTAAGAGGAGCTGGCTTACAGAGGTTCAGTCCATTATCATCACGGCAGGAAGCATGGCAGCATGAAGACAGACGTGTTGCTGGAGAAGGAGCCAAGAAGAGAATGTCTCTTCCACACTGGGTGGAGCTTAAGCCCTAGGAACCCTCAAAGACAGAGACACCTTTCCTCCAAGGTCTATTCTAACAAGGACATACTTCCTAAGACTGTCACTCCTGCAGGGCCAAGTATTCAAACACACGAGTCTACTGCGGGGGAAGGGAGGAAAACTTACTCAACCCATTACAGGGACTTTCCCTATTCTTTTAACTTTTCCTGGAAGTGCACTGACAAACACAGCCTGTGGCACATTTCATAAAGATTCTAAATCCCGTGTAGCTGATTATGAGGATTTCTAATCACAGTGCTATATCTACATGATAGAGCTAAATAGCCCCATTAAAATGGGACATGGAGCTAAACCAAGAGTCCTCAGCTGAGGAATATAGAACGGCCGAGAAACACCCAAGGAAATGCTCAACATCCTTAGTCATCAGGGAAATGCAAATCAAAACAACCCTGAGGTTCCACCTCACACCAGTCAGAATGGCTGAGATCAAAAACTCCAGCGACAGTAGATGCTGGTGAGGATGTGGAGAAAGAGAAACACTCCCCCATTGTTGGAGGGATTGCAGACTGGAACAACCTCTCTGGAAATCAGTCTGAAGGCTCCTCATTGAACATTGTACTACCTGAGGACCCAGCTATAACACTTCTGGGCCTATACCCAAATGATACTCTAACATACAACAAAGACACATGCTCCACTGTGTTCATAGCAGCCTTATTTATAATAGCCAGAAGCTGGAAACAACCCAGATGCCCTTCAACAGAGGAATGGATACAGAAAATGTGGTACATCTACACAATGGAATACTACTCAGCTACCAAAAACAATGACTTCATGAAATTCATAGGCAAATGGATGGAACTGGAAAATATCATCTTGAGTGAGGTAACCCAATCACAGAAAATCCACATGGTATGCAGTCACTGATAAGTGGATATTATCCCAAAAGCTCGAATTATCCAAGACACAATCCACAGATCACATGAAGCTCAAGAAGATGGATGACCAAAGTGCAGATGCTTCAGGCCTTCTTAAAAGGGGGAACAAAAATATTCATAGGAGGAGATATGGAGACAAAGTTTGGAGCAGAAACTGAAGGAATGGCCATTCAAAGCCTGTCCCACCTGGGGATCCAGCACATATATATATATATATATATATATATATATATATATATATATATATATATATATATATCTCCAGAAAATCGGGAAAGGCAATAACATTTGAAATGTAAGTGAAAATATCCAATAAAAAGAATATTATTTATCATATAATATGTATATATATTTATATATACACACAGAGCCACCAAACCCAGACAATATTAATGAAGTCAAGAAGTGCATGCTGACAGGAGCCTGATATAGCTGTCTCCTGAGAGGCTCAACCAGAGCGTGACAAATACAAAGGCGAATGCCAACAGCAAACCATTGAACTGAGAACAGGGCCCACACTGGAGGAGTTAGAGAAAGGATTGAAGGAGCTGAAGGGGCTTGCAACCCCATAAGAATAACAATACCAACCAACCAGAGCTCCCAGGGACTAACCACCACCTAGAGAGTACACATGGACTGACCTATGGCTTCAGCTGCATATGTAGCAGAGGATGGCCTTGTTGTACACCAATGGGAGGAGAAGCCCTTGGTCTTGCCAAGGCTGGAGCTCCCCAGTTAGGGGAATGTCAGGGTGGGGAGGCAGGAAGGGAGGGTTGGAAGGGGGAACACCCTTATAGAAGGAGGGGGATGGGATTGGACGGAAAATCCGGAAAGGGAATAACATTTGAAATGTAAATGAAAATATCCAATAAAAAGAATATTATTGGGGTTGGGGATTTAGCTCAGTGGTAGAGCGCTTGCCTAGGAAGCGCAAGGTCCTGGGTTCGGTCCCCAGCTCCAAAAAAAAAAAAAAAAAAAAGAATATTATTTATCATTAAAAGGAATGGATTATTGATGCAACAATGATGACATCAATATAATTATGCAAGATGTAAAAAGCCAATCAAAATGAGGTCAAACTGAGTGATGTTATTTAAATATGTTTTATAAAATGTACAGTAATGGGGTTGGGGATTTAGCTCAGTGGTAGAGCGTTTGCCTAGCAAGCGAAAGGCCCTGGGTTCGGTCCCCAGCTCCGAAAAAAAAATGTACAGTAATTTATAGGAAGTGAATATATAATAAGAAGATACAGGGCAGTATGTGGAAAATTTAGTGTTCTATATGTCTTTATTGATGTGATTATTTCAAGGGCATAAGACTGTCTTACTTATTTTCACATATGCGTTTAAATGATACCTCATACTTCAATAGAGCTATTAAAATGATTTTAAACGGGGTTGGGGAGATGGCTTAGTCAGCAAAGGGCCTGCTGCACAGTCTAAAGACCTGACTCTGGATCTTAACACCCATATAAGAAGTCAGGAACGAGGTTCAAGTCTGGGGCCCTTCCAGCCTTGGAAAGGTAGAGACAGGAAGATCTCTGGGGTACTGGGCATCTGGTCTAGGCAAATCAACAAGCCGAAAGTTCAAAGAGAGACTGTCCCAAAACAGAAGGTTGAAGAAGGTACTGTATATCCAGCCTGCACATGGACACACTCACTCATGCATGCACACACGTGTATACTCAAAACGATTTCATAATGCTAATGAAATATTTCATGTATTCTGGCAAAGGTTGACCTAATATCCATCTGTGGACATGCTCATCACTTCTGATGGACCTTAACATTTTGCTAATATTCTTTTAGGTTTCTTTAAAGAAGTAAGTCACTACAGACACAGTTTTAACTTTCATTCTCCCTTCCTATCCCAATCTTCCCTCTCCCTCCTCCTGGTTGTAGTCACTGACTTGCCTTGTCTGGTTATGGATCTTGTGCTGGCTTTACTCTTTGTTTTTATCATGGTTTGCACATTGGAAACCTTTATATAAATGGTCACTTCCTCCCCAAACCTGTTTTCTATGTTCAACACTATGTTTTTGGAACTCTCTCCATGTTGCTGTTTGCCACGAATTTAGGTTTACTTTATAAATACATACAAATGTAGTTGACCTTCTCCTCTTGGGTTTTAAGCTGTTTCTAATTTTCCATTCTTTTTTAATTGGATTTTTTTTTACTTACATGTCAAATGTTATCCCCTTTCTCAGTTTCCCATCAATAAACCCCCTATCCCATCCTCCCCCCTTCTTCTATGAGGGTGCCCCCCTCCCCATCCACCCACTTTTTCCCACCTCACATTCCCTTACACTGGGGGGTTGAACCTTGGCAGGACCAAGGGCTTCTCTTCTCATTGGTGCCCAACAAAGTCATCCTCTGCTACATATGCAGCTTCATCTTCTCAGTGTTTCCCTTGAGTCCATTCCCCCGGTTTATGCATGAGAATACTTCTAGGTCTATCTTAGGGAATTTCTGGGAATCCTCGGGTTTATTAGTTGTAGGTCCCCTGCTCTGCACACAGACTTTGGTGCTCCTAGGAGCTCCTCCTCGTGCTCACAAGTGTAGGCACTGGTGCTTCAATTCCTCTTGGCAGGATAAGTTTTTGATTCCTCCAGGTGAAGTCTGAGGCCATGTTTTGAAAGCTGGCTGGCTTCATAGAAGTCAGTCAATGAGCTGAACTGGGGCAGGGGTCTCATGGTATTTTTGATGGCTAAATTTTAATGTTAGCTTGATTTGATTAAGGAATGCTTGAGGGGTGAGAAGAGTGCATCTGTGACTGTATTTCCAGAGACACTTAGGTCCTGAGGGATCTGACCCCATGAGCAGATGAACCCCTTCTGTTCATAGTTGTATGTATAATATGTTGGCATTATTAGGAAAGGAGGGAGTGGGAACTCTTAGAAAAAGTAGTCCTGAGTATGTATCCTCGGGGCTATATCTGGCATTGAGCCATTGCTGTGTTTCCCCTGTCTCTGCTTCTTGTGTGCTAAAAAGTGGAAAAAGGCCCTGTTGCTACATATTCCTCCTGCCCTATAGTCTGACCAAGCTCTCAGAGGACAAAGAATCATGGACTGAACTCCTTGAAATCATGAGCCCAAATAAAATTAAACCCTGTCCTTCCTTGTATCCATCCATCTGTCCACCCACCCACCCACCCATCCATCCATCCATCCACCCACCCACCCACCCACCCATCCACCCATCCATCCATCCATCCACCCACCCACCCATCCATCCATCCATCCATCCATCCATCCATCCATCCATCCATCCATCCAGTCAGCCAGCCACCCTTCCATGTTTTTGCCAGGTATTTTGGTCACAGCAACAGAACACTAACTAATACTGTACCCTTCTCTTACTCCCCTGGAACCACTGAGCTCTGGTGAATTTCATCTTTTTAAGACATGTGAGTTGACCAGTCATCCAACAAAAAGTTGCAAAGGCATGCACTTTTATGGAAGCAGGAAAGGTAATGAGAAAAATTCAAAGAAAAATTGATTCGAAGTCAAATGTGTGATGAATCCCAGGTGTCTCTGGCGTCACTCACCTCTGCTGTGTCATGTGACCACACGGCAACCTTTGTTGAACTGCACAACCTGTGTGCTTTGCACTGTGCACAGTGTCATGACACCCATCAAGTTACCCACAGCACATCAACTCAGATTCAAGACTCTGCTCTGTGAGGAACTGTGGGGGTTTTCTGTCCATTCAGAGTTTTCTGATTGTACAGAAGCAGCACAGTTTAATGACAGAAAACCAAGATTTTAACATTTTCCCAGCCAGTCCTCCTCGGTTTGTAGGCATCAAATTAAAGTATGCTCTAATTGCATTGTCTTAGAATGTTGGCTTTCTAACATTTCTATTCATGTTGCTGGCTCGAGTTGCTAATAAAACACTTTTTAAAATAAAATTAAACATACATCTTCCACTTTGCACTGTGCATTCATTCCAAGTGACATCATCAGCATTGAAGAGTTCACAATAAAAAAAGTCAATCAACTCTTTAAAAAAAATGCTGAAGCCGAATTGCACTCTATAGTATCAAACATTCAGCCACAATTTCTTTTTTCTTTCTTCTTTTCTTTCTTTCTTTTTTTTTTATTTCCTCCAAGGACAGTTTTATTAGAGTATAAAAGAAAGCCCCTAGGGCAGGAAGCTGTAAATCTCGACAGCTGCCTAGAGGAGGAAGATCCTAGAGGAGGAGACAGGGCCACACCATCTGACTCATGGCCAGAATAAAGGTCAGAGGTCAGACAAGCAGCCGAGCAGGAACCGAAGACCCCACAGATCCTCAAATGCACTCTGTATAAACAAACGTGTCCGCCTACTGCTGTACAGACTTACTTTCTTCCTTACCAGTAGTAAAATATGTATTTACCAAGGAATTGTTTTAAAGTGAGTTTTTTTACGAATTATTACCAGTAAATGTTTGTATACCAATTTTATACACTCAGGGTTGGGTACAAATTTCTAAAGTGAAAAGGTGTCATGAGAGGACCTGGCTTAGATGACCTCTGACCCCAAATTTGTCAGCCCTCCTCAGGACCTACATACATTTAATATTTCTCCCCTTTGTCTGATGAGCCCTTTGTCCTGGCTGAGAAGTCCCCAGCTTCTAGCGGGCTGCACCATTTTTCAGTCACACCTTCTCCTGGATGGAGAGAACATCCTCAGGTTTAGCTTTAGCTCTTCCTTCCCTGTCCAGCCTCTGTAGCTCCGGACCACTGTGTCACCCTCACAGCCATGCATCAGATCATGCTGGCCACTGTGACAGTGACCCCTAGGCCAGCTTTATGAGAGTTTTATTTTGCTTTGACTTTTCATGTCTGTGTTAACACTTGACCTCCCATTAAAATGCTGGCCTCCCGAATTCATGCTGCATAGACACTGCTCTACCCAGCTGCTCCTACCGAAAAGCCAATTTTAGTCAAATAATCTGGGAAAATGCTACATATCACACTCCCCTCTAGAAGAGACATCATACACACATTAGCATGTTAAAAGATAAGCAGTCATGTACAGGGGATCTCTGCTTAATAGATTTCCAGACTGTATTGGTCAAGATCTTTTCCCCCTTGTAATAATATTGATGCTTTCAGAATTTGGTGCTCCTAGGAGACTTTGGGAAATAGGGAACTGGCTGATAAACTCTGTATCCATCAAGATGACACTACGGTGATACCACACTTAGCATCCTAGTACTCTGGTTGTCAAAGACTTGTGGTCCTAAACTTGTGCAGTCTTGGGAATGATGTAAGTCAGATAACCTTATTCCTATACCTTATTAATTATATTGGCACTACACTCTGAAATTCATGAAATTTCCTCATGTTTCCCTGTCTGAGAGGGACAATCTGACTTACACACAATGGAAACAGAAAAACTCATGGAATTTTTCACATTTGTTGTTTGTTACCTTAAATGTCTATTTTATTTTAGTTGGAAGTACACCCAGGCCAAACCTCAGGAATCATCCCAACTCCCCGAAAGCCAGAATGAGCTGAAGAGGAGCTCTCAGGCTTTACACAGATGACTTAGACTTCTGGGTCTAGCATTTTTTTTATGGCTCTGTCTATAGATGTACTTTTGCCAGGATGTTGGATAGAAATGGTATAATGGCTTGACTTTGAATTTCAGTTAACAAAGGAAAACTAACTATGGAAAGTTTAATATCCAAAGTTGTGGTAGAGTTATTAGGAATATGTAATAGTCAATGTTTGGAATTGAGAAGTAAATTATTTTATAGTTTACTAACAATAAATTGACGATTTTTAAGTTAATGGGGTTTTGTCTTTTGATGGGTAATACAATTTCATATTAGACCTATTAGATCACACATTACGTGCTGTGTGATCCATGTATTTTATATTTAATGTGTGGGCACTACCTGTCTCAATAGAATTCAACATGCACACAAGGTTATATGGCAAAAGCTAAACGTCTTCTCCTTTCTCTCCCCTAGCTAGCCGTCTGCAGGGACCTTTTTAAATGTTCTAAAGACACTTTGTGCACATGTAAGTACATATTTGTGCGGCCCTATGTTATACAGTTTATACTTTAAAACTTTTTATTAAAATTGTTTTTACATTCAATATCTTTAATCATACTCTTCTCCAATACCTGTCATATCCAGATCCCTCCCATCTCCCTACCTATGACAATTTATTCTCTCTTCCTCTTTGTCTCTCTCTGTCTGTTGCAGTAAATATTAAAACATGATAACATTTTATCCCTTGCTAGTGCTGGCACCCACAGGGCCACATGGCACTGCTGGGTACTTTTATCTCAGTGGTTCCATGCTGCCCCCAAGTACTCTCAGACCCAGGCAATCTGTGAGCTGTTCCAGCATGGCACCTTGCCACACTGGTCTCTAGAGTTAGTTCCGGCACCAG
Organism: Rattus norvegicus; assembly: GCF_021556685.1. Taxonomy (NCBI): domain Eukaryota; kingdom Metazoa; phylum Chordata; class Mammalia; order Rodentia; family Muridae; genus Rattus; species Rattus norvegicus. Next base: position 246,669,475 of record NC_141534.1, on the reverse strand, counting down.
AGGGCCATATCTGGTTAGTATCTCTCCCGGGGCTCTCTGCTAGCCACAAATTCTCTGGTTCCAGCTACCTGGTAAAATCAGGGCTCTAGAAGTCCAGCATGGGGCTGGCCTATGGAGTTTCCCTGCCTTAGACTCTGCCCACACTTCCCACAAGCACCCCCTGGTAGTTAAGGTATAAACTCCCAATTACCCGGTAAAATCTCAGTAAACTACTAGTCAATAAACTGTAATTTATCACTCAGATTTCTATGTTGAATTCTCAATACACAATACACAATAAACTCAAAACCAATTGATAAAGGTGTAAACTGGCCACCTAGATAAGATACATTGACCTATAGAAATCCATCTCTTAGGAAATTTTCATAATAACCTGTATCTGTGTAGAGATGAATGGGGAGAATCATTTAGTCTGCCTCCCTGTTGCCTCTGCTCCTTCTCCCTCTCCTTCCCTAAATCTTTGTTCCCTCCTACCCTTTCTTCTCATCCAATGACAGGCCTCGTTTTATCTTGTGTCTGCCTTCATCTGTACAACGACATCAATCTACATCTGTCTCTCTTAAAACAAAAACAAAGCTAAAAAACAAATAAAAACAAACAAAACCAAAAAAAAAAAAACAAACAGCACCCCCCAAAACCTGAGGGGTCTGTTTTTTGGTTAACCCTGGAGTGTAGTTGACTAACCAGTGATACTCTACTGAAAAAGGCTGATTTCTCTTTCCTGGTAGATAACAGTTGCAAATAGTTTCTTTCTAGGGGTAGAGATTTGTGTGCATTTCCCCCTCTCAATGTTGAGGTTTTTGTCTGGTTTGAATCTGTGTAGGTCTTATGTGTGCCGTCATAGTCCCTGAGTTTATGTATGCTTCATTTCTGTTATGTCCAGAACATACGTGGGGTCATCTACCATCTCCAGCTCTTATATGTTCTGCCTCCTTTTATGTGTGGATGCCTCATCCTCGATGGGAGAGGTTTAATAAAGACCTCCCAGTTAGGGACGAGTGTTCCAAAGTCTCTCATCATCTGCACGTTATCCAGCCGTGAGTCTCTGTGTTAATTACTATCTACTGCAAAAGAAGAAGCCTCGCTGATGAAGGTTGCAGGATACTTTGATCTATGTTCATTAGCAGAGTAACGGTAGCAGCTTTTCCCTTTGGATCCATGATCTATAGCTAGTTCTTGGTTCTTGGCCATTTGAGCAGTGTCAGGTAAGGGGTCTGTCTCATGGATTGGGCTTTAAATTTTTTTTTCAAGTGGTTGGTTACAATCATGACATTTGTGCCACTCTTATGCTGATATGTATTGCATAATTATAGGTCACAGAGATTGTAGCTGGGTGATATTGATGATTTCTCTTCTCTTCTAGTAGTGTGCAAAATATCTTCCTGCAGTATGAATTCTAGTCAGTAGGGATGAAGCTTCTAGTTAAGACACAAGCTCTTTGAAGGGACTTGAGACCCCATGTGAACAACAATGCCAACCAACCAGGGCTTCCAGGGACTAAGCCACTACCCAAAGACTATACATGGACTGACCCTGGGCTCCAACCTCATAGGTAGCAATGAATATCCTAGTAAGAGCACCAGTGGAAGGGGAAGCCCTTGGTCCTGCTAAGACTGAACCCCCAGTGAACGTGATTGTTGGGGGGAGGGCGGCAATGGGGGGAGGATTGAGAGGGGAACAGCCATAAAGAAGGGGAGGGGGAGGAGTTAGGGGGATGTTGGCCTGGAAACCGGGAAAGGGAATAACAATTGTAATGTAAATAAGAAATACCCAAGTTAATAAAGATGGAGAAAAGAGTTTAAAAAAGAAAAAGACACCAGCTCTGCTCCTCTGTGTTTGATGACGTGTGTAAGTGCTGTCTTCAAAAACGGAAGCTAACTGTCATGTCGTGGAAGGTAACCAATAGCTTTGGCAATAGTGTGTGATATTTGGGGGTGTTTAGGGGATTGGCCATTGACTCATCAATATAAACCCCTTCTTGGCTCTGAAGGTCTTACTTGGTTGCATATGATATCTAGTTGGGGCATAGTCTGCCTCATTATATGGTGGAGGTGTCTTCTAGTGTGCAGTTTATACTTCTCAACTTTTCCCTTTTGAAATATGACAATGTTTCTTTCTTTCTAATGGCTCCAGTGCATTCTGGCGATAGGGGGACCATCATCAAGTTTTCATAGTGATGGAATTCAATTTATTTCAAATCACTTACTATTTGCCTTAATTGGTTTTCACAATTTTGGTAGCCGTGCTAGTCAAAGCAGTCTATCATCAATCTGTGATGGTGCTAAATTTCCCAATATCTCATAGCTCATTACCCAATTTTTTAAAAAATTATTTTCTAATATTACAGCTGAAAAATTACTTGAATCTCTCATATAAAATAGGTCAAGCATTCTTGAGGGGTTAAAGCACGAATTCTGAGCATTCTGTGCGGATTGTTCCGTTACGGTATCATGTTATTGATTCGTGAGAACTCTTCACATGCTTCCTTTGATAGATGCTCACATAACTGAACATAACTTCCAGGGCCGATTCCTGAAGGAGACATTAAATCACATTCTTTCCCAGCATGCCATTCTCCAACCTAAACATTTTACATTATGAATGAGAAGCAACGTACACATAAGTGAGAAGGAAGAGACGTCTGTCTCCTTCCTTCCAGAGTAGCCTTGGTCAAGTTTTTCCCACCCAAAAAAGGTCCAGGTGAGCCATCTGAGATGTTTCCAAACTTGGTCTTTGGGTGTAGTAGATGTCTGTGTGTGAACTGGTAGGTCCTTTGACTTGCGTTCTAGTGGAAGTAGGGGACATACTTTCCATGGCTTGTGGGATTTAGTCAAAGAACAGTCTAGCCACTCCTTTCGGATCAAGGGACATAAATGGGCTACCTGAAGGCCAAATGTGGCCACACGTATTTTATTTGGTCAGCATGATATTTAGAAATAACAAAACAACAAAAACATTAGTGAGTGATTTTACAGAAATACCTAGATTTCTAGTTTCCTATATGGCATGCTCATGCGTGTGTGTGTGTGTGTGTGTGTGTGTGTGTGTGTGTGTGTGCACGGCAGGCACGCACTTCCTTCTGGCACAGAATCACAGAATCTAGCAACGTTGTTTCTACATGACTGAGACATATAGGACTCTGCCCTTACTAAGCCCTGTATTTCACTTTCCTTAGCCCAACCTGCTTCCCTCACTAAGTACCAACGGGGCTTCTAGAGTGTTTGCCTTTGCAACCTTTAACCCTCTGCTGCCAGAGTGCCACACCCCCATTCCCACTTCTCCCTGGTGGCAGCCTGCTTTTCTTCTTTGAGACAAGCCCATGGCATGTTGATTGGACTTTGTCTCATGCTCTCCTACGCCCGTGACAGCACTTCCTTTAGCTGTGCAGTCTGTTCTTTGGGATGCTTTCCTACACTTGTTTGGAATGATAACAGTCTGCTCTACCAGGGCACACGTCTTAAAACAGTTTAACAGACTTTTAACAAGCCTGAGAAAGATGAACGGAAGCATGTTTAACGTGTCTTCGGGGCACCATTGACATGAAAACATCTGCTTGGATGGAGTGTGGGATCAGGGTTGCCGTGTGTGCTGCACCCCCTGCGTCTCCTGGCTCACATCCTCCTCACCATCTGCCTGAGACACAGCCTCCACCTTGTAGCTCCACACTGCAGCTCTCTCCACTTGAGTTTGATTTTTTTCACAATATATTTCTAGAGTGTGGCTCTCATTTCATCAGCCGGCTCCCTTCAGTCAACCCCTCTTATTCAGAGGAAATGTTTCTCTGTCAACAAAGTTCATATATATATACTGTATAATGGGAATTTCGACTTACTTGCAATTCAGCTTTGTACCTCGGGTCTACGTGCCTCCGACTCTGCCATGCTCCAAGACTGCTAGCAACATTTGTCCCAGGCTGATGCAGATGAGGCTTTCTTCAATTCCTTCCATTACAGCTAGCTTGCTCTACATGCTCTGCCAGTAATGGTTACTATTGATCATCAACTTGACAGATCTAGAGTATCTTAGGAGGCAAGCCGCTAGGCACACCTATGAGTGATTAACTAGCCTGAGTTATCGTCTGAGCATGCCTGTGAGGGGTTATCTAGATTGGGTTAATTGACCTTTGAAGACAGGAGTGTAGCCGTGAGCAGCATCTGGCTGGACTGAATACTAGCATACCTCACCCCGCTCTAACTGTGGACAGAATGTGACCAGCTTCTTCACTGGACCTTCGAACTGCGAGCCAAAGAAACCCCTCCTCCCTTAAGTTGCTTTTATTGGGATATTTTTTCACAGCAACAGGAAAAAACAGCTAACAGTGTCCAACTCGGTATCCCTTTCTCTAGGGCAGAGGTTCTTGGGCTTCGCAATGCCGAGACCCTTTAATACAGTTTCTCGTGTTGTGGAGATCCCTTAACTATAAAATTAATCTGCCAAAGGGATCTCGACCCACAGGTTGAGAAAGGCAGCTCTATGGAATCTTCCTTTTTTTTTTTTTTTTTTCTCCTCCTTGGCCCCTGTTTTCCCTCTTCTGTTTTCCTTTAGTATTTATCGTGACTAATCCAGATTCTTTGTAGATAAGAAACTAATTTATCTTTATGTCTCCAGACACAATCTCACTGCTAGGTCCTTTGAAAATATCTAGTGAATTTGGGGAAAAAAAGTCATTAATACTTTAACCCCGTTATTAGCCAGCCGTCATTTGTTAGGTTCTAGAGAAGCCTGTGCTTTTCCTCTTTGCAGCAGGGAGCTGGCCAAGCCACTGTTGTCAGGGTTTCCACTGACTTCATTGTTCCTCAGTGTGGTGCAGGCCACCATGTGTGACTGGATGTCTTGTCTCCGTCCCTGCTTCATCTGTAACCTTTCAACGGTGTCTTCGCTGCTGTTCTATTGCTGTGAAGAGAACACTTTACCAAGAACACATTACCAAGGCAACTTAGGAAATAAAGGATTTAACTGAGGGCTTTCTTAAAGTTTCATAGGCTGAGTCCATGCTCATCATGGTGGGGAGCAACAGGCAGCCATGTCCTAGAGCATAGCCGAGAGCTTACATCCTGAGGCGGGGGAGGGGGTGGAGACAGAGACAGAGAGACACAGAGACACTCAGAGAGAGACAAAGAGAAACAGAGACACATACACACAAAGAGAAAGAGGAAGAGACACAGAGAAGAGAGACAGAGACACATACACACAAAGAGAAAGAGCACAGAGACAGAGACACACAGAAACAAAGAGACAGAGACATACACACAGAGAGAGACAGAGGGAGAGAGACAGAGATACATACACAAAGAAAGAGAGACAGAGAGACTTCAAAACCCACCCCCAGTGCACACCTCCTCATACAAGGCCAAACCTCCTAATTCCCCTTCCCCAAAATATTTTTTTGCCAACAAGAACCAAAAATTCAAATACATGAGCTTATGGGGGGCTATTCTCATTCAAACCACAGTAAGTCTGTCTATGGTCTGGCCCTGGCATTTGCTTGATTCTGGCTTGAGAACATTTTCCACCACCCCCACCCCCAATGACTGTGCTCCTGTCACCTGCCTCCATTGCATGGAATGTCTCCCATGACTTGTCACATTGCAACATTGTCTCTTCTGTAGTCCCAGCTTAGACCTTACTTTGAGCTCCTCCAGGACATAAGAAACTATCACCCTTATTTTTTTTTTTGACAATGATAGGAGGGTAGATTTGTGTGTGCGTGTGTATTAGATTTTCAATAAATGTCCACTGAGTAAAGCAGAATGAAAGGTGTGCAGTTTGCTGTATGCTATTCACAGGACTATATGGACGCTTAACCCTCTAATTTGCATTTGAATTGACCCCATCCATTTCAAATTAGTACGCCCAATACACATGTCAGGATAGTAAGGAACACAGAAACCCCATGGTATGTTATTTCAAATGTGGTAGAGTTGATACAGGGCGTTGTTTCATGATAGTGAGAGAGTGGGAGAGCAGGACAGGAAGCAGAGACAATTTGGTTGTTTATTAGTAACTGTTGGAAGAAGACATTCCACAGGCCCAGAGGAAATCCACTATGACCCTAGGGGTATTGGACAAAATGGAACAAAAGCATCACCAGAATCTGGTTGCTTAGAAAGAAGAGAAAGACATTCAACTGGATGAAAGGCTCGCATGATTCTAGCATGCGATTCCAATGGGCGGATGTCGAAATGTGAAGGAGAAAGGTAAAGATTCCATGGAGCGTTAGGAGAGCTACATCCAGGCTGGCAAAGGGAACCTATTATGTCTGACTTCAGGAAATTTTGAATAACCATTCTGTCCTACATAAATGGTTTTCCAGAACATTGTAGAGACACGAGACTAACACTTAGTAGAGCACTGCTGTCCTGGGCTGCTCTCTCTCCAGGTTCATGATCCTCACCTCTCTCTACTCTCTGGTTTCCACTCAGCTTGCTCCTGAACTTGATGATCATCAGCTCGTGCAGGAGCTTAAGGATTCTGTGAGCCATCTGAAGACATTCTAAAGTTAGACTCTGAAGAAGTGGTTATTATACGTTATAGTAGGTGTGGAAAGAGCTGAATGCCTGTAATGTTTATCAACGCTTGAGACCTCAGCAAGAGCAAATATACAGTTAAGATCCCCCTGTGATACCTAACATGCAGCAGTCATCATTTTAGACCTATCGACTTATAATTGACTCATTTAATCCTCTAAATAAGTGTATGGAGTAGGTATTAGCCTGAATTTGCTTGAAATTCAACTATTTTAATCTATAAAATAGTGATTTAATATAGGTCAACTTAGTATAATGTTTTTTGAACCGGTTTCTTAAAAGGCAGGGAAATCAAAACAGTAGAGTTAACTAAGGAGCCCGAGCCACACAGAACGCAAGTGCAGGCGGTCTGCGATGCTCGCCCTGGCTGCCTACTGATTGCTCCTGAGTCATGCTACTTCATCCTCTCCTGGAACTTGGGGCTTGAAGCAGGGTCACAAAGACAGAAGTAGTGTCCTGGGCTTCCAGACCTTTTTAGTCACTCTGCCTTGCCTCAGTCCATGTTATTTCAGACCCATATCTCCCCTGCAAGCTTCTCTCACAATGGGAAGTGGATGACTTCTTCTGGCTTGTTACTCAGGGGCAGCCGTCATTGTGATGGATTGGGTATTGCAAAGTTTCTTTGCTGGAAGTACTGTCTCGTGGATTATTTTGTCGTCACACAATGGTATCAGAGATGATGCAGACGGTAAGACTCTAAAATGCCTTAGGTGCTGTCTGGGAACTTGCCCTCAGAGCTGTATGTAGCCCGTACATTCTTGGTTCCTCTTTGAAAACTGCCTCAAATGTATATGTGTTCACCTGCGGAAGAACTTCAGCCTGAGTCCACTCCCCTAACTTTTCTTTCCGCCTTAGAAATGTATTGATTTACTGAATACATATCAGATGATAAGCCTGGTGCTCGTCGATAGGGATTCAGCCATTAATTATGTGGACACATCTGCTTGATTGCATTTTCAGCCTATCCAGGAGGTTTGACACTAAGAGAATATTAACAACCGTTGATTATTTCTTTAGCAAAAATCCGATGGTTTTATGTGTAAGTGTGTTTTGTCTGTGTGCATATCTGAGAATTATGGGCATGCTTGGTGCCTCAAAGGTCAGAAGAGGGCTTCAGACTCCCTGGTTCTCCAGTTAGACACGATCACAAGCCACCATGTGTGTACATGGAGCCAAATTCCAGTACTACTCAAGGGCAACAGTGCCCTGCCCTTAACCTCTGAGCCATATCTGGGCCCCCCTTTTACATTAATTTAAATTCATTCATTTATTTTGGGGGTGGGGAGATGCAGATGTAGAGGCTAAAGGACAAGTGGGAGCAGCCATTCTCTCTTGCCATGTGAGTTCTAGAGGCCAAACTCAGATCATCATATTTGGTGGCAAACACCTTTACTGGCTGAGTCCCCAATCAAGTGTTTTGGTAGACAAGTAGGGAGTTCTGGGGCCACTGATCCAGGGGAGATTAATTTCGTTTGGGGAACAGATACTTCAGGTGTGGTGTGCTGGATAAGTTTATGTCAACTTGACATAAGGTAAAGTCATCTGGGAGGAGGGAACCTCAATTAAGAAAATGCCTCCATGAGGTCAGGTTAAAGGCAGGCCTGTAAGGTATTTTCTTAATTAGTGATAGATGGGGAAGGGCCCAGACCATACCATGCTGCCCTGTGCTGGTTCTATATGTTAGGAGGCTGGGCAAGCCATAAGGAGTAAGCTGATAAGCAGCACCCTTCCATGGCCTCTGCCTCCGGGTTCCTTCCCCATTTGAGTTCCTGTCTTGAATTCTTTGATGACGAACAGTGATATGAAAATGTAAGCCAAATAAATACTTTCCTCCCAAAATTGCTTTGGACATGGGGTTTCAAGTCATGTGGGTTTCAGACTAGCATCGTGGTATTACTCACGAGCTTGTTTCAGTGCAAATTCCTGAGCTTCCTTCCAAACCAGTGGTTCTCAACCTGAGGGTCTAAAGAGCCCCTTGGGAACTACATATCAGATATTCTGTCTATCAGATATTTACATTAGGATTCATAACAGTAGCAAAATTACAGTTATTAAATAATGTAAATAATTTTATGGTTGAGGGTCGCCACAACATGAAGAACTAACTGTATTGAAGGGTCATAGACTTAGGAAGGTTGAGAACCGCTGTTCCAGACCCATGGAGTTAGAATTTGGTGGAAGTGGCCAGAGGCAAAGGAAAAATGAGCCTGTATTCTTAAAATATCCCCACCACAAAGACACATGCTCCTTATGTTCCTAGCAGCCTTATTTGTAATATTGAGAAACTGGAAGCAACCCAGATATCCCTCAACCAAAGAACGCATAGAGAAAATGTGATCATTTACACAGTGGAATAGTATTCAGCTATTAAAAAATGCGGACATCATGAATTTATCAGGCAAATGGATGGAACTAGAAAATATCCTGAGCGAGGTGACCCAGACCCAAAAGGACATTCATGGAATGTACTCATTGGTAAGTGGATATCAGCCAAAAGTTCAGGATACCCAGATATACCCCACAGAAGTATAGCCTTAAAGAAGTTAAACAAGAAGGAAGGCCCAAGTGAGGATGCTTGAATCCCATTTAGAAGGGGAACAAAAGGAGGCAGAAGGAAGAGAGTGGGAGAGGAGAGGGGGAGGAGAATAAGGGAGTCAGGGTCAGGCATGGGGAGAGAGACTCGGGGGCCCAGGAGAATGAATGGAAATATGTAGCTGTTGGGTGTAGGGGTGGGGAGAATCTCTAGGAAGTCCCAGAGACCTAGGATGGGAGAGACTCCCAGGACCCAAGTGGGTGACCTTAGCCAAAATGTCCAACAGTAGGGATATGGAACCTGAAAAGAGTACCTCCAATAGCTAGACAGGACACACAGTGGAGGGATGGGAAAACCAGCCCACCTACAGAACTCTTGACCCAAAATTGGCCCTGTCTAAAAGAAATGCCAGGACAAAGATCGGTGACCAGCCCATTTTGAGACCCACCCTGTGGACGGGCACCAATCCCTCACACGTTTACTGTCTTCTGAGGCATGACCGTCTCAGTCATGACTGTCTTCTGAGAAGCTCCACCAGCAGCTGTCTGGGACAGATGCAGATACTGACAAACATTTGGACTGAGGTCAGGGACCCGTATAGAAGAGTTAGGGGAAGGACTGAAGGAGCTGAAGGGGATGGCAACCCCATCGGAAGAACAACCATGTCAACTAACCTAGAACCCTGGGAGCTCCCAGAGACTGAGTCACCAACCAAAGAACATGCACGGGTCCGAAACCCCCGGCACACATGTCTGGCCTCCGTGGGAGACTTGATACACCCCAGGCTACCCAGAGTGGCTACCCTCTCAAAGGTGAAGGGGAAAGGTGATGAGGGGAAGAACTTTGTAAGGGGGACAGGGTAGGGTGACATTTGTGATGTAAATAAATGTTTTTTAACTGTTAAAAAAAAAGAAAATTAGAAAAAATATCCCCAAGCATTTCTTATGCACATTGAACTTTGAGAATCCCTGCCATGATGATTTTATGGCCTAGATGAGGAGGTAACATTGACCTGGAGTCTGGAAGGGCACCTAAGAGCAGGTCAGAGGCAGGGGGACTGGGAGAGGACTCTTCCAGGCGTGGAGACAGTATATGCCAAGTTCTAGAAGTCTACAAAAGAGGGTGTGTGCGGGGAAGCAGAGACTGTGTGTTAGAAATGAAGAATTGTAGAGAAGAATGAGACGTCAGAAGATGCAGGCCTGTGTGTTCTGAAGCAAGGACGGGGGTGGGGGGGGGGGAGATGAGCAGTTCAACTCAAGTGTTGGAGGGGCTCATCTTCTATCAGCCTCACAGCAGCCTGGTCACTGGGATAGTCGACATCACGACATCATGGTTGCTCTGAAGAGGGGTGGGGGACCCATGGGAAGCCCCCAGGAGCCTCTGCTGGGCTGGGCTGCAGGGAAAACCACCTCCCAAGCCTACATTGCCGTGCCTGTCCTCCAGGAGGCAGGGTTACATCTGATACTTTACCAATGGTTCTCAACCGTCCTGATGCTGCGACCCTTTAATACAGTTCCTCATTTTGCGGTGACCCCCCGACCATAAAATTATTTTGTTGCTACTCTATTACTGTAATTGTACTGCCACTATGAATTGTAATGTATATATCTTTGGAAATAGAGGTTCACCAAAGGGGCCACGACCTGTAGGTTGAGAGTAGCTGCTCTAGACTGGAGTCTTTCCTGGGCTTTCAAGGGAGACTGTCAGAGCACAAGACTGGTTGGTATAGACAGGGTAGAGGTTTTGTCAGTGAGGTGAGTGAAGATTTAGACCTACTATGTTTTGGAATATCCTCCACAGACTCCTGTTCTGGATGCTTGCCCCCAGCTTGCCACACTGTTCTGAAGTCTGTGGCACTTTCAGGGGTTAGGTCAGACTGTGGAAGTGGGAAGTGGGGCTGGCCTCTGAGGTGATACTCAGTTCTATTCCCACTCTCTCTTACGCTATGTAAACAAGCCACTGCCACACACCTTTGCTGCAGTGTGCTCTGCCGGCTGTATCCCCGCCCCCATGACAGAATGTGAGCCCGAGTAAGTCCCTCTTCTGTGAGGTGTTCCTGCAGGTCCTTCAGTCATCACAACTGGAAGGTGGTTAATAGGAAACTGAGGTGAAAGAAAGGGTTGGGCAGCCCTTAGATGGGAGGGCACGAGAGTGGGAGAACCACAGGAAGGACCTCCTCTATCAAGAGACTACTGCCACAGGTGACTCAGGAAAGCCGAAGTTGGTGAGACCACTGATGTGAACAGATGGTGAGGGTGATGTCAAAAGGGAACTAGCACAAAGGAGGGGGTTCTTCCTGCAGCCCGCCCATATTCGCTCACTGTTCTGTTTCCTGTGTTTATGTCTGCTAAATCTGGTGTGCAAACCGAAAAGGCAGGTTGGGGAGCATTGCTGTCTTCACAGGATCCAGAGGAAAGGGGTAAATTTTTTGTCTCTCTGTATCCTGTGGGCTCTGACTACACATTGTGACTAAGAAGAGCTTATATATAACAGATTCCTGGAAGAAATGGGGGAATCAGTCCAGAGGAGGTGAACCTGAGGGTGGTCCAGAGGAGGTGAACCTGAGGGTGGTCAGAGGAGATGAACCTGAGGGTGGTCCAGAGGAGGTGAACCTGAGGGTGGTCCAGAGGAGGTGAACCTGAGGGTGGTCCAGAGGAGGTGAACCTGAGGGTGGTCCAGAGGAGGTGAGCCTGAGAGTGGTCCAGAGGAGGTGAGTCTGAGGGAGCTCCAAAGCCACTTCATTTCTCCATAGTTTGAACGACAGAAGTTGCTATTTCACGATGGCCTTACCACCTGGACCCTGTAATAGTGGAGTGTATATCCTCCCAGGACAACATCATCAAAACAACCCTGGAGGTTCTGGGCTTGACTAGGCACATCCTTCTTGGAGGCCATTGGCCAGCCAGCTGCTCAGTGTCTGTGATGGGCTCCATCACATCAGAGCAGGAGAGACCTGGAAAGATAAAGCAACAAGGAGACTTTAGCCGCTCTGGGGAACCTGTGTGCAAGACCTACAGCCCTGTGGCTGTTTTGGCTCCAGTCAGTCCCTTTGATGTGCTTCAAAAATATGTTATTATATCCCCACCCAGTCCACAATGAGCAAATTCTCCATCTCCAATAAGGGTGGGCAAAATAAAACCAGTAAATGCCATCGCATTTGAATTTCAGAAAATATCAATGATGCATGATTATTGCCCGGATAGGCAACATGTCACTGTCACAGGGTATCCTGCACTTTTTATGCTCTTGGTTCAGCTCTCAAGGGCCCCCTAAAGGGCAAGAAGCCGTTTCTTTTCTTGTAATGTTTCTGGTCTTTTCTCTTACATTGGAATTCTCTCCCAAGTGGGAACTTCCTGTATGTCTCACAGGAATGGATGGTCCTCCAACTTTGGCTAGGCTGTCTCCAGGTAATACATTTGTGTGTACCAGACATCTGAGAAGGAAATCGAGATGAGAAAATGTGGGGGCTATCCTCAAGCCTTAGCTATATAGTGCTAGCCTGTGAGCAGGAGGCAGGCAGAAGGAGTCATATCCGCAGTTGTGGGCTCAGACACTGTCAGCAGAGTGCTGATCAGTAACCTCTGTTCACGCTGCAAATGCCTTAGTGGGTCAGCTCACAGTGGGTCTCGGAGACATGGCATTGTTCTTTCCTGATAATGGTAACAGGCTCTCACCTTGAGACCTGGATGGACCATTCCCCCAGCTTCCGGCCTGTAGTCATGGATACTTTCTGCCTGGGGAGTTTTGAGATTGGGATGGAAGTGAACTAGAACAAGAGTCGGTGGGTAACTGCAACAAGTAGATTTCTACCTCGCAGGGGGCCGAGCTTTAGACCTCCATTTCAAGGAAGAATCTCCACTTATCAGAGCAGCCGCTCAGGCGTCTTAACAGAAATACACAGAAAGAAAGAAAAATAGAAAAGTAGAACCCTCCTGAAAGACCTTGAGAGAAACAAAAAGGGAACCAAGAAAAAGTCAGCACATACCACTAACTTGAAGGTGGTTTAGAGCAGAGGTTTCTCGTTCTGTTTAGAAATACTCGTGGGTTGACTGCAGTCAGAACTGCATACTTATATGTTTTCTTTCCGTGGGGAATCAGGTACAGTGGCTAGAGATCTGGGAGAACCAATGAGATGAGGGTCAGCCTAAATCAGCCGGTCTGGGCCATAGCAGTCAGCTGTGGTTTAAGATAAAACTCATCCATACTGAATGCTCCTGCTGGTGTTAGACTGAGGCCTTATAGGACGAGGCTACCCCCTTGTGGTAGGGTTTGGGACTACTCCCTAAGATAAAAATTCCCTGTCAGTCATTTTAAGAAGGTCCAATGACGTAGGATTAGGTGAGAACTCAGTGACACACAAGATTTACCTCTCCTTCTAAAAGAAAGGATAGAAATGGCCAGCCATAGGCTAGTAAGGTAATTTCTTGGTCCACCAGAGACTTGGGCTTTCATCCGTCTTTTAGGCTAAACAGTCTTAATGAATGGTTTCCTCTCAAGGTCACAGGACAGCTGCGGGAGTGCCAACCATTAAATCCATGCTGTAGCCCAGATACAAAGAAAAATAGAAGGGGGAGGGCCTAGCAGATGTGAGATGTGTGTTTGTGTGTGATGGGGACGAAGTCTCCCAACTGTCTCTTCCTTTAAATAGTCTTTCTGAAGTCCTTAAACACTTCCACTGTTAAGCCCTTCTAAATAAAACCTACCACCAAGGAAGTGAAGGACTAAACCTTGAATGGCAACAATGGTGTTCGCCTCTCTGGGAAGCAAGCAGGCCTGAGACTTTCCAAGCCATTTGACAGTTGGCCCAAATTTCCTGGCTGCAGGCATGTGCTGGCCTCTCACCTGGAGCCAGCCCCAAGGCCAGGAACACCGGAAGGCTCTAGCAGGCCTGGTCCAGGGGTGACTGCTCCCTGGAATTAGAAGCACTGTCTTGAAAACCTTTCTTACACTGAGGCTTGGCTCATCTCTGTGGGATTGTGGGCACACCAGAAGATGGTTTAGTGGGAAGGGGTGACAGTCTGTCCTGCTGTCGTTGGTAGAGGGGAAAGGTCACCGAGAGCTACCTAAGATCCCAGAGCTATAATGGGTGGTTTGCTGAGGTGAGGAGCTAGTTATTTGTGGCTTATTGAGGAACCCTGAGTAAGAATCCAGCACATGAGCAGGCTAGACCTATCTCCCTGGGCACATCGGGAGGACTACCCTGGCTTAGGTGGGATGACAGGTTTCCCTGGTCTTGCAACCCTTAGAGGTATAACCAGAACCTTCCTGGGCACACGGGAAGAGTCAGTCAGCTTAGGAATATGCATATGATAAGTATCTTCTAGGGACCCTTAGCATCCCCTGGGAATGCTTGGGGCTGGATGCCTCTGAGTGGTAGCCGGGGCTCAGAGCCATCAGGTTCTGTTTGTTCAGAGATGGGAGATGAAGATCAGAACAAACAAGCAAGCGGGGGGTGGGGGGAAGTCAGCAAATATTCCAAATTCCACGGCATCACCCAGTGAGCTCAGGGTCAGCCTGCTGCCTTCCCTTCAGCCCCATCTCTGCCCACAACGTCACCTGTCAGTATCCTTATAAATGCACCATGTTACTTCTGGAGTTTCTTCCCACTTTTCCCCCCTTCATGTACCCGGTGAAGTGCAGATACCCCTTCAAGTTGCAGTTGAGGGGTCACCTCTACAGAGCCTTCTCCAGCCCACCCAGCCGTGTTAGGTACTCTCTTCAAGGGCTACCAGTGTACCTGGCATGTTTGATCATTCTGCATCGTATCATCTGTCTAGAGCACAGGTCAGTTTCTCCCACTGACCAATGGTCTCCCAAGATTGCTAAGTCCTTATCCTGCAGCAAAAGCCCAGCCATGCAGCTCATGTCAAGGATACTTAATTTATTAGAAGGGAGGATTGGTGTGTGTATATGTTTATTAATGTTTGTGTTTATTGAACGTTCTCCATTCTGGGCAACAGAATATTGGCCACAACTCTCACTTGTTTCCAGTTCTGTTGATTTATTTGTTGGTTTATTTAATTTGAGGCTTTGTAAGTCAAAACGGGATTTATAGAAAAATCTTGGCTCGGAAGATAAATAAAACTTAAACGCACAGGGGTCCCCAGTTTCTGACAATTGGTTGGGTGCTGGTATCTGCAACTGGCTTTTTCAGCTGCTTGTTGGGTCTCTCAGAGGGCAGCCATGCTAGGCTCCTGTCTGTAAGCACACCATAGCATCAGCAATAGTGTCAGGCCCCGGGACCTCCCCTTGAGCTGGATCCCAGTTTGGGCCAGTCACTGGACCCCCTTTCTCTCATTCTCTTCTCCGTATTTACCCCTGTAGTTCCTTCAGACAGGAACAATTCTAGGTCAGTCAAATTGACTGTGAGATGGCAACTCCATCCCTCCACTTGACGTCCTGTCTCTCCACTAGAAGTGGACTTTACAAGTTCTCCCTCCACACTGCAGAGGGAGCACGTCATCCAACGTCCCTCACTTTGAGTCCTGAGAGTCTCTTACTTCCCAGATCTCTGGAACATTCAAGAGGGTCCCCCACCTCCTACCTCCCAAAGTTGCCTGTTTCTATTCTTTTTTTTTATCGAATTTTTAATTTACATTTTAAATGTTTCCCAATTTCCCCTCCAGAAACCTGCTATCTCCCTCCCCCTGCTTCTATGAGGGAGTTCCTCACCCACCCACCCTCTCCCTCCCACCTCCCTGCCCTGACATTCCCTACACTGGGGCATAGATCCTTGACAGGACCAAGGGCCTCTCCTCCCATTGATGCCTGACAAGGCTTTTGCTGGCCCTCAGGGCTTCAGTCCTGCCCCCCAATACCTAATCATGTTCCCACTTCCCCTCCCTGTCCCCTCTGAAGAAACTGAGGAGGAGGGCAGCCCCAAGGGAAGACCAGCATTCTTAACTGACCTGGACCCCTGAGATCTCTCACTGAGCCACCAACCCGGCAGCGGCAGCGGCCGGCAGCGTACACCAGCTGAGATGAGGCTCCTTCCACACATACAGCAGAAAACTGCCTGGTCTGGTCTCAGTGAGAGAAAATGCACCTAACCCTTGAGAGACTTGAGGCCCCAGGGAATGGGGAGGCCTGGTGGCCTGGGGGTGGGCTGGGATGGGGTGGGGAAATCCTCTTGGATACAAGGTGTGTGGGGTTGGAAGTGTGGGATGGGGAATGATCCGGGTGGGGGTTGGGGAAAGGCTGTGAGGGGGATGAAGTCTGGACTGTAAAAACGGATTACAGAATATAAATAAATAAATTAAAAAAAATACCGTATACACGCAATGAAAAAGTTCATTACTGATTTGGGTTAACTGTATTATGTTTTCCTACAAGTTACATTAAGCACACATAGATGAAAAGGTAGGGGACTGGGGATTTAGCTCAGTGGTAGAGCGCTTACCTAGGAAGCGCAAGGCCCTGGGTTCGGTCCCCAGCTCCAAAAAAAAAAAGAACCAAAAAAAAAAAAAAAAGAAAAGAAAAGGTAGTCGTATTTTAGAATTACAGAACCTTTTGTTGCCTCACACTGCAACTAGAATACTCTCTAAATGAACATGGATGCATTTAGACAGGGTGGGATAAGTTAAACTTTATTATCAACCACAGCATGATAAATGGATGTCATACCTCAGAGAGTAAGTGACCCACTCCCAGCCCCCACTTCCTGCTTGTTGTGTGTGGGTCACTTGACTCAAACTATCACCAGAGCAGAAGAGGCAGTGCTGGGCCATCCTGTGGCCAGTTCCCTGCAGACAACACCAAGGCCAGGTGAACTGACCCCAGACCACCCTTGGGAAAGAGAAAGTAGGGAGTGTTCTGACCAGATGAGACTCTTGTCCTCTGGGGAAGGCAGCTCACCCAGGGTGGGGGAAGGGAGGAGGAAATGGCTGTCTCTCCTGAGATCCTTGGCTAGGTGAGGAAGAAAGCAGAGGCAGACACATAACCTGCCAGCCTTCTTCTCGGGAGCCTGAGCTGCTTCCAAGGGTCCTGATCAGGCCGTCCCGAGACAGACCATGACTATCAGGTGATTCGGATGAGGAACCATTCCTGGAGGAGCCACAGCTGGGGAATGAGTGTCCCTCAGACCCACAGCGGGGAACCTGGAGCTCGCCACAGTTCACCCCTCACCAGGGACCGCAATGGCTCCTTTCCAGCAGAAGCCAGTGCTGAGAGCTGAGAGGGGCTGTGCACTAGCAATAGCAGCGTCGGGCTCTCTACCATGCTGGATGACAGCAGGTGCTCAGCTTGAGCGTGAACCACACCAGCTGTCTCTGTCAGCAGTGCCGCCAGCCTGAGGCTCGAAGCTCAGTCTTTAGCCCTGGCTTCCGGAGCTTTCTGTCCCTCTTGGCTACTGCACAGACTCAGGCAGAGTCCTGCTGCTCACGTCACGGAAGGATGGTCTCTCTTTCGGCATGGCATTTTTTCTGTCAACCTTGCAATGAATCAATAGCCTCTCTTCGAGCTGCCTCGGGCTACCTACCCCAGGGTAGGATTCTAGACAGGTGTAGAACTTCTTTTTTTTTTTTTTTTTTGTTCTTTTTTTTTCGGAGCTGGGGACCGAACTTCTTTTTGCTTAGACCTTCCTTTCTGAGCCTCCAGCAAGAGCAGAAGCTGAGCTGAAGACTCACGAGGACACATCCAAGAACCCACTTCGCTGGGCTCTAACTCTGGTGACTATAGCTGTGGCTGATCCTCAAGGCGTTTTTAAAACCTCCCTGGGAAGAATGACTGACTTTTCTTGGGTTAGCCTAAGCGATCCGTGGAACAGATCGTTTAGAACATTTCCCAAGGTCATACGAAGTGTCAATGGTGGAAACGGTATTTTAACTCATCAGTCTTGACTGGGAAATTTAGCCTCTTAAACAGCACGCCACACAGCTTTTCGTAGCTGGGAGTTCCTTTAAGCTTACGAGTGAGTGGGTGCCTGGGGACAGACCCATGGCCCAGCAAGTCACTAAAATCCAGAGCTTGCATAGGAGACCTAGTCAGATCTGAAGCCTTAGTGAAGAACCCTCTTTAGATGGCAGGAAAAGGAACTGAAAGTCAATAAATTTAGGAAAGGAGATGCAATTAAAGATATATTTAAAATACCCACTTAGAGACGCTGGGACTTTTAACATGAGACAGATGATGACCGGCTTTGGGAAATTTGTATCATAGTACCATTAAACAGTTAGGTGGTAAGATACATTTCGGTTTGGAAGAGAGACAGCCAATATGATTGGTGGATGGGATGGGCTAGGGTGAGAGAGTGAGAGCTACCTCCTAGGGATACTGAACCTCTTCACGCCTGTCTTGGTGTACAAGAGCCGCAGCCCCCCTGACCGTGCTCAGCTCTGTGTGAAAGGGCAGCTTGGTTGTTTACGAAGTCTCCCAGTTGTGAGATGCCATCCTCTATAATAAATCATCTGGTTAGGACTCCGGGGTGGTTTATAAATACAAGCTATGCGTGAACAAATTGTTCCCTCGTCTTCCGGTGTGAGAATTTGATGGACTTTCTTCACATTTAACTGGGAAACAGGCCTGGAAGAAGCTTGGTGCCATGTTTCTTTGATGCGAATTTAACCTCTCATGTCAGCTCTGGTGTTAGGACACAAATAGCCACAAGGAGTGCCCTGGCCAAGCCTAGCCAGCCCTGCTTGCTGATGAAATGAGCCTCCGCCTGGCGATGAAATGTGCTAGCAACAGGCAGAGTCTGGAGGTGATTTGGGTCTGACAGCCCGGCCTCCAAACCACATTTTCCACACGTCAGGAAGATGAACGCCAGGTCTACCCCATGTGCTCCTAGCAATTAGACCTTCGTTAATATCTCAGAGCAGCTGGAACAAGAAAGAGTCTCGAGTGGTCACATTCTTTAAACATACACATTTTGAGCGGGTGGCAGCTGCTGTGGCCAGCTTTATTCATCTTGAGCCAAAATTCTCATGCTTTGACCCCATGTCCCAAGCCTAGACTTCATGGCTCTGAGAAAATATGACTACAAAGTTCTGTCTGGGTAACCCTCTCCCTTGGACAAAGTGTCTTTTCTCCCAGTCCTCTTTTCAGCCACACTGCCATTGGATAAGGATTTACAAAGGAACTTGATTTTCAAAATATAAGAGTTTTTTTTTTTGTCCCCACTGAAGTGTCTTTAGGTGTGGCATCCCCCATGAAGAGTTCTCCTCATCTCCCTACTCAGCTAGACTTCATAGAACAGTATGATGACTTACCTGGCTTAATCTGCCTACCTGCCTATCCATTAAAAAATCCTTTCTCTGGTTTCTGCCTCAGTTTCTCAGAGCTGGGGGTGGATGTGTGGATTGGATGGTTTCGCTAGAGACCGACTCCGGTTGTGTGGATGTTGTTTCTTTTTTTTTTTCTTTTTTCTATTTTTCGGAGCTGGGGACCGAACCCAGGGCCTTGCGCTTGCTAGGCAAGCGCTCTACCACTGAGCTAAATCCCCAGCCCCTGGATGTTGTTTCTTGATGTTGAATCGGATCCAATCTCTTCACAAGGCCACAGCAATTCCGCACCCATTTACGTCCATTTCTTTCTGGATAGGTTTCTAAGTGTCTTCTACATGTCTCTGCCATCCAGAAGGCTTATTCTCCACAACTCTGTTCTCGTGGCTTTCTTCGCAGGCGAGTTGGAGGCTGTGAAGTTAATCCCTTTTCCCCTTCAGAGGAAGAGGTCTGACTTAGCCTTCAAGAATGAGCATCAGAGGCTCGAGACCCCATATGAACAACAATGCCAACCAACCAGAGCTTCCAGGGACTAAGCCACTACCCAAAGACTATACATGGACTGACCCTGGGCTCCAACCTCATAGGTAGCAATGAATAGCCTAGTAAGAGCACCAGTGGAAGGGAAAGCCCTTGGTCCTGCCAAATTGAACCCCCAGTGAACGTGATTGTTGGGGGGAGGACAGTAATGGGGGGAGGATGGGGAGGGGAACACCCATCGAGAAGGGGGGGTAGGAGTTAGGGGGATGTTTGCCTGGAAACCGGGAAAGGGAATAACAATCGAAATGTAAATAAGAAATACTCAAGTTAATAAAGAAAAAAAAAGAAAAATATATCAATTTAAGCTTGTTTGAAAAAGAGTTAACATATATATGTTTTTGTGTATTTGATTCACTTTTTGTTGAAAAAAACATAACAGATTAAACTGTTCTGGGCTGAATTGCAGTTCCTTTAAAAAAAAAAAAAGAAAAGAAAAAAAGAATGAGCACCAGAGCTCTAGAAAGACAAGGTCTTTACTCCCTCCGTGTCTATAAATTAGTGTCGTGATAAAGGACTCCAAACCTCCCAACCAAGGTACGCTGAAATCTCAGTGCTGCAGAACGTATCCTTGCTTGGAGATAAGGTCTTTACCGTATTACAATTCACTCCTCAGGGCGGGCCTTAAACTCTCGAAGTTCAGCATCCTTGTCAAATGGATGTATTTGTCTACAGAGACAGAGGCGAGTGAAGAGAAGGAAGAGGGCATGGCGCCCTCTGAGAGCCTAGGAGAAAGGCCTTCCTCTTAGCCCTCAAAGGGACTCCTGGCACCTAATTTGGGATATCTGGGCTCCAGAAGTGTGAGGCAATAAATTTCTGTTTGAGCCACTCCACCTTGGTTATATTAGCTGTTTTATGTTCTGTCGTGTTATGCTAACCGCTTTGTTATATTAGCTCTAGGAAACTAACTCGACTTTTACGGTT
Organism: Rattus norvegicus; assembly: GCF_021556685.1. Classification (NCBI taxonomy): domain Eukaryota; kingdom Metazoa; phylum Chordata; class Mammalia; order Rodentia; family Muridae; genus Rattus; species Rattus norvegicus. The sequence goes on along the minus strand of NC_141534.1, from coordinate 246,648,737 downwards.
TCCCACACCGGAACGTCGTCTTCTGCTTGTGTTTGTTGTTGATTTTGGGGTGACTCTGGTGATGCCATGCTTCTAGTCCCAGCACTTGGAAGCCTGGGCTATTACTCTGTGATTCCCACCTCGAAAATAAAGACATAATAAATAAGTAGACTAGAGCAAAAGCTGTATAAACAGAAAGTTATAAAGAAGCTGCAGCAGAAAAGTATTACAAGACTTCACTGAGAAAACTCTCCTTCGGGTCTGAGCTATATCCATAATAGAATATATATGAGTGTCCTCTAAAATAAATATACCTATGCATACAATATGCATGAATAGATAGATGATAGATAGATAGATGATAGATAGATAATAAATAGAAGATTGATAGATAGATGATAGATAGATAGATAGATAGATAGATAGATAGATAGATAATATGGTTATCATTAAGTGTCTATGGGCTATTGACTCCAGCACCCATGCAAATGCCAAAATTTACAAGTCTCTTATGTAAAATGGCATAGTAACTATAGTAACTGCCTGCACAGAATTGAATGAAACATGTCTCCATAGGCTTAGGTATTTGAACACATGGTGGGTAGTTCTCTTTCAGGGGGTTTAGGGTGTGTGGCCTTGCTGGAGGGTGGGTTTTGAGACTTTATAGACTCACCCCACTTCCAGTTTGCTCTCTCTGTCTTGTACTTGTGGTTAAGGATTTGAGCTCTCAGCTGCCTGCTTGTTTCTGCCATACTCCCCCACCATGATGGGACCATGAAGCCAAAAAAACTTTCTTCCATAAGTTATTTTTGGTCTTGATGCTTTATCACAGTGATTAAAAAAGCAAGTAACGAGTGCATTGCATCTAATCTGTGTACACCTCTGGCAGACTTAACGTCCTGACTCATCATAATGTCAGTACAATGTAAGTGCCAGGCAGAAAGTTGTTCTACTGTACAGTTTAGGGAATGATAGCAAGAAAAAAAAGTTAATACATTTTTTATAACGTATGTTTTCTCTGAATATTTTCAATCCAGATTTAGTTGATTTGAAACCCATAGGTACAGAGGATGGACTATACATATATGTTTCTATAAAAGTGTCTGTATGAAAATATACATGCTATATGTGTTGGAACAGATCAAGCACTTCCCAGAAGTACAATAGAAAGAGAGAGCAAACAAGAGCTTTCACTTCCTGGTCCTTTCCCTCGCTAAAGTCATTGCTTTAGACGCTAACCTTCCACACCTGATAATTGTTCCCATCTGCCTCTCTTTGTCCCTCTATCTTAAAGAAGCTCACACAAAGGGGTTGTATTTTACACACCCTTTTGGGCTTTGCTGTTTTCTTTAAATAACACACTGGTTCATCCAGAGGGGCACAAAGTGTCCCAGTTTCTTCGCGGCTGCACAGTATTCCACCACATGGCTATGCACTGAGTCATGGAACAGGATCTGCCTGAGCACCTGGTACACATCCTGGTTCCCCTGACAGCTGCTCTTAGATTTAAAATGAAGGAAACAGAAACACAAAAACTGGGAGACTATTGTCACCGGAAGCACAGGGAACTAATACAAATGGTTCCGGGTATTAGGGATGTCAAACCTATTTTTTATAATGTTACAATTTATTTGTCACCAAAACGATATAAAGATGTTCCTGATCAGAGTGGGGGGAGCGCTCTTATCTGCATGTTAAGTGTACACACAAATAGCACAATGTGACAGTTTTCTCATCTGCAACTCTCCCAAATGAAGGGTATGGTGAGTTGAATGTGGTCTTTCAGCAAATACAAAATTGCAAAAAGGAATAATTTGTGTAAACAATTGGTTGACATCTGGAGGAAATGGGAGCCTAATTAAGTTAAATTTAAGCAAAATCTTTTGTGGCTATTTTAGTAGGGTTTCTAATGTTGTCATCATGAAATACCATGACCAAAAGTAACATGGTGAGGAAAGGGTTTATTTGACTTACATATCCTGAAAATCAAAGCAGGCACTCAAATTGGGAAGAACCTGGAGGCAGGAGCTGATGCAGAGGTCATGGGGGAGTGTTGTTTATTATTGGCTTGCTCCCCGTGGATTCCTCAGCCTGCTTTCTAATAGAACTCAGGTATACCAGCATAGGGATGGCACCGCCCACAATGGCCTGGGCCCCCCTCCATCAGTCATTAACTAAGAAAATGTCCTCTAAGTTGCTTACAGTCAGATCTTACGACTCATTTTCTCAACTGGGGCTTCCTCCTCTCAGACAACTTTAGTTTGTGTCAAGTTAATATAAAGCTATCCAGCACAGTGATCTTGGTAAGTGTGGACTAGACGATGGCCTTCATACTTTGTTCACTGCAGCTACAGTTTGTCTCATTTGCAGTCACTTATTTCTGCATGGTAATGAATTTTTATTGTTAGCTGTGATAGCCGCTGAATCTAAGAGTTGACATGAGCCAAAGAAGTAGCTTCCTACTGCTTCATTCGAATATGCCATTGAATCAAATATTTTCAAGCCAGCATAACATTTCTTTCTGCATTTTGCTCCTTAAAATACTATTAGCTAAACTTATCAAGTTGTCAAAAGCTAATATGATTTTGTTTTTTCGTTCATTCATTTTTTTTCTTGAGACAGGATCTCACTATGTGGCCCTGGCTGTCCTGGAACTTACTCTGTAGACCAGGCTGGCCCCAGACTCACAGAGATCTGTTTGTCTCTGCTTCCCATGAGCTGAGGTAAAAGGTATGTACCACCTCAATGGGAAATAGGCATTTTTAAAAAAACTTATTGAAAAATGTGAGTTTTAGACTGTTTTATATATGTCATCCTTATTTTCTTTTTTACATATGTTGTATCATGTACATATTAGTATGATAATACAGGAATGAATTTATATGTAATGTGTATTTATTATAGAAATTTGTACTCAAAATAGTTTTTCTTACAACAATATGAAATAAACAAAACTTGCAAAACTATAAATTTAATTGCCATCTGAGTTAGTCATATCTACCACAAAGTATTGGTCTGAGTTTTAAGTGCTTGGGGGAAAAGAACTGACAGCCTAAGGCTTAATTCTCATATAAATTAAAATATAAGACAGAAAACAAGCTAAGACATCTCCAGGAAAGCAAATAGTCGATAAATTACCATAATTCACAGTTCCATGCTGCCTCTAAAAGCTTGTCTGTATAGGCATGAGACCCTTAAGGTAAATGAGGTGGAGAGGGTAGAAGGCAATGGGGATGTTCACCTGGCATATGTGCAGTCCTGAGCTTGATCTCCAATACAAAAGAAGTGTAGGGAGGGAGGAAGAGGAGGAGGAGGAAGAGAAGGAAGAGGAGGAGGAAGAGAAGGAAGAGGAGGAGGAAGAAGAGAAGGAAGAAGAGGAGGAGGAAGAGAAGGAAGAAGAGGAGGAGGAGGAAGAGAAGGAAGAAGAGGAGGAGGAAGGGGAGGAGGAGGAATAGGAAGAAGAGGAGGAGGAAGGGGAGAAGGAAGAGGAGGAAGAGGAGGAGGAGGAAGAGGAAGAGGAGGAGGAAGAGGAGGAGGAGGAAGAGGAGGAGGAAGAGGAGGAAGAAGGGGAGGAGGAAGGGGAGGAGGAAGAGGAGGAGGAAGAGGAGGAGGAAGAGGAGGAGGAAGAGGAGGAGGAAGAGGAAGAGGAAGAGGAAGAGGAAGAGGAAGAGGAAGAAGAATCAGTGTATACAGTGTATATCTGGAGGAATCTTAAACAAGCCCAGTGGATCACAAAACAAAAACTTTGAACTGACTACAATAAAGCATAACTAAAACAGGAGACAGAGAAAGCATGAGTGACTGGAACTGTGCCTCAAGTGAGCTTAGGCACAGTGTGGGGCTTCATGGGGTCAAAAGGCCAGTGAAATGGCATCAAGATATCAGCATGTCTTAGAAAGCATCCAAATACAAAAAGGAATAGTAAGAAACAAACTTCACTCTCCAGTTTTAGCAAACCCAGGAGGTCACTACAAGTTTGTGTTGTAAAACAATGTTCTGTGGAGCCATGGACAGTGAGGTGCATGGGCAGAAACATAAAGAGGACCCTGTGGCCGATGTAGCAGCATCCAGTTCTCAGGATGAGTTATAAAACCTTAGTTCAGGAGCAATGGGCATGGGGGTAAGCTGTGGCGTTGAAGTCCTGGGCTTGATTCAGGCCCAACAGGTAAAAAGGAAAAATCAAAATAGAAATGGCCACATAGGAGGGCTAGAAGTCATCCCACAGGAAGACCAAAAGAATTCTGGGGCAATAGATATTGATGTGGGGACAGAGGTCTTGCTATGTAATCTGAGCTGGCCTTGAACTCACAGTGATCCTCTTGCTTCAGCCTCCTAAGTTCTGAAATCACAGGCATGCACCTCAGTTTAAACATTTAATAATATAATCTCCCATCCGACCTGATATTGTACACCCAGGCAAAAGCCCATATCTGAGTAGATCATAGGTACTAAGGGAGACCTATTGTTGCTTTGCTAAGTGGTCATGCTGTCACACTGTACCCAGAGACTTGTACTGATTTAAATTTGGTCCACGCGATCGATCTTCCTTTTCAGTGTACAGTGACTAATCAGAGATTCACGATTGGTCAACGAGTTGAGTGCAACCCTGACTGCTCGGCTGGGATCAGTTATCTACAGCAGCCTCCCACCATCCAAGAGTCAGGGAACTAGACAGAAGGAGCAGAAAGAAAGAGCACGTAAGAACTGGCATATAGGAAGGACAGCTGTGAAGTGCTGGCCTCTGACGTGACATGCCCGTCACATGTGTCGGGTCATGTATAGGATGAAAGCAGTCAGTGTGTCAGCGTGGATGTCAGAGGCTCTGGATGTCCCACCCCTGCCTATCAGAGTTGGTGGCTGCTCCAGGAGAGAAGGTCACTCTCCTTTGGGAATGTAACTGCTCATAAATTGTTCATGCCCCAGCGGAGGACCATATACCCATACGTGTATGGCCAGCACTAATTGGACTCAGGGGTGATTAATAACAATTTTAAGAAGAGGATGTGAAGTTGAAAGGGAGATGGGTTAGGAGACTCTGGGGGAAGTGGGAGGAGGGTAGTAGTGAATTGGTGTGATCAATATATATTGTATAAATGAATGAAACTTTCAAAAAATAAAAATTAGTACTTAAGTAATTATATAGTCCTGAAACTATGAATGACCATAATTAAAAATAAATAAATATCCACAAACACAATGAAGCATCTTAACAGCAGCAAATAGCTCAAGCAAATACAGGTCTCTGCCTGCATAGAAAAGATTTAAAAGCACAGTGAGTAGCTTGAACACAGCGTCTCCGGTACCTAACACAGAGTCCATACTAAATTCCCTTTTTGAAGGACTATACATTTCACCATGGAGCAAGTATTTAAAAATAACAAACGAATCAATTATATAGACTGCATTGCCTTTCAAAATGCTACTAAAATAGAAATGCATTAGAAAACGCAAACACACACAGTGTGGGGGAGCAGGGGGAGAGAGGCACAGAGAGAGAGAGAGAGAGAGAGAGAGAGAGAGAGACAGAGACAGAGACAGAGACAGAGACAGAGAGAGACAAACAGAGAGAGACAGAGACGGAGAGACAGAGACAGAGACAGACAGAGACAGACAGACAGAGAGACAGAGACAGAGACAGAGAGAGACACAGAGAGACACAGAGAGAGACACACACACAGAGGGGGGGGTTGGAAATTTTAAAATAGTCGTAGTAAGTAATGAGTCACAGTAAAAATCATAGTTGAAAATTGAAAATGCCTGCACCGAGGTAAGGAGGGGAAACAGCAACCAAACTGCAAGGTGTGGCTGCGAAGATGGCTCAGACAGTAAAATGTCTGCCACACTCCTGTGAAGATGAGAGCCCGGATCCTCAGAACCCAGCTGGCAAGACTTCTCAAAACAAGAATCTCCAGGTTCAATGAGAGATTCTGCCTCAGTATATAAAATGGGGAGTTGTGAGCAGAACTTCCTGCATCCATATCATCATCATACACAGGCACACAAACATGCATGGTGCTTCATACACTCTCACATGTGCAAACCACATGTACACTACACGCACAGATGCAGAAACATTGTGAGATATGACTAAAGCAAAGCATCAAAGAGATGGGCAGATATTCATACACATGTAGATAACTGGCACAACGGCTCTTTACAGGAACCCACTGGCTGACCCCAAATTACCGTGAGTGTCAGTAGGAAGGAAGGCTAAAGAAAATTTAAGGTTAAAAAGGGAGGAGTCACTTCAACTGAACCTGCCTTTCAGCTAACGTAATGTTAGGATTCTTGTATAGATGTAGGGATAAACAGATGAAACCATGGAATAATAAAGGGGTCAAGTAAAGGACCAATTTGTATGTGGGAATCTATGTTTAAAGGGAGTGGAACTTTAGAGAGTGGGGAAGTCTGCACTGTCCTTAATAATTAACTTTCTATTAAAAAAAGATAAAGCTAGATGCCTATTTCACCATATTGGTGAAAGCCGATTCCAGATGGACAAAGATTTAAGTGTAAAGAGAATAAACACATTTTAAATTTTTGGAAAAGGAGGCGGTAGAACATCTTGGGCACAGTTAGGAACAGATGACTAAACAAAAGTCAAATACTCATCAATGTAAAAGTATCTTTTCTTCACTTCATGTAATTGTTGTCCTGTAGGTTTACTGTTGACTAAGCTCACCCTTTCTAGTTCTTTCTGAACTCTGCCTGGCTCATTCAACTCAGCTGCTCTGACTGAAAACCCTTCTTCAAGCTGACTGATTCAATCCGGGCTTCTCTCACCTTCTCACTGAATTGCTCTGCTTGGCTTCAAACTAACTCTGGCAAATTTTTTCTAGTCTTTAGCTCCACCTTTTTCTGGCTTCAACTGTCTCTGCTGAACTGCACGAACTCACAAACAAACTCATCTCTACTGAACTGACTCACAACCAACTGACAAACTGAATTCTCCTTCTCTGACTCTCTTCCTCCCTCCCCTTCTTCTTCCCCTCCTCTTCCTCTCTGTCCCTCTCCCTCTCCCTCCCCTCCTCTGTGCACAATGCTCTTAAGCAGCTTTTCTCCTGAGAGTTGGGTGCATTTTTTTTTAATCTCTGACTTATTCTGTCAAATCTTTCTCTGCTGCATCCCTTTGTTTGCCCCTCAATTTTATACTAAAGGTATGTAGTAAAGGATTCCAGCCAGAGGGATTAAAGATGTGTACTAAGGGTGTGTCTGAATTCCAGCCAGATAACACAGACCTAGAGAGTCTTTGAATGTGATCAGAGTAGCCATTTTCCTGGATTGAAATTCTTCTACACATGAGCCTTGAGTAGATATACTAAAGTGCTATCTATAATGTAAAACAAATCATGGTGAAAGACAAGATGCAGATTGAGAGAAGATATTTACAACTGAAATAAATTTTAGGGTAAATGGTAACAGACGTATGGGAAGAGAACAGGGGTTTAGAATCACTCTCTCATACATGCACGAACACCATCCCCACACCAGAACTGGCTAACAAGCAAACAAAATTCCATGCTCATGAGTCATGAAGGGGGGGATGCACAATAAAATGGTTAGATGCCGTTTGCCCCTAGAAGATCAGAACTTAAAACCTCAAAAGGGCTGAGGTCAGGAGAACAGAAACTTTTTCTAGTGAGAGTGCACATGGGTGCAGCCTGAGGCTACCAGCTCAAATTCTACCGAATGAATTTCTGCCAAGGAAGACAATGACAGGTGCACAGCATTCACAAGCAAACGCAAAGCAAAGAGGAGCCTCCAATGGCCGACTGGCAAATGATGGCACCTTAGACTGAAATGGAAAGGAGTATATTATGGCTGCCTTGTGAACATAATATAAGCATCTCTATATTCTACTACTGGAAATGAAAAGAAAATTGCAAGATCGTGTGTGTGTGTGTGTGTGTGTGTGTGTGTGTGTGTGTGTGTGTGTGTGCTATTTATGTTAACTTAAATACACATAGAGCAATTGAAATTGTTGGGATTTATAAATATTTAGAGAGTTCGAGATATGGGCAGGAATAATCAGACCAAAGATCTCTGTGGAAGGAAGTAGGGATGCAAAGGAAGGGACCTTGGCTTTAGCTGTTCATGTACAAGGAAAAATTAGTTATTTAATCTGGTCAAATGTTTGTCTATTTTATTTTCTGTACCTTTGTATCATGTTTGAAATATTTCTTTTCTACATTATTTATTTAGATTGCTTGTGGGTGTGTTGGCTCAGGCCAAGGTAAACATGTGGACGTCAGGGGACAACCTGAAGAGGTTGAGTCTCTCCACCATGAGGGTCACAGGAATAGAACTTGGGTTGTCAGACTTGGTAGCAAATACCCTTATCTACTGAGGCGTCTCACTGGCCCAAATACTTCTTATTCACAAATCTGAATATAAAAATCATTCTAAACTAAGACTAAAATTCAATCCTTTTCCTCTCTGATTTTCTTCAGTACCAAACAATTTGTGCACATCATGCGAGCCAAGCACAGGCAATTGTCTAGAAGTCCCCTACCTTGAGGAGAACACATCCTAATGGGGGGGGGGGATAGCGATAGCTCCTTATATTTTGGGTTGCTATGCAATACCTGACACTGAGAAAAGCAACTGTAGGTTTTGTTTTCGTTTGTGCTAAATATAAATGCAACAAGGAAAGACCCATGTGAAGGGCTTCCCCGGAGTCATGTCCTTGGCTGTCACGTCTGCAGATGGCAGGCATGGGTTCTCTTGGAGTGCCAAAATGTCTCTCAGTGTTGGTGCCTGTCCTTGCCTGCTTGGCACTGTCCGGGAGGCTGTGATGACACAGCCTTTAAAGGACTGCAAGTAGCAGACTCCTTCTGCAGAGGTCATGTCCTCTTGGGTGACCCTGGAGCACTGCTGTATTGAGACTGCAAGGGGAGCCAGCAATCTAGCCAGAGTAGAGGAGCTCATCATAGACCTGAACCTGTATCATCCTGCAACATACAATTTGGGTCTCAAATGTTCCCTAGCACCTTGTGCATTGCATTCTTAGTCCCCAGCTCATTTCTGGGAGGTGACAGAAACTCGAAGCAGTCAGGCCTAGTAAAATGTGTGTTTGGCCATTCGGGGTACAGCCTAAAAAAGATGAGTTGGGAATCCCAGACTCTTCCCTTTCCTCTCTGTTGCTTCCCCACAATGAAGTGAATAGTTCAGGTTCCTCCATCGGGGAATGCTTCCTGGCCAGAGGCCCGGAGCCCGGAGCAACAGGGCCAATTGACCATGGATTGAGACCTCCAACATGGAGCCAAAATAAACCCTTGGTTCCCATTAGGTTGATTTATTTCAGATATTCGTGGTAGTGCCAGAAAGCAGACTATCACAGGCCTGTGAAAGAAAAACATACTGAGAGAATTGGGGTGGGGAAAGTGAAGTTTCGGGGCACTTCTCAAGATTAACAGAATGTGAGATTCCTCTTATCGCTAGTCACTGAGTGAAAATCGGTCATGGAGATTTCCCATCAGAAGTGTGAGGGGTGCCAGGTTTCCAATGCCAGAAGAAGCAACACGACACAGGAATCTGCCCACAGTCTTGAGCACCCCTCTCCTGCCCCCACCCTGCCCCACCACACCCCATCCCACCACAGTGTTCTGAGAATAGTATTTGGTCAAAGAGAGTAAACCCTCCAGGGTGAGGTCAGACACTGGATTTGGAGTGTAGAGAGAAAACACAAGAACGGGTTTTAGAAGTGGCAGCTAGATTGTGCCTATTACTGGTGTTCTGGTGTGTCCCAATAAAGTTACCAATCAAAACACAGGTCTTTACACTGAGGCCAGGCTTCCCAACACAATGGCAAGTACATGGCAGAAACAAAACTCCAAAGAGCAAGGAGAACAAGTTGAGATCAGGAAGCAAGTCCTAAGTACCTAGAGTTTGCCATATGATTTTATAGTATTTGAGACAATAGCCTGCCGTTACCAGCGTTATCAGCACCTTCTAAGTGCTAGGAGTTGTGGGTATTTTCTTATATGGTAGAGCAGAGTGTGGATACTGTGATGGCTATTCTTAATTGGAATCTAGAAATGGAGGGCTCACCTGTGAGGGATATTTTTTTGTCCTTGTTGTTGTTGTGAGCTGTTTCCAGTGAAGGGACTGCAATCACCACGTGGGACGACTTCTGAGAGGAACTCAGCGTATCACAGCATTTACCACACACACTATGGTGCATCTTCCCGGACATGTTGCCTGATTATATTCTTGGGACAAAGATGTAAGGGAAATTTTCTTATTGACCCTGCTTTCAGGTCACCCCAGAGCTCGCAAATCTCAAGCCCCTGTGTTCCTTTTAGAATCCTGCTGACAGCTGTTTGAGGACACCTTGGACAAAGCTGCTGACATAAGTATAAGTGGTTTGGTCTTGGACTGAGGTTTGAAAACAAACCTCCCAATGGACAATTTGGAAAGGCCTCTGAGAGAGCCCCTGAGTAGATTCCATGGCCCCTTGCTACATGAGTTTGGATTGTTTTGGCCTGGTTTTCTGGGATTCTCACTGTACCCTGGTTGATAAACTAAGCTGTGTAGAAAGTACAGGCGACGCAGAGCCAAGCGCCGTCCCGGGCATCACACCACACCAAGCCGCAGCCAACTCTGTCTCCACACTTTGTTGCTGAGGCACAGGGAAACAGCAGCGTCAAAGCTGGTTTCCAGAGAGCCCATTCTTTGTCAGAACAGCCCAAAGCAAGGTGAAGACCTTTGATTTCAGTCTCTGTTGTTCTAAGTCCTGCTCAAAGGCCTTCTGTGGTCATGTGACTAAATTCAAATGAACCGAATGTATTGTCGAGTTAGTGACTTGGAGTCCCTCAGATACTCAGAAACACCACACTCTAAGCTGAGTCTGGTGTCCGAGAGTCTGGGTTTTTGTCTCACTTCTGTCAACTCTTACAAGTATAACCTCGAGCAAGGCACTGAAACTGCCTCCCCTGTACCATGAGTTGCAGTAAATCATTGTAGATTGGTCCCATCCTCAGGGATCTGTGGTCCTGCTATAGACCCGAGGGTACAGAACATAGTATGCATTTGTGTAGACCCAGGCACATTGCAGCATCTGCCTGGTTGGAAGGAAGCCCCTGCCATTGGATCGCTTTCAAATGACAGTGTGTGTGTGACAAAATAGTACTTGTTTGCATGATTGCTTCACCCACCCCACCCCACTCCCAAAATCTGCATATAACAGTCTGGTGTATTACAAACCAGTTTGCTCCCCGTGACTGAAGTTTCCTGGGGTGTGCACACAAAGAGGTACGCCATTTGTTTTTCTCTCTCTCTCTCTCTCTTTTTTTTTTATTAACTTGAGAATTTCTTATATACATTTCGAGTGTTATTCCCTTTCCCAGTTTCCGGGCAAATATCCCCCTAATCCCTCCCCCTCCCCTTCTTTATGGCTGTTCCCCTCTCAATCCTCCCCCCATTGCTGCCCTCCCCCCAACAATCTAGTTCACTGGGGGTTCAGTCTTAGCAGGACCCAGGGCTTCCCCTTCCACTGGTGATCTTACTAGAATATTCATTGCTACTGAAAGACCCCCGAAGGGAGCCCCCCACTCAAGTCTCGGGAAAGACGCGCACCCAGTAGGACACAGACACCAACTTGCTGCAATCACACGAGGAAGCTTTATTGTAAGCGAGATGAAACTAGAGCTCAGGCCAGCATGCTGGGGTCGAGACTCATACACCACACAGGGAGTAGAGGAGTTCGACCCCGACCTGAATTTTCACAGAGCTTATAAAGGAAAAAAACACAAACCAGGGGGATCAGGAGGGAGGGAGGAGGGAAATTCCAAAACCATAGACTGCCCATACAGTTAGGTCATATGCTAGTCATGTGTAACACTAGGTAACACACCCAGGACTTTGTGACATTGTGATTAGGGGGTAGTGACATTTTACAGGGCCATTGGAACATTGTGGCCAGAGGCTATGGGTCATTGTGGCTGTTCCAGGAAACTTTTCATGCAAGAATGTTCCGGGAACCATTGTACAGTAAGGGAGGGGTGAAAAGTTCATGTTCTCACAGACTCTACTTCCTTTTTTTTTTTGAGTAGCCAGACCCCTATTTCTTCTTTTTGGGTAGCTAGGCGGCTTTTTATTAAATTTTTAATCCTTCATTCCCCACTTCTTCTTTTTCATCGGCTCTAATCTTAGAGCCATTGTTCATCCCATTGTAACTCTTGGTACTGTTGTCGCAGGACCAGTACCTGAACAGCACTCACTCTTTCTTTTATAAATGTCACCAGCCTATTGATTATACATGGCCCGAAAGTAAGTAGAAGCATGAGAATTATAATGGGCCCAACTAAAGTAGAGAGGAGAGTGGTTAGCCATGGGGACTTATTAAACCAACTTTCAAACCATCCCTGTCTGTCTTCTCTTTCCTTTTTCCGTATATCTAAGCGCTCTCTAAGTTTAGCCATCGAATCCTTGATCACTCCAGAATGATCAACATAAAAACAACATTCTTCTTTTAGAGCAGCACAGAGTCCCCCTTCTTTGAGGAATAATAAATCTAGTCCCCTTCTATTCTGTAGTACCACTTCAGACAGGGAGGTTAAAGACTCTTCTAGTTTAGTTATAGATTGTTCTATGGATCTAAGGTCAGTATCCATAGCTGCTCGTAATTCCTCATAATATTGGGGGGTCTGAATTAATGCAGCGGCCCCCGTACCAACTCCAGCCGCTATCCCCAGTCCCATGAGTACTGCAAAGGTCAAGGTGATAGGCTCTCTCTTCCAACGACCTCGGTGATCAAACTCATCTATAAAAGAGCTATCATCATGATATAGGAGCCTAGGAACGAGTTGAACCAAAATACAGTAATCTTTGGAAGTATTGAAAACAGAAGTTGATACACAAGGAGTGAGACCAGTGTTGCAGGCCCATGCTGTGTCTAGGGGGGGTACTAGATACTGATTACCTCCCGTAGGCTGGACGATCTGTGTTTGATTGCAAAGATGCTGTTTATCATGAGGTACCTGGCCTAAACAAAGTCCACTTCCTGAGACTGCTGTTAGAGTTAACTTTCTGTTTTCCCCCCAGGGGCATTGAGAGGAATCTGTTGTTTTGTTGTAACCCCTGGTCTGAGCAATACCTTCATAATATGGGGGGCTAGAGGCATAGCACAACCAACAAGACTGAGTAACGTTAGGATTGGTACGATTCAGGACCAGGAATGCCCCTTGTATTAAGCTAAACAGACGATTTTCAGTGTCCGGGGGTATGGGAGTATTTGAAGTGGAGGGAGGTTCTTTAGCTAGGACATTAGGACCTACAGGTTGGGCTGGGGGGCTACTGAGGCTCAAGCGAACCATGACTAACGATCCAGGCTTGTTATTATAGTTATTAAAAACTATCCCCCATCTCATGCCCCTCATCCATGCTTGGGTATCATAATTTTTACCAGCGTCTGTAAACTTGATCCGAATTCTATCTAAATCAGCAGAGCGACAGTCAGATCTTCTATATGGTTCCATTATGACATACCTCCCTGGCCCAGAGTTTTCAAAAGAAAAGGTAGCCCTGTCATGAGTATATTCGCTGTCCCATTTCCAGTCACCATCATTGGAAGAAACACAACTCCATTTAGCACAATAATGTGAGGCTGGTCCTCCACATATAGTCTGCTTATTATGCTCTGGGCAGCAGTAAAACCCATAGCTTCTTACTTGATTAGGGGGAATGGAAGTGGGGATAATCTGTTTGAGGCAGAAAGCTAGGTCAGGCCACCATGTCCCTGGCGGTGCTATTTTGGAAGTGGTGAATAAAACCTGATCCAGAGCAGGACCAAGAACTTGCCAGGTTAGTATTAAAGGCTGATGTGGGTTGTAATTTGGTAGGTAAACCTGACCTGAGTGAGGAGCAGCCTTAACTGAATCATCTGGTGGGTGCTCACGGTTAGGCCTGGTGGTCTTGGCGTTGAGAACACGAGTAGTAGCGTGGTCTCGGTTTGCATCAGCAGTAGCAGCGACAGCAGTAGTAGCGGCGGCTTTTGCGGCGGCAGCAGTCTGGATGATTTCCGGTTTCGCTGGCGTTGGTTTCGGAGGCGCGGGTTTCGGAGGCGCAGGTTTCCTAGCTGGAGGATTCGCAGCTCCTATGTTTCCTGGCCATATTCCTGCATCTTGGCTCTTCACTTCTGCGGCACAGGCGAAGCTTAAGAGGATTATCAGTAGTTGCCACCATCCAGTTGTTGTCTTCATTTTGGCTGGGTGTCTTCTTGACGTGGGAAGCGTGTATCCAAGCAGCGATCCCATCCACCTTTACTGCCGTGGGGGTGGTCAGCAACACCAGATATGGTCCTTTCCACCGAGGCTCCAAGGTGCCAGCTCGATGTCGTCTGACTAAGACCGAATCTCCAACCTGGAACCTGTGAGGCACCTCTGAAGTTCCCGGTGCGTAGGCTTCTTTTATCTGGTCCCAGATCTGTGTTCTGATGACTTCCAGAGCCTTTAGATGAGTAAACAAAGCAGAGGATGAGGAAGAGTCGGCACTGGGATCCAATATCCCACTGGACTCAGTCAAGGGGGGCGGTCCCCCATGGAGAATTTCATAAGGAGTGAGGCCGAAACGTCCGGGCGTGTTTCGGACCCTAAGAAGCGCAAAGGGAAGGAGAGTCACCCAGTCTTTACCACCGGTCTCAATGGCTAATTTAGTTAGGGTCTCTTTTAGAGTTCTATTCATTCTTTCTACCTGTCCTGAACTCTGGGGTCTATATGCACAGTGTAATTTCCAATCTGTCCCCAGTTGCGAGGCCAATCCCTGACTTACCTGGGCAACAAAAGCTGGCCCATTATCCGAGCCGATTACCTTGGGTACCCCAAACCGGGGTAAGATTTCTTCAAGAATCTTCTTGGCCACCACCTGAGCAGTTTCGGATTTTGTGGGGAAAGCCTCCACCCATCCTGAAAAGGTATCAACAAAGACTAATAGATATTTATTACCATATTTCCCTGGCTTTATCTCAGTAAAATCCACTTCCCAGTGGACTCCTGGTCGGTCTCCTCGTCTTCTTTTTCCAGGCTCTTGATAGGGCTTAGCGGCGTTAGTAAGTGCACAGGCCTGGCAAGAATCAACCACCTGCCTAATTGTTGAGGTTAAATTTAACACATGGTATTTAGAAGCTTTGACAAGTTGTTTTAGTTTATCTGCCCCTAAATGAGTCAACTGGTGTAGTCTTTGAACATAACTTATTCCTTCTTTTGTTGGCAGGATCACTCGCCCATCCATAGTCCGCGCTACCCCATCAAAGCTGAATTCTTGAGCTTGTTTTCTGTGAACCATACTTTCTAGTATTTTAAAGTCATTGGCTGAATAAATGTAGTTAGATTCATCAGTAACTGGAGTTTTTACTGGAGTCTGACTCTTTTCTGCTAATATTGTTACCTGCTGGGCCACCTGTTTTGCTACGAGGTCCGCCATTTGGTTTCCTTTTGTTATAGGATCTTCTCCTTTTTGGTGACCTGGACAGTGAATAATGGCCACCTTCTTTGGCAAATGTACTGCCTCTAAAAGGGCTAAAATCTCTTCTTTGTTTTTGATGTCTCTTCCCGCTGAAGTGAGTAGCCCCCTTTGCTTGTAGATGGCTCCATGTATATGGGCGGTAGCAAAGGCATACCGGCTGTCGGTGTAAATGTTAATGGCCTTACCTTCTGCCAATCGCAAGGCCTGAGTCAAAGCCACGAGTTCGGCTTTTTGAGCTGAAGTTCCTTCTGGAAGACTACTTGCCCAGATTACCTGTTTTCCATCCACCACTGCCGCTCCCGCTCTCCTTTTTCCTTCCACCACAAAACTGCTACCATCTGTATACCAAGCAGGCACACCTGGCCATGGTCGATCAGTCAGGTCCTTTCTTGTTCCGGTTTCTTCCGCCAAGATGTCGGCACATTGATGTATTGGGGTGGAGTTATGTATCTCAGGGAGAAGAGTAGCAGGATTAAGAATGGCAGGGGGGGCGAAAGTCACTCGTTCATTCAGTAACAGGCTCTGATAGTGGGTCATCCGGGCGTTAGTCATCCACCGGTCCGGTGGTTGCCGCACGATACTCTCCAGAGCATGGGGAGCAATGACAGTCACATGCTGACCTAGGGTAAGCTTGTCAGCATCTTTAACAAGTAAGGCCACGGCAGCAATGGCTTTTAGGCAGGAGGGCCATCCGCTGGCGACCGGGTCCAACCTTTTTGACAAGTAGGCTACCGGGCGTTTCCAGGGCCCTAGAGCCTGAGTTAAGACCCCGCGGGCTACTCCCGCCCGTTCATCAACATATAAGGTGAAAGGCTTAGTCAAATCTGGCAAGGCCAGAGCAGGGGCTGCCAGTAGTGCAGCTTTTATGTCCTCAAAGGCTCTTTGGTGCTCCTCGGTCCAGATGAATGGGACCTTTTCTTTTGTAAGAGGGTACAAAGGGGCTGCCAGTGTTGCGAACCCCGGTATCCAGAGTCTACAAAAGCCCGCCGTCCCCAGAAACTCACGTACTTGTCGCGGAGTGGTGGGGGTCGGGATCTGCATCACAGTTTTCTTTCGAGCTTCGGTGAGCCACCGCTTTCCTTCTCGGAGAGTGTATCCTAGGTAGGTCACCTCAGTGCGACACAGCTGAGCTTTTTTAGCTGACACCCGGTACCCCAACTCACCCAATTCATTTAGGAGCCTTTTGGTCCCCTCACGACACAGTTCCTGGGTTGAAGCAGCAAGCAGTAGGTCGTCTACGTACTGCAAGAGAGAAATCTGGGGGTTTTGTGCCCTGAAAGGCGCAAGGTCTCGATGGAGCGCCTCATCAAAGAGAGTAGGAGAATTTTTGAACCCTTGGGGCAGCCGTGTCCAGGTCAGCTGGCCAGTGTGTCCTCCTTCTGGATCTCTCCACTCAAAAGCAAATAGTGGCTGGCTGTTGGGATGCAACCGAAGGCAGAAAAAGGCATCCTTTAAGTCTAAGACAGTGTACCAAGTCCGCTCTGGTGGTAGGGAACTCAGTAAATTGTAAGGATTTGGAACCGTAGGGTGGATGTCCTGCACCCTTTTGTTAACTTCTCTTAAATCCTGTACTGGTCGATAATCATTAGTCCCAGGCTTGCGTACAGGCAGGAGAGGAGTGTTCCAAGGAGATTGGCAAGGCACTAGAATCTCTAGTTGTAACAGTCTCTGAATATGTGGCCGGATGCCTTCTTTAGCTTCCCTACTCATAGGGTATTGTTTGACTGAGACTGGGGAGGCATCAGCTTTTAATTCCACTACTACTGGCGGTACTTGCTTGGCTAACCCCATCCCTGCCTGCTCCGCCCAGACTTCGGAAAAAGCAGACAGCCACTCGGGGGCTAGTAAATGTTTGGGATTCTGCTCATGGAGGCGGTATTCCTCTTCTAAACTTAAAACCAAACATGCAACTGGGGCCTCTTCCCAGGTTACTTTTGGCCCTTTTGAGGTGAACTGTACTTGAGCCTTAAGTTTGGTTAATAAATCTCTTCCCAACAGGGGCATGGGGCATTCAGGAATCACAAGAAAAGAATGAGTCACTTGGCTTTTTCCTACATCTAAAACTCGTTTAGTGGTCCAGGGGTAAAGTTTACTACCAGTGGCTCCCATCACCATAGTCTTCTTTTGCCCCAATTGTCCCAGTGGCTTGGTCAAAACTGAATGTTCTGCTCCTGTGTCTACCAAAAAATCAACAGGAGTCCCCTCCACAGAAAGAGTTACCCTAGGCTCGGGGAGGGGAGTCGAGCCCCGACTCCCCTAGTTCTCTTCAAAGGCCAGTACCTTGGGTCCTCTTTGTTTCTTTTTAGGACAGTTTCTGGCCCAATGTCCTCTTTCTTTGCAGTATGCACATTGATCATTTTCGAGCTGCAGTCTTTTTCCTCCCGGAGGTCTTCTTGCTCCGTTGCCCAGGTACCCTGACTGTCCCTTCTCTATCCTTCTGTCACCTACCACTGCGGCCAAAATCTTAGTTAAGTTCCTCTCCTGCCGGCGATCACGCCGGTTCTCTCTCTCCTCTGCCTCTTTCTTTTCTCTCTCTTGTTTCTCTTCCTCTGTTTCCCTCTTATGATACACCTTCTCTGCTTCTTTTACTAGATCTCGCAAAGTGTAGTCCTGGAGCCCCTCTAGCCTCTGCAGCTTTCTTTTAATGTCCGAGGCAGACTGCCCAATGAAAGCCATGGCTACAGCCGCTTGCTGTCCCTCCGAGGAGGGGTCAAACGGTGTATATCTCCTATAGGCTTCCATCAGTCGCTCTAAGAAAACAGAGGGCGGCTCTGCTGGTCCCTGAAGAACTTCTCTTACCTTAGCCAAATTAGTGGGTCGCCGAGCGGCCCCTTTGAGCCCCGCCACTAGAGTCCGGCGGTATACTGTGAGACGCTCCCTACCTTCCGCAGTGTTGAAGTCCCAGGCTGGGCGGGTCAAGGGGAAGGTTTCATCTATAAGATTGGGGAGATTAGTGGGGGTCCCATCTGGTCCGGGGACATTCTTTCTGGCTTCCAACAGGATCCTCTCCTTCTCCTCTGTGGTGAAGAGGGCCTGCAGGAGTTGCTGGCAATCATCCCAAGTGGGCTGATGGGAAAACATAAGGGACTCAAGAAGCCCAGTCAAGCCCGAGGGATTTTCTGAAAAAGAAGGGTGATTAGTTTTCCAGTTGTATAGATCAGCTGAAGAGAAAGGCCAGTACTGCAAAGGGACAAGTTCATCGGGGCCTGGCGGGGGGCCACCAACATAGGCACGGAGGGGCAGGGCAACAGTGAAATCCCCTTCTGGGCTGCGGCCTCTCCGGCTCCGTGTCCCCGCCGCAGGCCCCCCCACCCCGTCCCTCTCGGCCGGTGCCGGGGCCGGGGGTGCAGATGGTCGCGGCAGAGGATAAGGGGGGGGCTGTGGTTCCGTCCACAAAGGGTCCTCGATCTCAGGGTAGATCTTTGGAGGTTCCGAAGGGTCTGCCAACGGTTGGGTCTGCTTAGGTTTAGCTGCCGCAACCGCCACTGTCACTCCAGACCCCGTGATCCAGGGCTTAACCCAAGGTGGGGGATCCTGGACCAGGTCCTGCCAGACGATGATATAGGGGATCTGGTCGGGATGTCCTCCTACTTCCTGAAAGACAATGCGCTTAACAGCGAGAACAAGAGACAGGTTAAAGGCTCCCTCTGGTGGCCATCCTACCTTAAAGGTTGGCCATTCGGATGAACAAAAAGTCTGCCAAGGTCCCTTCTTAACGTCTACTGAAAAATTGTGAGCTCTAGTCCTTACTTCAGTCCAGTGATCCAGAGTCAAAGTCAAAGGAGTCGTTACTTTCTGTCCCATGTCGAGCTCGACAACACACACCACACACACGAGCACAAACAAAAGAGAAAAAAGAAAACAAAACCGACGTCGACTTCGTGTCGACCAGAGGCACTGAAACTGATCGGCAGGTTGCAGACCTTGCCTAACAAACCGGTCGTCAAGGAGTAAAGTCTCCTCTGGACCTATCAGATGGGGTTCACCAGGCGTCCCTGGTCCCCCCTTGTCCTCCTGGGACGTCTCCCAGGGCGAACGGACGGTGGGTACCTGGACACGTCTATCCCTATCCACCCCGCTCTCCTTCCTGGAGCGCGGTCTCACTGAGCGTCCGCAAAACCGAAACAGCGATCGCACCAGATTCCCAGACAGAACATAGACACAGACCCAGACACAGCGCTGAGATAAAACAGAGAATCTTACCTCCAAGTGGGTCTAGGACCCCTGGGTGGTCGCGCAGATCCCGGACGAGCCCCCAAATGAAAGACCCCCGAAGGGAGCCCCCCACTCAAGTCTCGGGAAAGACGCGCACCCAGTAGGACACAGACACCAACTTGCTGCAATCACACGAGGAAGCTTTATTGTAAGCGAGATGAAACTAGAGCTCAGGCCAGCATGCTGGGGTCGAGACTCATACACCACACAGGGAGTAGAGGAGTTCGACCCCGACCTGAATTTTCACAGAGCTTATAAAGGAAAAAAACACAAACCAGGGGGATCAGGAGGGAGGGAGGAGGGAAATTCCAAAACCATAGACTGCCCATACAGTTAGGTCATATGCTAGTCATGTGTAACACTAGGTAACACACCCAGGACTTTGTGACATTGTGATTAGGGGGTAGTGACATTTTACAGGGCCATTGGAACATTGTGGCCAGAGGCTATGGGTCATTGTGGCTGTTCCAGGAAACTTTTCATGCAAGAATGTTCCGGGAACCATTGTACAGTAAGGGAGGGGTGAAAAGTTCATGTTCTCACAGACTCTACTTCCTTTTTTTTTTTGAGTAGCCAGACCCCTATTTCTTCTTTTTGGGTAGCTAGGCGGCTTTTTATTAAATTTTTAATCCTTCACTACCTATGAGGTCAGAGTCCAGGGTCAGTCCATGTATAGTCTTTAGGTAGTGGCTTAGTCCCTGGAAGCTCTGGTTGCTTGGCATTGTTGTACATATGGGGTCTCGAGCCCCTTCACGCTCTTCCAGTTCTTTCTCTGATTCCTACAACGGGGGTCCTATTCTTAGTTCAGTGGTTTGCTGCTGGCATTCGCCTCTGTATTTGCTGTATTCTGGCTGTGTCTCTCAGGAGCGATCTACATCCGGCTCCTGTCGGCCTGCACTTCTTTGCTTCATCTATCTTGTCTAATTGGATGGCTGTATATGTGTGGGCCACATGTGGGGCAGGCTCTGAATGGGTGTTCCTTCTGTGTCTGTTTTAATCTTTGCCTCTCTATTCCCTGCCACGGGTATTCTTATTCCCCTTTTAAAGAAGGAGTGAAGCATTCACATTTTGATCATCCGTCTTGAGTTTCATTTGTTCTAGGCATCTAGGGTAATTCAAGCGTTTGGGCTAATAGCCACTTATCAATGAGTGCATACCATGTGTGTATTTCTGTGATTGGGTTACCTCACTTAGGATGATGTTTTCCAGTTCCAACCATTTGCCTACGAATTTCATAAAGTCGTTGTTTTTGATAGCTGAGTAATATTCCATTGTGTAGATGTACCACATTTTCTGTATCCATTCCTCTGTTGAAGGGCATCTGGGTTCTTTCCAGCTTCTGGCTATTATAAATAAGGCTGCGATGAACATAGTGAAGCACGTGTCTTTTTTATATGTTGGGGCATCTTGTGGGTATATGCCCAAGAGAGGTATAGCTGGATCCTCAGGCAGTTCAATGTCCAATTTTCTGAGGAACCTCCAGACTGATTTCCAGAATGGTTGTACCAGTGTGCAATCCCACCAACAATGGAGGAGTGTTCCTCTTTCTCCGCATCCTCGCCAGCATCTGCTGTCACCTGAGTTTTTGATCTTAGCCATTCTCACTGGTGTGAGGTGAAATCTCAGGGTTGTTTTGATTTGCATTTCCCTTATGACTAAAGATGTTGAACATTTCTTTAGGTGTTTCTCAGCCATTCGGTATTCCTCAGCTGTGAATTCTTTGTTTAGCTCTGAACCCCATTTTTTAATAGGGTTATTTGTCTCCCTGTGGTCTAACTTCTTGAGTTCTTTGTATATTTTGGATATAAAGCCTCTATCTGTTGTAGAATTGGTAAAGATCTTTTCCCAATCTGTTGGTTGCCGTTTTGTCCTAACCACAGTGTCCTTTGCCTTACAGAAGCTTTGCAGTTTTATGAGAACCCATTTGTCGATTCTTGATCTTAGAGCATAAGCCATTGGTGTTTTGTTCAGGAAATTTTTTCCAGTGCCCATGTGTTCCAGATGCTTCCCTAGTTTTTCTTCTATTAGTTTGAGTGTATCTGGTTTGATGTGGAGGTCCTTAATCCACTTGGACCTAAGCTTTGTACAGGGTGATAAGCATGGATCGACCTGCATTCTTCTACATGTTGACCTCCAGTTGAACCAGCACCATTTGCTGAAAATGCTGTCTTTTTTCCATTGGATGGTTTTGGCTCCTTTGTCAAAAATCAAGTGACCATAGGTGTGTGGGTTCATTTCTGGGTCTTCAATTCTATTCCATTGGTCTATCTGTCTGTCTCTGTACCAATACCACGCAGTTTTTATCACTATTGCTCTGTAATACTGCTTGAGTTCAAGGATAGTGATTCCCCCTGAAGTCTTTTTATTGTTGAGGATAGTTTTAGCTATCCTGGGTTTTTGTTATTCCAGATGAATTTGCAAATTGTTCTGTCTAGCTCTTTGAAGAATCAGATTGGTATTTTGATGGGGATTGCATTGAATCTGTAGATCGCTTTTGGTAAAATGGCCATTTTTACTATATTAATCCTGCCAATCCATGAGCATGGGAGATCTTTCCATCTTCTGAGGTCTTCTTCAATTTCTTTCTTCAGAGTCTTGAAGTTCTTATTGTCCAGATCTTTTACTTGCTTGGTTAAAGTCACACCGAGGTACTTTATATTATTTGGCTCTATTATGAAGGGTGTCCTTTCCCTAATTTCTTTCTCGGCTTGTTTCTCTTTTGTATAGAGGAAGGCTACTGATTTATTTGAGTTAATTTTATACCCAGCCACTTTGCTGAAGTTGTTTATCAGCTTTAGTAGTTCTCTGGTGGAACTTTTGGGATCACTTAAATATACTATCATATCATCTGCAAATAGTGATATTTTGACTTCTTCTTTTCCGATCTGTATCCCCTTGACCTCCTTTTGTTGTCTGATTGCTCTGGCTAGAACTTCAAGAACTATATTGAATAAGTAGGGAGAGAGTGGGTAACTCTGTGGGATTGTTTCTGAAGTGTAGCAGCACGGTAGGCTAGAAAGTTCTGCTAACTTATTCGTCAGGGTATTTGTGTTGCAACTTGTGCCAACTACTTACCCTGTGACATTGGCAAGCCATTGAATCCCAGTGTGCTTCTGATAGGGAGGGAGGCCAGTCAAGGTCACCCCTGCCTACCTGTGCGGTCACCTTGAATTTCAAGCACAATGAGACTTGTGAAGGTTATCAGAATGAAAGCTGTTGTTATCAATAATCACAATGCTTTGGAGCCTACGACACAATGTGGGAAAATGTCTATTAATCATATTTGTTTCGGGGTGGGGGGGAAAGGGCAGCGGGGATCTTCCCTGTTTGAAACAGAAGTTTCCAGTCAGGATATAAACAGAGTGAGTAAAAGATTTATCATGCCACTTTCTGAGGTTCCCAAGAGGGTGTTTCCCAGCAGTAAATGTTGCTAAAACAATTTGCAATATTACCAGCTCTTAGCAGCTATGTCTGCTCCAGAAGGACCCAACCCTGGAGGATGAATGCTTTTAATGGGCACCACAGGTACCGAGAGCAGTTCTTGTAACCTACAGTATCTCGTGCCTGCTTCTGCATCAGGATACACAGCCCTGCCAGCACCCCTAGACCTCAGCTTATAGTCATGTGGATTTTCCAGTTACAAAGATGGCTGCAAATGTGAGTACAGTTCCAATAAAAAAATCATCTTTCCATTTTCCTAACTCCACTCTGCAATATCAGTACTTCTGGGCGAACGATTCTTACTGAACCAAGCCCTCAGCTTGGTTCCACATCTATTCTTCTCATTTGGCCTTTCAGAAAAATCTACTCATGAAAAACAAAAATGTCTCCAGAAGTGCATCATATTTTTCTCTGATTTTATTTATCTTACTGGTACTTTAAAAACAAAACAAAACAAAACAGGGTCATCTATATCCAAGGCTAGCTTTGAACTCTTTAGAGTCGAGACTAACCTTGATCCTCCTGCATTCACCTCTTGATTGCTATAATTACAGGCATGTGCAATTATGTCTGGCTTATGTGGCACTGGAAATCACTACGCCTGTTTTATACCATGTTAGAGATCGAACCCAGGGCGTGACACATGTTAGTAAGCACTCTACTGACTTAACTAAATCCCCAGCTGTCTCTGATTAAAACTAAAAATCTTAAATTCAAATCCTCTTGCCCAAGACGATTGAAGTGACATCATAGAAAGGCAATGCATGGGCAGCTGACTTCCTGTTCTCCTCGCTGCAGCTGCAACATTCTTAGATAGAGCAGGGTGAAGGAAATGCAAACCATCAGATTAGAAGGGTTTATGAAAGCTCTGCTTTTATTTATTGTTTACCCTAGTCTCCATTTCCCTCTCTCCACTCTTGGGAAATAACTGTCGATCAACACTGTTGCCTGGGTGGGAACAAGCGTCTCAGGTCTGGAGGGGGCTGAGCTGGGCTGGGCTCGGTCATCCTGGATTGACAAATGGTCTCACACTCTGCAATGGGTGGGCAGGGTTAGGGTCTGTTGTTATAGAAACCAAAGTCCTCTGGGAGCACACAGGTAAGGAAAACAGATCTTTGGGAGCAGTGCAGCTAGAAAGCTTTGGAACTCATCCCAGGGCGACAGGCAGACCCACGAACAGTGTGGTTGAGTGTGACGGGAACACAGAGAAGGTGCCTGCTCTCTTCTTTGAAGGGGTAAAGCCCGGTCTTTCCTCCCTCCAAGCAGATGTTAGCTGGCGGTTTTCACTGCTCTCAGGGCACAGCAGCTTTGCAGGTGTCTGTAAGTGCACGGCCAGCGGGGTCAGGTCTTCTGGGAGCGGTTTGGCAACTCTAATATGGCTACTTGTGGATTCTGTTTCTCTACAGACCGTTGACTGACGGTCATATGGTGTCGTATAAAATGTGGATCCATTCCAGCGGCCTTCCTGGTGCGCCCTACAGACATATATCAATATAGAAGCGTCCTCACAGTAGTATTATGCACCCTCAGAACTCAGCTGGTAGCCCTTCTTTGGTAGGCACATCTGAGCTCAGGGGAGGTTTATAATTCAGAAACACAGAGACAATAGCCTCAAAATGTTAGGACTCGCAGGCAAACAGACAATTTATCTTGATGCTGGATGGTTGCTAGGCTCATAGGACTCTGGGTTTGAAAATGAAGCTTCATTTTTTTTTTTTTTTATAATCGGCGCCTCCCTTGATTAAGGCTATCTGCTTTTTTAGACTTCCTGAGATTTGTCACAGGGCATTGTTTAAACAAAGCCCTGCCAGCAGCCCTAAGGATAACACTTGCTCACACACTAGCTTTTTCATAATGTGTGTGAAATGCGTAAGGAACCAGACAGGAATGAGCCCAGCAGGGGTGGCTTCACTTAAGGTCAAGTTGTCCCCCACATCCACCCTTTATTTTTAATTTGCATTTTTAATTTACATTTTAAATGTTATCCCCTTTCCTGGTTTCCCCTCCAGAAACCCACTATCCCATCCCCCACCACCCCTAATCCCCCCTCCTATGAGGTTGCTCCCTCCCACCTCCCGCTCCTGACATTGCCCTACACTAGAGCATTGAGCCTTATCAGGGCCAAGAGCCTCTCCTCCAATTGATGCTCAACAAGGCCATCCTCTGCTACATATGGGACTGGAGTCATAGGTCCGACTATGTGTTCTCTTGGGACAGTGGTTTGGTCCCTGAGAACTCTGGGGGGGGGGTGTTGGTTGGTATTGCGTTCTTCTTATGGGATTGCAGACCCCTTCAGCTCCTTCAGTCCTTTCTCTAACTTGTCCACTGGGGACCATGTTCTCAGTTCAAAGGTTGGCTGCTAGCATTCGCCTCTGTATTTGTCATGCTCTGACAGAGTCTCTCAGGAGACAGCTATATCAGGCTCCTGTCGGCATGCACTTCTTGGCATCAGCAATATTGTCTGGGTTTGGTGGCTGTATGTATATGGGCTGGATCCTCAGGTGGAGCAGGCTCTGGATAACCTTTCCTTCAGTCTCTGCTCCAAACTTTGTCTCTGTATTTCCTCCTGTCAGGATTTTTGTTCCCCCTTCTAAGGGGGTCTGAATCATTTTGGGCTAATATCTGCTTATCAGTGAGTGCATACCATGTGTGTTTTTGTGTGATTGAGTTACCTCACTGAGGATATTTTCTAAATCCATCCATTTTCATAAGAATTTTATGTAGTCATTGTTTTTGATAGCTGAGTAATATTCCATTGTGTAGATGTACCACATTTTCTGTATCCATTCCTCTGTTGAGGGACATCTGGTTTCTTTCCACCTTCTGGCTATTATAAATAAGGCTGCTATGAACTTAGTGGAGCATGTCTCTTTGTTATATGTTGGGGCATCTTTTGGGTATATGCCCAAGAGAGGTATAGCTGGGTCCTCAGGTAGTTCAATGTTCAATTTTCTGAGGAACCACTAGACTGATTTCCAGAGTGGTTTTACCAGTTTGTAATCCCACCAACAATGGAGGAGCGTTCTCTTTCTCCACATCCTCGCCAGCATTTGTTGTCACCTGAGTTTTTATCTTAGCCATTATGACTGGTGTGAGGTGGAATTTCAGGGTTGTTTTAATTTGCATTTTCCTGATGACTAGGGATGTTGAACATTTCTTATTTTAATTAATTAGCTAATTAATTAATTTTACACTCCAGATTTTATTCCCCCCCCAGCCCACCCCTGAGGGTTCTACATCCCATATCTCCTCCTACCCCCACCTCCCCCCAGTCTCCACAAGGGTTCCCCACCCTGCCCACCCCACCTGACCTCTGAACTTTCTGGGGCCTCCAGTCTCTTGAGGGTTCGGTGCATCTTCTCTGACTGAACCCAGACCCTGCAGTCCTCTGCTGTATGTGTTGGAGGTCTCATCTCAGCTGGTATATGCTGCCTGGGTGGTGATCCAGTGTCTAAGAGTACTCAGGAGTCCAGGTTAAATTGAGACTGCTGGTCCTTCCTCCAGCTTTTCACTAATACAACCAGAGGGGTCGGCAGCTTCTGTTCATTCATTGGGTGCACATATCTGCATCTGACTATTTCAGCTGCTTGTTGGGTCTTTGGAGAGCAGTCATGGTTGGTCCCTTTTTTTGTGAATGCTCCATAGCTTCGGTAGTATTGTCCGTTCTTGGGGCCTCCCTTGAGCTGGAACCCTCTTTGGGCCTGTTGCCTGACCTTCTTTCCCTCAGGCTCTTCTCTATTTCTATCACTGCATTTCTTTCAGACAGGAGGAATTATGGGTCAGAGCTATGGCTGTGGGATAACAGCCCCATGCCTCACTTGATGTCCTGTCTTTCTGCTGGAGATAGATTCAATAAGTTCCCTCTCCCCACTGCAGGGCCTTTCACTTAGGGTCCCCCCACTTTGAATCCTGAGAATATCTCACTTCCAGGTCCCTAGTATATTCTACAGGGTTTTCCCAACCTCCTTCCTTCCTGTTTCCATTCTTTCTAATGGCTCTCGGGGCTTCAGTCCTTTCTCTCCACCTAATACCAGATCATGTTCCCCTCTCCCCCACTCCCATCCTCTTTTCTTCCCATGTCCCTCCCTCCCTCCCTCTTGTGGTTGCTGTCTTCTCCCTCCCAGGTGCTCGGCCATTCAATATTCCTCAATTGAGAATCCTCTGTTTAGCTCTGTACTCCATTTTTTAAAAGGATTATTTGATTCTCTGGAGTCTAATTTCTTGAGTTCTTTGTATATATTGGATATTAGCCCTCTATCAGATGTAGGATTGGTAAAGATCTTTTCCCAATCTGTTGGTTGCTATTTTGTCCTAATGACAGTGTCCTTTGCCTTACAGAAGCTTTGCAATTTTATGAGGTCCCATTTGTTGATTCTTGATCTTAGAACATAAACTATTGGTGTTCTATTCAGGAAATTTTCTCCAGTGCCCGTGTGTTCGAGGCTCTTCCCCACTTTTTCTTCTATTACTTTGAGTGTATCTGGTTTTATGTGGAGGTCTTCTATCCTCTTGGACTTGAGCTTTGAACAGGGTGATAAGAATGGATTGATTTGCATTCTTCTACATGCTGACCTCCAGTTGAACCATCACCATTTGTTAAAAATGCTGTCTTTTTTTCCCACTGTATGGTTTTAGCTCCTTTGTCGAAGACCAAGTGACCATAGGTATGTGGGTTCATTTCTGGGTCTTCAATTCTATTCTATTGATCTGTCTGTCTCTGTACCAGTACCATACAGTTTTTATCACTATTGATCTGTAATACACCTGGAGGTTAGGGATGGTGATTCCCCCAGAAGTTCTTTTAATGTTGACTATAGTTTTGGCTATCTTAGGTTTTTTGTTATTCCAAATGAATTTGCAGATTTCTCTTTCTAACTCTGTGAAGAATTAACTTGGGATTTTGATGGGGACTGCATTGAATCTGCAGATTCCTTTCAGCAAGATGGCCATTTTTACTATATTAATCCTGCCAATCCATGAATATGGGAGATCTTTCCATCTTCTGAGATCTTCTTCAATTTCTTTCTTCAGAGACTTGAGGGTCTTATCATACAAATCTTTCACTTGCTTGGTTAGAGTCACCCCAAAGTATTTTATATTATTTGTGACTATTGTGAAGGGTGTTGTTTCCCTAGTTTCTTTTTCAGCCTGTTTATCCTTTGAGTAGAGGAAGGCTACTGATTTGAGTTAATTTTATATCCAGCCACTTTGCTGAAGTTGTTTATCAGGTTTAGTAGTTCTCTGGGGGCACTTTTGGGGTCACTTAAGTATACTATCATATCATCTGCAAATAGTGATATTTTGACTTCTTCTTTTCTATTTGTATTCCTTTGAACACCTTTTGTTGTCTGATTGCTCTGGCTAGGACTTCAAGTACTATATTGAATAAGTAGGGAGAGAGTGGGCAGCCTTGTCTAGTCCCTGATTTTAGTGAGATTACTTCAAATTTCTCTCCATTTAGTTTGATGTTGGCTACTGGTTTGCTGTATATGGCTTTTACTATGTTTAGGTATGGGCCTTGAATTCCTGATCTTTCCAAGACTTTTATCATGAAGGAGGGTTGAATTTTGTCAAATGTTTTCTCAGCATCTAATGAGATGCCCATGTGGTTTATTTTCTTTAAGTTTGTTTACATAGTGGATTATATTGATGAATTTCTGTATAGTGAACCATCCCTGCATCCCTGGGATGAAGCCTACTTGATCATGATGTATGATCGTTTTGATGTGTTCTTGGATTCAGTTTTCAAGAATCTTATGGAGTATTTTGGCACCGATATTCACAGGGGGAATTGGTCTGGAGTTCTTTTTCTTTCTTGGGTCATTGTGTGGTTTAGGTATAAGCATAATTGTACCTTCATAGAAGAAATTGGGTAGTGTTCCTTCTGTTTCTATTGTGTGGAATAGTTTGGACAGTATTGGTATTAGGTCTTCTGTGTAAGTCTGATAGAATTCAGCACTAAACCCATCTGGTCCTAGGCTTTTTTTGGTTAGGAGACTTTTAATAACTGCTTCTATTACTTTAGGAGTTATTGGACTGTTTAGATAGTTTATCTGATCCTGATTTAACTTTGGTAACCTAATACCTGTTTAGAAAATTGTCCATTTCATCCAGATTTTCCAGTTTTGTTGAGTATAGGTTTTTGCAGCAGGATCTGATGGATTTTTGTATTTCCTCAGTTTCTGTTGTTATTATGTCTCCCTTTTCATTTTTGATTTTGTTAATTTGGATACACTCTCTGTGCCCTCTGCTTAGTCTCACTAAGGGTTTATATATCTTGTTGATTTTCTCAAAGAACCAACTCTTCATTTTGTTGACCCTTTGTATAGTTCCTTTTGTTCCTACTTGGTTGATTTCAGCCCTG
The DNA here is from genome assembly GCF_021556685.1 of Rattus norvegicus. Lineage (NCBI taxonomy): Eukaryota > Metazoa > Chordata > Mammalia > Rodentia > Muridae > Rattus > Rattus norvegicus. Next base: position 246,619,276 of record NC_141534.1, on the reverse strand, counting down.
AGTTTAATTATTTCCTGTGATTTATTCTTCTTGGGTGTATTTGCTTCTTTTTGTTCTAGAGATTTCAGATGTGCTGTCAAGCTGTTAGTGTATGTTCTCTCCAGTTTCTTTTTGGAGACACTCAGAGCTGTGAGTTTTGCTCTTAGCACTGCTTTCATTGTATCCCATAAGTTTTGGTATGTTGTGCCTTCATTTTCATTAAATTCTAAAAAGTCTTTAATTTCTTTATTTCTTCCCTGACCAAGTTGTCATTGAGTAGAACGTTGTTCTGCTTCCATGTGTATGTGGGCTTTCTGTTGTTTTTGTTGTTATTGAAGAACAGACTTAATCCATGGTGATCTGATAGAATGCATGGGATTATTTCTATCATCTTGTATTTGTTGAGACCTGTTTTGTGACTGATTACATGGTCAATTTTGGGGAAGGTACCATGAGGTGATGAGAAGAAGATCTATTTTTTGTTTGTTTTAGAATGAAATGTTCTATAAATATCTGTTAAATCCATTTGGTTCACAACTTCTGTTAGTTTCTTTGTGTCTCTGTTTAGATTCTGTTTCCATGATCTGTCCAGTGATGAGAGTGGGCTGTTGAAGTTGCCCACTATTATTGTGTTAGGTGCAATGGGTGATTTGAGTTTTAGTAAAGTTTCTTTCATGAATATGGGTGCCCTTGCCTTTAATTCAGGATTGAATGTTCATCTTGGTGGATTTTTTCTTTGATGAGTATGAAGTGTCCGGACTCATCTTTTTTGATAACTTTTGGTTGAAAGTCAATTTTATTCGATATTAGAATGACTACTCCAGCTTGTTTCTTGGGACCATTTATTTGGAAACTTTTTTCCCCAGCCTTCTACTCTGAAGAAGTGTCTGTCTTTGTCAGTGAGATACATTTCCTGTATGTAGCAAAATGCTGGGTCTTGCTTATGTGTCTAGTCTGTTAGTCTATATGTCTTTTTATTGGGGAACTGAGTCCATTTATGTTGATAGATATTAGGGACCAAAGATCATTTTTTCCTAGTATTTTTGTTGTCAGAGGTCGAATTATGTGTGTGTGTGACTATCTTCTTTTGCGTTAGTTGAAAGAAGATTACTTTCTTGCTTTTTCTAGGGTGAGCTTCTCTCCTTGTGTTAGAGTTTTCCATCTATTATCCTTTGTAGGGCTGGATTTCTTGAAAGATATTGTGTAAATTTTGTTTTGTCATGTAATATCTTGGTTTCTCCATCTATGGTAATGGAGAGTTTTGTTGTATATAGTAGCCTAGGCTGGCATTTGTGTTCTCTTAGGGTCTGTATGACATCTGCCCAGGATCTTCTAGCTTTCATAGTCTCTGTTGAGAAGTCTGGTGTAATTCTGACAGGTTTGCCCTTATATATCACTTGACCTTTTTCTCTTACTGCTTTTAATATTCTTTCTTTGTTTAGTGCATTTGGTGTTTTGTCTATTATGTGACAGGAGGAGTTTCTTTTCTGGTCTAATCTATTTGGAGTTCTGTAGGCTTCTTGTATGTTTATGTGCATCTCTTTCTTTAGGTTAGGGAAATTTTCTTCTATAATTTTGTTGAAGATATTTATTGGCCCTTTAAGTTAGGAATCTTTGCTCCCTTTTATACCTATTACCCTTAGGGCCGAGCTTCTTAAAGTGTCCTGGATTTCCTGGATGTTTTGGGTTAGGATCTTTTTGCATTTTCTTTGACTGTTGTGTCAATGCTTTCCATGGTACCTTCTTCCCCTAAGATACTCTCTTCAATCTCTTGTATTCTGTTGGTGATGCTTGCATCTATGACTCCTGAACTCTTTCCAAGGTTTTCCATCTCCAGGGTTGTCTCCCTTTGTGATTTCTGTATTGTTTCTACTTCCATTTTTAGATCTTGGATGGTTTTGCTCAATTCCTTCACCTGTTTGATTGTGTTTTCCTGTAATGCTTTAAAGGATTTTATGTTTCCTCTTTAAGGGCTTCTACTTTTTTATTTATTTATTTATTTATTTTTAGCATTTTTTTTTGGTTCTTTTTTTTTCGGAGCTGGGGACCGAACCCAGGGCCTTGCGCTTCCTAGGTAAGCGCTCTACCACTGAGCTAAATCCCCAGCCCCATTTTTAGCATTTTTTTAAAGATTTATTTATTTATTTATTTATTTATTTATTTATTTATTTATTTATTTATTATAAGTACACTGTAGCTGTCTTCAGATACACCAGAAGAGGGCATCAGATCTCTTTACAGATGGTTGTGAGCCACCATGTGGTTGCTGGGAATGGAACTCAGGACCTCTGGAAGAGCAGTCAGGTGCTCTTAACCGCTGAGCCATCTCTCCAGCCCGGGCTTCTATTTTTTTTTTACCTGTGTTGTCCTGTATTTCTTTAAGGGAGTTATTTATGCCCTTCTTAAAGTCCTCTATTACTGTCATGAGATATGAATTTAAATCAGAATCTTGCTTTTCTAGTGTGTTGGAGTATACTGGACTTGCTGTGGTGGGAGAACTGGGTTCTGAAGATGCCAAATGGCCTTGGTTTCTGTTTTTTATGTCCTTGCACTTGCCTCTCACCATCTGGTTATCTCTGGTTTTAGCTTGTCTTGCTGTCTCTGACAAGGCTTAACTCTCCTGTAAGCCTGTGTGTCAGCACTTCTGGGAGACCAGCTCTTTCCCAGTAGAATCCAGGCACAGAGGACTGTGGCTTAGGGTCAGCTCCAGGTGCAGGCAGAAACTGGAAGGATCCTGTCCCAGACTACTCCTTGGTTCATGCTGCCTGAGGGCTCCAGGCAGATCCTATCTGTGCTCTCAGGTGTGTCAGCACTCCTGGGAGATCAACTCTCTCCTATGGGGATCCGGAACCTCCCCTCTTTCTATGCAGCTGGAACAGGGACAGGGGCTTTGACCTCTATTGTCAATATTTTTTTCCAGTCCACATGTCTCGTAGTAGAGTTCTTCAACCCATGACTTGAAAAGGACAGTAAAAATGGCTAATGGGGGATGACTGACTCCAGCTGTGAAATCAGAATTCTGTCATGTATTATGGTTAACTCTGACATATTATTGTGTCCCCTAAGCAGTAAATAATATACAGTGGAGTCCATAAATCAATTTCCACAGCCTTCTTGTCAATAGGCAAATGTCTTTATCTGGTCCTGTTCAAATCTCCCTCCCGTTCTCTGCTCTGTCTTTTATATGATATGCAGATGGTAATTCTTCTCCTTTTGCTTATGCAATAGATTTCTGAGTTGCAATAGTACAAAATGGATAATAGAGATAAATGTAGAACTTCAAAGTGGAGAAAATGTATGTAATGACTTCAAGAAAGCTCACTTATAATCCAGATGTGCTTCTCTGTACACACATGTGCACACATGAGAACACACACACACTGTACATGGCAAAACAGTGGTCTCTCGGGGCGACTAATGCCATTTCTTTTCTGGTTGACTCTACAAATGCAAGGTTTTTGTCAGCACCACAGTACAAATAGTCTACTCAGGTTTCAAGCAGGGAGGGCTTGTTCACGTGCACTGAAAACTATTTAAAACCATAGCTAGACAATTCCATATATTGCTATCTTATGATATCTGTGAAAAAAAAACGACATGTGCAAGAAACTGCCCACTGTTTAGAATAGCACGTGGTTCAAACCATGTACAATTCACCACAGCGGGAACCTGCCATGAACTGTGGAAAACCACACACTGGCGAAAATGCAGCCACAAGTGCCGGCACCAGGATGGACTGATATGGAACATTCTCCCCCAAATTTCATTAAGTTGAAAAAGCAAATTGCAGAACAGTGTGTGAAATACAATACAACTTGTGTCAAAAACATTTTTTTGAGAATTGTATTTGCCTGGGAATGCATAAAATATCTCTGGAAGAATCCCAAAATTCTAGTATTATTGTTTGCCTCTGGAGAAGAAAATGGATTATCTAGGGAGGAGACTGCAGTTCCTTTTTTTTTTTTTTTTACATTGTAAACTATGTGGCCACAAATGAAGGAAAACACAAATCAAAACATGGTTTGATCGGGTTTAGATGTGTTTATTTACTTTAGTAAAACACACATAACAAAATTCATCATTGCAAACATTATTTAAGGGGAAATTATTATTTAAGGTAAACAAAGCTAAAGGATACGGCCATCTTGTCTTTCAAAGACAATATCCTATTTCCTTCCAGAGATGTTTCGTTCCTTGAAGTTAATATGATTCCCATTTTTAGAAAGCAACAGTTATTTTGCATTGTTTTAATGTGTATTCATTTAATTGTGTTCCCTACAACATAACCTTTTAAATTTAAATTAAATTTTAATTTTAGTATTTTGAGTAATTAAAAACCACTCGAAACTTTATATTTTCTCTTTCAGGCTGGACATGGGGCACACATGTTCACAGTTCCAGTGCTTGGGAAACTGAAACAGGAGAGGCACAAGTTAGCAGTCAGCCTTAGCTGCACAGTGAGCAGCTTCCAATAGAGACCTTGTCTTCCAATAGAGAGCAATTCGTTGACCGTGTATTATAATTCTAAACATAGATTCACTGAGCACTGGGTGAGTTGATTTCCTAAAACACACAGTAGTGAATGCAAACGCACAGGGATATTTTAACACAGTGATGATTTGCCACCACAGTATTACACTGTCACTAATAGGTCATCCAGAACCCAGGCCCCCAAAACAACCAATGAACATCACAGTTAAATGACGCTAAGTCAGATGGACTTCCTTAACAATCGTTTACAAACTACTCCAGTAGAACACTACAGGATCTATATTCTTTTCAGACTACGGGACATTTTCTAGTAACACCACACTTAGCGAGTCTTAGAAAACTGAAATAACTTCCTGTATTCTGTCTCCTCATAACATAATAAAACAGAGATAAACAGTAAAAGAAGCTTCAGAAAATGTATAAACTCATGGTGATTGAGCACCACGTTATTGGGTGAGTCACTAAAAATAATCCTGGAATGGAGAGGAGCTGAAAACACAACGTACCAAAACCTGAGAAATATGAAAGAGACTCTCAGGTTATGGTTATAATTGTAAATGCCTACCCTAAAAACAATAAAAAATATTAAATAAATAACAATAATGCACCTTATGGTCTTGAAAAAGAAAAGCAAATCAGACCCCAAATCAGTAGACGGAGAGAAGTAATAAAATCTGGGGTCAAAATGAATGAGGCAGAATCAATGAAGGTTGGCCAGATGGCTTGGTGGAGAAAAGCATTTCTGCCAAGCCTGATGACTGGATGGGGTCTGATCCCCACGACACACAGGGAAGGAGAGAGCTGACTCCACAACGTTGTCCCTTAACCTCCACACACGTGACTTGGTATTCTTATATCTTTTTTTAAAATTTTATTTATTTATTATATATGAGTACACTGTAGCTGCCTTCAGACACACCTGAAGAGGGCATCAGATATCGTTACAGATGGTTGTGAGCCACCATGTGGTTGCTGCGAATTGAACTCAGGACCTCTGGAAGAGTAGTCGGTGCTCTTAACCACTGAGCCATCTCTCCAGCCCGTGACTTGGTATTCTTTTTCTCTTTCTCTTCCTTCCCCTTCCTCCTATTCCCCTCCCTCTCCTTTTCCTTCTCCCCCCCCAACAGATGAATAAATTCAGTATAAAAGAATCAGTAAAACAAAGTGTTGGCTTTTGAAAGACAAGCAAGAATGACCAACTCTTAGCTAAACTAACCAAAACAAAGAGAAAGAAGATCCAAGTTAGCCAGGCATGGCCGGCATACTGGAGCATGCCTTAATTCCAGCACTTGGGAGGTAAAGCAAGGTAAAGGCAGGTGTACCTCTGTGAGTTTGAGGTAGTGAGTTTAAATAGTGAGTTATGGGCAGCGTGAGCTACAGAGCGAGACCCTATTTTGAAAACAGCAACAACAACAAATAAAAGAATATACAAATTAATAAGATTAGACATAATAGGAAAGCATACAACAAATGCCAATAAAATTCAAAGGACTGTTAAGGTGGGCCTTGTAAACACATTCAAATAAATTGTAAAAATCTATATGAAATAAAATAATTTCTAATCGCATACCATCTACTGTTACCAATATTAGACCAAGGAGATATAAGCAATTTAAACAGGTCCATAATAAGCAATGAGATTTAAGTACTCGCCAAAAATCACCAAATAAAAAAAGGGCCCAGACCACAAGGTTCACTGTCACATTCTACCAGACTCTAAATAATTAATGCCAGTGCTCATCAAACTAGTCCATAAATAAAAATAAAAAGGAACTCCAGTAAATTTATGTCTCAAAGTCTGATACCCAAAAGATGCAATTTTTTCATAAAATTCTTGGAAAGTTCATTCCAGGGATGCAAGGATATTCCATGTGCGCAAATCTGTAAGTGTAGTGTGTCACATAAATACACTCGAGGACAGAAATCACATGATCATCACAATAAATGCAGGAAGAAAAAAAGATTTTCGACAAAGTCCAAGGTCCCTTTATAATAAAATACACAAGAAACCAGAAACAGAACGAACATTTCTTAACATAATAAAGACTACATATAACCAGCCTGTACCCAATACTATACAAAAACAGGGAGGACTGAAAGCGTTTCTTTTAAAATTAGGAATGAAACAGGGTACAAACTCTCTGTGTTCAATACAGAATTCAAATTCTTAGCTAGAGCCATAGCCCCGAAGAAAAAAGTAAAACAGACACGGGGAAGAAGAAGTGAAATAAGCCTAGTTAGAGAAAACATGGTCACAGATTGATGTCTGCGTGCAGGTGAGGGCAGGCACAAGATAAGGCAAGGCCTGTGACTGGGCACTGAAAAAGTAAGGCGGGCACAGTTTTGGAGAGGAGAGAGTGGAGAGGGGAAGAGAAAGAACCAAGATAGAGGAGGAGAAGAAGGATGATCCAGATCTGTGTGACCTTAAAGGGCCACAGGTAGCTATGGATATTCCATAAGGGATGGATTTTTATAGGACAATTTGTCTTATCTAGGCGGGCAGTTTATATCAATATTAATTGGTTCAGAGTTTATTGTGTGGACATTTTGTGGGGTGAGAATTTACTAATATAAATCGGATTGATAAATTACAAACTTACTGAGTTTTAATTTTAACGGGGGTACTGGGAGTTGTGACTATAACCACAGGGGGCAGATGCTGGGACTGTGAACAGAGTTCACAGCAGAGAGTCTCAAGAGGGTGTCTGCTGCTGGGACCAGGGAGTAGCCGGCGACAGTATGGGATGGAAATTGGAAACTTAGCGAGTCAGATTGAGACATTTTGATGATTGAGATGAAAGTATCCCGCTATCCCGCGGATGCCACGTGACCCTATGGTGCTGGCGATAGTGTGAGTACATGTCTCGAGAGTTTGTTTTTTGTTTTTTGAATTAACCGCAACACACGATCCTATACTTGAAAAAGCCTCTACCAAAATAACTCTTAGAATGGATGAGTAACTAAGATATCAGAAAACAATCACATCCACGGTACCTTAACAAACAAAAAGCAAACCAACAAACTCTAGGCGTGTTGGAGAGGTGGTTCAGTGGCTGAGAGTGTGCATTGTTTTTGCAAAGGACCCAAGTCTGAGTCCCACAATCTACATCTGCTGGTTCACAGTTGCCTGTAATTCCAGCTCCTTTGGGGTCTGACTCCTCTAGCCACAGCTCCAGTACTCATGTACACTCCCAACAGGCACACGTGCATATGTACATAATTTAAAATATTAAAATCGTTCTTGATGCCTGGGAATAAACCTAAGTGAGAAACCGAAAGACCTCTAACATGGTACATTGGAAACACTGAACGTGAAGGAAATAGAAGAGTACATTAGAAAATTCTTTCATGGGCAGAAAGGATTAATATCACACAATGGCTATTTTTTTAAAAAATGTGATCTATAGATTCAATGTAGTAGCCATAAAAACTCCACTGTTATTTCTTCTTAGAAATAGGAAAATTCCAAAAATTCATATAGAAGCATAAAAAAAAAATCCCAGATAGTCAAAGGAATATAGGGAGGTGGGAATAGTGTTGGAGGTATCATAATCCCTGATTTAAGTCACTCTGCAGAGCCAAAATGGTGAAAGCAGCATGGTACGAACAGAAAAGCAGATGCCGACCCTGGGCTACAAAAAAAGGACCCAGGTACAGCCACCCACGTTTTCACCAAGATGCTAAAAACAAACATAGCCTCTTCAACAAATGGTGTTGGGAAAACTGCTTATCTACATCTAAAAAATGTGAAACTACAGTTATAGCTCTTCTCCTATAAAAATAAATTCAAAGTTGGTCCAAAATCTTAATATAAGACTCGGAATTCGAGTTGGTTGGAAGAGAACTTGGTCAAAACACTTCAAGGTTTAGGAGAAGTAGGCAAGGATTTACTGAGAAGACTCCAAAAGCTTGGGATTAAGGCCAGGGATTGATAAGTAAGATTTCATGATGTTAGAAATCTTCTGTGCAGCCCAAGAAATCATCAGGAAACCTAGAGAGCGGGAAGAAGTTTTGCTAGTGATAGGTCTGGCAGAAGATTAATATCCAAGCTATATAAAGAACTAAAAAACCAATGAGGATCGTGACGGCTTAGTGGGGAAGGGCACCACTGTCAAATCTGAGTTTAATCCCTGGGACTCACCTAGAGGAAGGAAAGAATGACTCCCACAAGTTGTCCTGTGACGTCAAGATGTACAGTCTAACATGTGAATATACGTACACACGTTTTTAAAAACTCAGTATCTGAATCCCAAACACCCCAAACAATGAATGAGCTAAGGAAATGGACAGACAGCTCTCAAAAGACGGAGGGTGAGTAGCCAGTGAGCATACGAAGGCTTGTCCAGCATCCTTAGCTACAAAGAGATGAAAATCAAAACTTCACTGAAAATACATTTCACCCTGGAATGTCTTTCAGCAAGGGAAGAACTACAAACGCTGATTAGCATGCAGGGAAAGAGAAGCTTTCCACTGCTTGTGGGATTATAGACTAGACCAGTCTCCACAGACATCACTAGGGAAGGAACTCCAACGTCGGCATGCCCTATTACAGATAGACGTGTACAGCTGTCTTCATTGTAGAGCTATTTGTGACAGTGACACTGTGGAATCAGCCTGTGTCTGTAGCAGATGAATAAGTAAAGAAAATGCAATATGTACACAATGGATCAGCCTATCTGGTTATCCTCCACCTCCACCTGCCTCCTACTGGTACCCGAACTTCCCAGCCATGATGCTGAGGTTACAGAAGTGTCCCACCATACCCTGATTTTGTGCACACTGAGGATGCAAACGTGGGTCCTTATCTTAGGGTTTAATTGCTGTGAGGGCACAACATGACCAGGGCAACTCTTAGAAAGGCAAACATTTAGTTGGGGCTGGCTCAGTTCCAGAGGTTTAGTCCGTTATCGCCGTGGTGAGAATCATGCCAGAAGTGTAGGCAGACATGGTGCTGGAGAAGAAGCTGAAGAGTTTTACATCTTGATCTGAAGGCATCTGGAAGGAGACTCTTGATTCCACACTGGGCGGAGCTTGACCATGGAGACTTCAAAGCCCAACCCCACAGTGGCACACTTCCTCCAACAAGGCCACACCTCCTAATAGTGCTACTCCCATAGGACAAGCACATAAATCTATAGGGGTCAAACCTACTCAAATTACTGCAGTCCTCACGCTTAGTGGTAAAGTACTTTACCCACAAAGCCCTCACTCAAGGTTGTCCAGTACATTTAAGTTCAGATTCCTTCATGTTTTAACACACAGACCTGGTTAAGCCATTACACTTTCATAACTCATTATCTACCCCCTGAGATCTCTTCCTCCTCTCTCATGGCCCCATGTCTGGCTTCACATCACACGCATGTATATGAAGTTAGATTTAGATCACACGGTTAAGAGAAAACATGGCACCGATCTCTGCGTTTGACTTACTTTGCTTAGCAATAATGACCTCCAGTTCCAAACGTTCTCTTGCAAATGTCAAGTCTTCATTCTTCTTCACAGTTGAATAAATTGCCATTGCATGTAAGCGCCAACTTTTCTTTGCATATCCTTTGATTAAATGGACCTCTAGGTAGGTTCTGGCTATTCACTATTGTGATCAATGCACCGATAAACATGAATATGTAAATATGTCTATGGTATAACAGCATAGGGCCCTTTGAGTATATACTCAGGACTGGTACAGCTGGGCCTGATAGGGGTTTTGTTATTTATTTATTTATTTATTTATTTATTTATTTATTTGTTATTGAGGAACCTCCACACCAAATTCTATAATGGCTACACTAGTCTACGTTTTCATATTAGCATGTAAATGTTCTTCTTCCACATTTTCACCAACTTTCTCTTCGAGACAGGGTCTCACAATGTAGCTCTTGCTGGCCTAAACTCTTGAGTGCACAAAGAGCTGTCTGCCTCTGCCTCTAGGATCAAAAGTACACGTGTACCTCTAAGCTGTTGTTAGTCTCTTGATGGCAGCCATTTTGACTAGACCATAGAGGAATTTCAATGCAGTTTTAATCCACATTCTGTTGATGACTGGGGAGGTTAAACATGTCCTCAAGTATTTATTTTAAATCTGTATCTTTCCTTTGGAGAACCGTCTGTGCAGGTCATTAGTCTATTTATTGATCGAACGTTTTGCTATTTTGTGCCTTCTTTTGCAGCTCTAATAGGTACTAATCCTGTCAGATGGATAACTGGTCGATTTTCTGCATTCTGAAGGCTATCTCTTCACCCTGGTGGTTGTTTCCTTTGTGATTCATAAGCTTTTTTTTTTTTCTTTTTTTTCCGGAGCTGGGGACCGAACCCAGGGCCTTGCGCTTGCTAGGCAAGCACTCTACCACTGAGCTAAATCCCCAACCCCTTCATAAGCTTTTTAAATGTCACACAAGCCTGTATTCCAATTCTCAGAGTACTTTCAGAGGTGATTAGAGCCTCTCTCAAACAGTCCTTATATTAGCTTATGTCTTCAAGCATTTTGCTGCGCTTTTCCTGAAAGTTTTCTAGTCTCCTAGCTTACATTGAGGGCTGTGATCCATTGAGAACTGAATCTTGCTGAGAGACAGTTTCATTCTCTTATGTGTGAAAAGCCAGGTTTCCAAGCATCATTTGAAGAGGTCTGCTTCCCAATGTGTGTATCTGAGATTCCTGTCAAAAATCAGATGGCTGTGGCTGTATGAACTTATTTCCGGGTCCTAGTCTGCTTGTCTATATGTCTGGCTTGCTATACAATACCATACTATTTTGTTACTATGTCTCTGTAATATCATCCGAATTCTGCAAGCTTGGATGCAACTCAAGAACAGAAGTTGAGGAAACCATAGCTGTGGTCCACACAGAGCTTTGTACTCCATTATTGCACAGACCCTGTGGAGCCCAGGAGCATTTAATAAGGTCTCGTGAAGCCTTGAACAATCCTGTTATCAGTTCATGCTTTGAAAAACCAAGAGACACATAATACTGATGTGTTTTGTTGGAAAGTTGGGGGATGGTGAAATCACTTGCCATGCTCAGTTTTACTTGATGGCCTTGGGGGTCTTGTTTAAGTGAGCCTTGAAGATCTGCAGAAAACCCGTGCAGTGCATTTCTGAATTCCAGCTATTTGCTTTGGTTGTTCAAAGCAAAACCAAATAGCTTGACTATCTTCCATGGCGTGGATCTTACCTGTGGGAAATTAATTCCATGGTTAGAAGTTGGCTAACTGTGATGACTAAATGTCAGTGTTGACATTTAGACTACTAATGGTAATTTTCTTCATCCATCCTGTGTTAGTTTTATTTCAAAGCACAACAATGAGACAGACTTCCTTTGGTCAGCAATAGGTTCACCAAACTCTGAAGAAGGTGGTAGAAAACATGGCCAGAGAAGTACAGGCAGATGTTTTCGAATCAGTGGTCAACAAAGTTATCCCAGGGAGCCAGGAAGGTAACTCGGGTGAATGATGGCTGAGCTTTAGGTCTGAGTACAGACCGAGCCCCCATGTAAAAGGCTGGACAAGGCGGCACACGCCTGCAAGTCTGGTGTTGTAGGGGAAGAAAGTGGATGCTTAGGGCTTTCTCGTGAGCTAATCTAGCAGTTGTGGAGTTCCAGGTCTCCTGCCACACATCCTTGCCCCATTATTGGACCCTGGCCTCCCCTCTCTCACAGGGTGCTGGGAGCATAGGCTGACGCTGTCTTACCTGCAGTGTAAGACTTCTTTCATCCCAGAATGTAGACAAATTTCCCAAGGTGATTGATTCTCTGTGAGTGGTTTGGCTAATCTTCTGTAAATGGATAGAAGGGATCCCCAGAATCTTTGATGTGGGTGCCACCCTCCTCTAGGACCACGTGAGGAGATGGCACAATTCCACCTGAAATGCTAACAGTTTCCCCAAATATGTAGCATAAGGATGAAGTGGCTTTGAGGCAGGCAAACCCCAACCCCTTCTCATCCCTCCCCATTCACTTCCACCATTTAGACTGAGCAGATGGTTTTATAAGGCACTTACAACCTTTTAACCACAATGGGCCATTGATAAACACATGTGGGAATCAAACTGCAATTTGCCAGTTGCTTGGTAAGCATGTGGTCAGTTCAATGGAAGTCATATATATATGATTCAAATCTCTTATGGCTTCGAGGTCTGAGAGTAGAATCATCTGTCTGCTCAAGTAGGAACAGACAGATCGCAGCTATGTGGCAGCCGGGAGACATGCTGGGCTTTCTTTTTAGTTGGCTACAGTTGTTCAGCGGCTCCGCCCTCCCTAGTCATAGCAGAGCCATTCACTCGGTGCAGCTGGAGATGCGTCAATGCAGCTAGAGCTCCCTGCCCCTCCTGCAGCAAGCCCGGAAGACAATCTGTCTCTTCTTTGTCTTTGTGCATATCCTGCTTCATCAATCATAGGCTGACTTCATAGTGTAACTGGGGCAGTGTAGAGGAGAGAGGGGTGGGAAGCCTGCTGGATATTGCAGTGAAGGCAGGGTTTGCTTTAACAGAAAATACTGTGCACCAGGATGGATGCGGAGTTAGGGAGTCTGATCCCTACTGCTGGTGGTGATGGGACGGTGTCTGTAGTACCAACTCATTCACAGTTTATGAACACAGGAGCAGTAGGAATAAATAAAGCTATTACACTGGGCACGCACTGTATACCCAGTGTGTACAAAAGACTACTTGGAGAACTTTCTTTAGAATTCACAGAGAAGGTGGCAGCATCACCCCTAATTCAGACGTTTGCTCATGCTTTCCACGGGTTCCCAAGGTCCAACACCTCTGTGGACACCTCTGGGATGATCCTGCAGGGATACCCATTAGCCCTGTAGTTCCTTACTATGAGACCGTTCAGTCTCTACTCGTACCTCCTTCTCGTTCACCTACCTGGGAAGCGGGAGACTGGGGACGGTGGCATCCATCATTCTCGTTTCTCAGCCCCCACGGCAACCCTGAATAGCGAGGGGCAGAGCTATTGATGAGGCCAGAATTGACATTTCCCATGAAACAGGACCAAAGCTCTGCCCTGGCCTGCATGCTGTGGGTGTTAACCAGCAGAAGCTTAACCCCTCTGTCAGGCCAATGGAAATCTGTCCCCACCTCAGCCTTCACCACCTTCTTAGCTCAGGGCACACTCTGTGCTCATTGGCTGACTCAGCTCTCTGCTTGCTTCAGTCCATTCATAAGGCCTGGAATATTGGCAAGATCTGGCCTGAGAAACAAGGGGAGGGCGGGGTGCATACTCGAGGGCGGAATCCTTTAAGGGGTAAAAGGAAACAGGAGGGATAGCATTCCTCTTCATCTCCCCGCTGCCTGCCTCCTGCTTGCTCCCCTCAGGATCTTTCAGGAAATTAACTGGGCCACCCAGGAAGAGCCACACAGTTTTTGATGTCCAGCACTTTATCCCGAGAAAAGGCTCATGTGACCTGGCCACTAGGAGGCAGGATTGTCACCCCAGACAGCACTTCTGCTCCCAATATTCCCAAAGTTTCTATTCCCAAGATGGTTCTCTACAGTCACACATTGTGGGAGGAGAGAGAAAAGACCTGAGGCGGTGAGTGAGCCACTTGTCTACCTGTCTGTCCTCACGCTGGTTTGAACCTTCCTCAAGGAAGGGTCTACTCCTTACCTGCCCTTCCTCTTTTCCGGGTCACAGTAACTAGAACCGTCTTGCCCACAGTAGGTCTTCAATAAACTAGTAATATTTTTGCAAAAATTGAGAAAAGGGTGACATTTAAATTTATTGAGGTTACAAAATAATTACAATGTTTCTCCCCTCCTGTTCCTCCTTCGCACCCTCGTGTACAAACCCCACTTCCTGATTTCTTTCAAATTCATGGCCTCTTTTTCCCCATTAATTGTTATTGTATGCATAACGTATATACATATATACTCCTAAATATTACTTCCTCAATCCATGTAATGCTGCTTGCATGTATGTTTCAGGGCCGACCGTTTGGTATTGGTGTTCTCTTCCCTGGGGAAGACTGTTTCTCTTGCTCTCAGTATCCCTTAGCTCCCTGTAGTTCTTTGGGTAGGGTTGAGGCCTCGTGGGCTTTTCCCAGAAACTTTGGCATGCCCGCTGTAGTTGTCCTTGACCAGCTCATGCTTGGACAGTCGTGTTGGTGAGACCTTGTTGGGTGTAGCTTCCTACACACAAGCCTGCCCCTGGGCTCATATTGGTGGACACTATGGGACACAGTATATAGGTGAGAAAAACATAATGCAGGAGAAAGGAGAACACACATAAACATAAAAATCAGGCCTTTCGAGGGGAGTGGTTTGGAAAGGTTAAATGACATAGACAAGGACACAGATCTGAGGAGGAATGGAGTGAGGGCTCCCAACCTTTCTCTAGCAGGAAAGCAGCAGACCAACTAGAGCTAGAGAGATGGCCCAGTGTTCAGAGCACTGGCTTCTCTTGCAGAGGTTCTGGATTCAATTCTCAGCACCTACATGGAGGTTCATAAGCAAGAGAGCAAACTCCATTTTAAAGGAGAGCCACATGCAACTAGACCCAAGGACGTGGCCTTGCTCTCACAAAGCTTCCCTGGGATTTCTGCACCATTTAGCAGATCTTTTCTTCAGTTTGTCCATCCTGACCCGCAGCCCCTCATCACAAGGAAAGAAGATATGAGGTGAAAGGTGGTGACAAGAGACTATGTGCCTGTGTAACTGTCAGAAGGGCTGTGCCTATCCCCATGGTGCCTGCTGCCCTGCCTGCTCTTGGGTCCTGGGACACTGTCTTAGGGTTTTATTGCTGTGGAGAGACACCGTAATCAAGGTAACTCTTATAAAGCACAACATTTAATTGAGGATAGCTTACAGTTTCAGAGATTAACTCCATTACCATCATGGTAGGAAACATGACATCATGCTGGCACAATTGGTGCCTGAGGAGGTGAGAGTTCTACATCTTGGCAGCCAAAAGGAGAGACACTTTTCTGCAGAAGTCATGAGGAGGCTCTCTTCCACACTGGGTGGGGTTTGAGCTTAGGACCTCAAAGCCCACCACAGTGACACACTTCCTCCAATAAGGTCACACCTCCTAATAGTGTCACTTCTCATGGGCCAAGCATATTCAAACCACCACATTGACCTTATGTGTCCCTCCAGCAAGTGTGGCTTTAGTCTTAAGGTCATTTTAATAGACAAAGACACCCAGTTCTTTATCTACATGTCCCTGGAGTTCTGCATTGTCCCTGCGATCTGTAGGGAGGTCTACAGTTTTATGGGTTTGCTTACCTGCTTTAAGTACTCGCTTTTCCTTTTATTTATATCAGGCAAGACTGCATTTGGCTTGATCTATAATGGAATATAAGCAGAGAGCCAAAGAGTAAATTGTAAATGTTTGGAGCGATTGGAACGATCATCTTTGGTTCAAATCTGAATTCTGTCTCTAGTTGCAAGCTGAGAGGGGATTTCCAAATAGCACTTATTTATATAACATTTACTATGTTTATTTGTTTCTTTCACTTATAAAACATCAGCAGCACATTCCATTACCTTAACTCTTAAAATCTGGGGTTGAGAAAAGCATACAGACTGGTTGAGTTCTTGGTTACGGTTCAAGACATGGAGTTTCGGAAGGTCGGGAGTCCTTTCAGGCTTCCAGAGCTTTGAAAGGGCTTATAACCCATTGACTCTGCCCCTCGTCTTGACATCACAACAAGAACATTTCTCTGCACTTTCCATCAATGGGGATTTCTCTAAGTAGGGACTCATTTCTGGGGGAAGAATGGGGTCTACTATGGTCAAGATCTTACTTTCCACAAATGCTTTTTTCTTTTTCTTTTCTTCTTTTTTTTTTTTTGTTTTAATTAGGAAACAGTCTTCTCTGAACTTTTAAAACTAAACACACACATGCATCGGTTCACACATGTGTCTTTCTCAGTTCTCTGTGTGAATTCTTATCAGTTTTCCTCCTTCTTGCTTTAAAATTAGTGTGTTTCTTTAATTTACTTTGTTTTAGAGGTTATTATATAATTATTTCTCCCTTCCCTTTCCTTCTTTCAAACCCTTCCATTTATCTGTCCTTGTTGCCTTTCAAATTCATGGCCTCTGTTTTCATTAATTGTTGCATACACAAGCATATATGTTTCTAAATACATTAATGCGACCTGCTCAGCCTGCATAACATTACTAGTGTGTGTTTAGGGCTGACTATTTGGTACTAGATAACTGATTGGTATTCTCTTCCTTGGGGAAGACTGTTTTCTCCTGCTCTCTGAATTCCTCAGTTGACTGTAGTTCTTTGTGTAGGGGTTGAGTCCTGGTGGGATTTTCCCCATCCATGTTAGCATATCTGTTGCTGTTGTCCTTGTTCATCTTGTGTTTGAGCAATCATGTATGTGAGACCTTATGGGCATATTCTGATATTCCTCAGACACAATCTCACAGAAAACTCCTGAACCCCTGTATCTGACAATCTTTTTGCTTTCTCTCCTGAAATGTTCCCTCATCCTAAGGTGTAGGAGTTGTTTTCTAGATATAGCCTATGGAACTGGGCTCCACAATTCTGCATTGTTACTAGTTGTGGTTTTCTGTAATGATCTCTGTCTGTTGTGAAGAGAAGTTTCCTTGATATTGGGGCAAGCACTCCACTTATCTGTGGGCACAAGAAAACTATTTCGATTCCGTAAGGGGTTATGTGGGTTTAGTAAAGTGGTGGTTGTAAGTTCTCCTCCAAGATCCATGACTCCTCTAGCTGTAGGTAATTGACAAAGTTTTCAATAATAGACGTGATTTCCTTCTTGTTGAGTGGTAAATAGCAATACTTTGTAGAGAATCTTCCAAGGTCCAACAGGTTAAAACAGACGCAAGGATTCTGAATCAAGACCACGCCATCACAACAAAGAACTGACCATCACTTGGGGTCATGGTGCAACAGCGGTCTATGTTTCAGGTATTCCTTGTTCCTGGTTGTCACCTATTGGCTTCGAAGGATCTCCCTGTAATCATCTGACAAGAGAGACAATCTTAGTCTGCTTCACAGATGGATGACACTAATGTGCACATGGGTTATTTCCTGGCATTACTCAGAGCTACCCCCCAAAGACACTGCTACAGAATAGGCTTCACATTCAGAAAGACTCTGTTTATATAAAGTGAGAAACGGCCTGAGGAACACATGCACACTGGATAGAGAGAAGTAGACATGTCTGACAAGGATACTAGGATTAAAGCGATTGGAAGACCAGAGTGAAGGGAGTTCGGGAGTCATATGGAAATGAGAGCAACCTGCCCACATCTTGAACTGGTCAGTAGGATAAATTATCCTGTGGGAAGAAGCCCGCTCCTCCTCTCGGCCACTGTGGTACTTGAGCAACCGGCTTGTAAGTGGCTATCACAGCATGGATGGGTTTTCTAGTGGGATTCTTATCCTTGAGACTCCACTAATTACTGTCATTCACAAAGACACCCTTCTTGGTAGCTGCAGAGACTGACACTGAGAACTTTCTATGTCATCCTATGGTGAGGGAACCAGTTAGCCATATGATAGCACCAATGATTAATCATATGATTATTGATCATAACTAGGAGTTCTGTTGAAACTGACCACACTGGAGGAATCGGTAATTCATCCTTATCTTAACTGACATCTACTCTGTCTGAATATGGTTTTTCTTTCTCTGATGCTGGTACTGCTCCTTATGCCACATCTGAGTTGTGGCTCATACCTTGCCCAGATTAACAGAATTTCCAGTTTATTGGTATGCTGTCCCCTGTGTAATGCAAATCTGTGGACCTATCTTATCTTCCAGTGAAGATAATATCTGACAGACCATCATGGAAGGCATTTGTCCCACTGTATACCAGGTCACCTGGAGGAACCCTGCTGTGGCATCATCCCAGGAAGATTTACCCTGCAGAGACAGTGGGTTATTCTGGAATTCAGTATGTATCACTATATATGTATATTCTGTATCACCAAAGACTGTTGGGTAACTTTATGTCTTAATACATTCTTCTGGGAACCAAAGACAAGGAAGTAAGTTTGACAGTCCAGACACAGTTCTCAAGGACCCACTTAAGAATGTGTCCTCTGATTCCTGTCGCTCTAGGTTGTGTTGAATCAGCAGTCTTTTGTTGGAGATTGGTTCTAATGCTTTGAATTAATAGGGCCCCCAAAATCAGGAATCTTTGTGTTCAAACACAGAAGGTCCTTGTCCCCAGTTGGTTTTGACTGATAAATAAAGAGCCAATGCCCAGTGGCTGGGCGGGTAGACTGAGGCAGAACCTTTGGATTTGCTTTGGCTAGAAACTGGAAGGGAGGAGGAGATTCAGAGGGAGGCAGATCAGATTTAGAGCTGCAGAAAGAAAGTCATCTGAAATGGCGGTGAAAAGGAAGGAATGTGGTTCCCAGAAGGGCTGCCCAGAAGTACTTTGGGCAGCAAAAACTAGGGGCCTGCCCAGAAGATAATAGGGCAGCAAAGATAAAACATGGATTTAGAAGGTATTGAGCCAGGAGTACTGGAGGGAAATGTATGCTAGCTGGGTGGGGGTTTAGAGCTACCCAGCCTTTGAGTGTGTCAAGTCATATTAAAATTAACTTGTGTGTGTGTGTGTGTGTGTGTGTGTGTGTGTGTGTGTTTCATTCTCAGATTCAGATAGCTCCTGGGTTGGTGTGTGTGTGCAATCCACTGGGAGCTAAAGCTGTGTAGCTGAATTTGCAGCTACAATCCTTTTTCATGGGCTGTGAGGGAGGTATATTTCATAATGGGACTCAGCAAGATTATCCTAGATCTGAAATTACTGTTAGTATTGAAGTATTGTTGACTTTTAAGGCCGGTGGGTAAAGAGACAAATACAAAAGCAATCCTGCTAACTCCATTCCTTACAGAAGTGCCTCTTCTGTGTATAAGACCTTAGAGGTGGTGTAAGCCTTCTAGAGTGCTGGCTCTCAACCTGTAGATCTTGACCCTTCTTGGGGGTCAAACAACTTAAGACCATCAGAAAACACAGATCTTTACATTATGATTCATAAGAGTAGCAAAATCACAGTTATGAAGTAGCAACCAAAATAATTTTATGGTTGGGGATCATCACAACATGAGGAGCTAACTGTATCAAAGGGTTGCAGCATTAGGAAGGATGAGAGTTACTGCTCTAGCTCCTCCAGGGAAAATTCTGTTTTCTTGTATTTTTTATTTCTAGACTTACATTTCTTGGATCATGGTCCCTTCTTCCATCTCCAAAGTCAATGATTCATATTCTCTCTGTCTCTCTCTCTGTCTGTCTGTCTCTCTCTCTCTCTTCCCATCCCTACCTTCCTCCCTCCCTCTCTCCTTTCAGCATACTATCACATTCAGTATGTAATAAAATACCTACCTTTTAAAGACACTTGTGTTTTAATTAAGAGGTCACCTAGACAATTTAGAATAATTTACTATCTAAAAGTATTTAACTTAACCACATCTTAAAAGTCTAATTTGCTATACAATAGCTTTGGGGGCTACCAGAAACACTAGCATATGAGAGCACTAAAATGAGATGCTCAGACATTCTAGTACACACAGAAGCCTGGGAAAGTGAAGAACAAACAGCATTGGCCAGTGTAGAAAGAGAACTCATGGCTTATCCTCTATCCCCCTCTCAGACACTGACACACTTTCAGACACTCAGCTATCAGGGTGACTCTCCCACGATTGGGACTCAGACACTCACAGAGCTAAGCAGAGAATTCTCAATCAAGGAATCTTGAATGGCCGAGAAGCACTTAAAGAAATGTTCAACCATTAGGGAAATGCAAATCAAAATGACTCTGAGATTCCACCTTACACCCATCAGATTGGCTAAGATTAAAAAACTCAAGGGACAGTACATTCTGTTGAGGTTGTGAAGCAAGGGGACCACTCTTCCACCGCTGGTGGGAGTGCAACCACTCTGGAAATCAATCTGGCAGTTTCTTAGAAAATTGGAAGTAGTTCTACTTGAAGATCCAGCTATCCTGCACCTGGGCATATACCCAGAAGATGCTCTACCACCCCATAAGGCCACCTAATCAGGTATGCTCATAGCAGACTTATTTGTAATAGACAGAAACTGGAAGCACCTTGAATGTCACGCAACTGAAAATGGATAAAGAAAATGTGGTTCATTTACACAATGGAATACTAGTCAGCCATTTAAAACAAGGACACTATGAATTTCACAGGCAAATGGATCACACTAGAAAATATCATCCCAAGTGGGAACCTAGACACCAAAGGGCATGCAGGGTATCGCTTATAAATGGCTATTATCCAAAAAGTACAGGATAACCACGCTATAATCGATGGACCCCAAAAGGCCAAATAACAAGGAAGGTCCAAGGGAGGATGGTTGATTCTTACTCAGAAGGGGAAACAAAATAGGTACCAAGGGTCAATGGAAGGAGGGAACTGAGTGGGAGAGGGGATGGGGAGAGGAGTGGGGGCCATCAGATGTAGGGAGAGCAGGGGAGAGAGAAGGAAAAGTGGTGGGGTAGAGCGGGGCAATCTCTAGGACATGCCAGAGACCTGGGGATATAACAGGGCAACTCTAGCTGAGACTCCTAGCACTGGAGGATATGGATTCAGAAGTGGACATCTCCTCTAGCCAGACAGGATGACCAGTGGAGGGATAAGGACAGTAACTCATCCACAAAACCTCCCCAAAATGTGTCCTGCCTACAAGTGTGGGGTATGACTGCCCCAAACTGAAACCCACCCCATGGGCAAGAACACTCTTAATGATGATCTGATATGCTTGCAGACAGAACTGGAGCTTAACTGTCCTCTGAGAGGCTCCACCCATAGCCAACGGGAAGAGATTCAGAGACCCATAGCCAAACACTACAGAGCTTGGGGAATCTTATGGAAGAGTTGGGGAAAGGACTGAGGGACCCGAAGAGGATGAGGACTCTGGAAAACCACAGAATCAATTAACATGGACCCTGGGAGCTCCCAGAGCCTCAGTCATCAATCAAAGAGCCAGCATGGGCTGGACATAGACCTGCACATATGCTTATGAGTAACTTGGTCTTCAGGTGGGTCCACCCAAAACTGGAGCAGGCGCTGTCCCTGAGTCTGCTGCCTGCCTGCCTGCCTGTCTGTGGATCCCATTGGCCAAAATGGTCCACCTTGTCTGGCGTCGATGGGAGACGGTGCATCTAGTCCTGCAACTTGCTGTGCATGGGAGGGGGTAGTGGGGACTAAAACCCAGGGGAAGGGCGGAATAGGGGAAGGATCTGCATAAGGTGGTGCTGGGAGCAGAGGGGGCTGATATATTTAAGCATCTCTTAAATAAATGTATCAATTCAACTAAAAAAAAAAAAAGAGCCAATCCTGTCTTCAAGCTCTCCAGTTCGTCTTGACCTTCAGAATAATCTAAACATTGTCAATAATCTAGAAAGTTCTGCCTGATCTGACCTCGTTAGGCTCACAGCCATTGGCGTCTGGCTGTTCTCTGTGTACTAAGCATGCTTTTACCTTGGGGAATTGCTCACAGGCTGTGTGCTCTATTTTGAAGGCTCTGTCAGCAGAGAACCATGTCAATTTCTCTCAGGCCTCTCTTTGGCTCCTCCCACATCACTCTTGTAAGCAAACAAACAAACAAACAAAACAAAATTTAAAAAAAATGTAAAACTTTGTCCCTTGCTATGTTTTCTTTCACGGGACTTTTGTAGTCTGCAATACATTCTTGCTTATATGATTATCATTTATGTTCTACACACACACACATACACACACACACACACACGCGCATGCACACATACATACACATACATATACACACATACACACACATACACACAAATATACACACATACATACACACATATACACACATACACTCACATACACACTCACACACACATACACACACATATATACACACATACATATCTACATACATACATACACACATATACATACACACACATATACACACATACACACATATACACACACATATACACACATACATACACACATATACACACACACATACACACACACACACACACACACACACACACACACTCTTCCCTTGGAGCAAGGATTTGGTTGTGGTTTTAGCTTGGCTTCACCATATGCTCAGTCCACTGTTCGCATTCAGCATGCAAAGAAAGGGTCAACTGTTCACGTGATTTGTGGAGGTCAGGTGGCACAAGATGAGAATTTGGAGATCTTACTTCTATTTTTGTTTGTTTGTTTTATTGGATATTTTATGTATTTACATTTCAAATGCTATCCCCTTTCCTGGTTCTCCCCTCTCCCATCCTCCTCCCCCTTCTTCTATGAGGCTGCTCCCCTCTCACTCACCCATTCCTGCCTCAACACCCTGGCATTCCCCTATACTGGAGAGAAGAGCCGTCACAGGACCAAGGGCTTCTCTTCCTATTGTTGCCAGACAAGGTTATCCTCTGCTACATATGTGGCTGGAGCCATGGGTTCCTCCATGTGTAGTCTTTGGGTGGTGGTTTAGTCCCTGGGAGCTTGGGAGTGGGGTGTGGTTGGTTGATTGTTGTTTTTCCCATGAGAACAACCCCTTCAAGCTCAGCTCCTTCAGTGATTTCCTCTGTGCTGTGGTCGAGAAACAACCTCCAAGTTAAATGAGAAGATGCAGGCCCAGGTTTCCCCAGCCCTCAGTTCCGAGCACTCCTGTCAAGTGCACATTTCTGGGGTTACTCCAAAGCTCTGCCTATTATACAGGAAGTCAGCCAACCATAGCTTCCTCAGAAAACAAAATGACATGTTTTTTTGTCTCTCTAGGTTCATCCCAGAGCAGCTCAACCTCACCACCTATGTGCAAGAAGGGAAAGAGGTTTTGTAAGTTATTTTCAGATCTTGTCCAAATCTTAGGCTACTAGCCAAGTAACACAACATTCAGACAACTGGGGCTTAGGATAAAGTTCAGAGCAAACCACAGAATTCAGCAGCATTTAATGGTGAGCTTTTGCTCTATCAAATCATTTGTTTTCAGACGAGAATGCAGCTCACGTAAAGTGTCTAGTAGCACAAAGTCCTATGTTAAACCCACAGCCCTATGTAAGCTGGGCAGAGTGGTACACGGTTGCAATCCTGATGCTTCAAAGGTAGAGGCAGGAGGATCGAAAGTTAAACATAATTCTTACGTTGCATATCAGATTTGCCAGCCTGGAATATATGATAGATACATTGCCTATAAATAAATAAGTAAATATATAATGAGGGGCTGAAGGGACGGCTCTGTGGTGAACAGTACTTGATGCTTTTGCAGAGGATTTTAGTTGGTTCCTAACACCCACAGCAAGGTAGCTTGCAACTCCTCCTCCTCCAGAGAGTACAGTGCCCTCTTCCAGCCTCTGTGGGCACCTGTACTTGTGTGTACACACACACATATGCATGCACACTGAAAATAAAGTATTGTTTAAAAGTTATTTATTCTATATGTGTTATTTAAATATGTTATCTGGGGAAATGTGGCCATTCATAAGAATAAAGGTTAATATTAGGTTCTCAAAGTCAATTTTTTTCAAAGACAGACATTAAAATGATTTTTTTTTCTTAAATGGAAGTTAAGTAAACAAGTGATCTAGAAGAGGGTTAGCTGACTAGGTAGGAGATCACCAGAAGACAACAAGAGATGTTAAGAAAAGAGGTGTTGGACTGGAGAGATGGCTCAGCAGTTAAGAGCACTGACTGCTCTTCCAGAGGTCCTGAGTTCAATTCCCAGCAACCACATGGTGGCTCACAACCATCTGTAATGAGATCTGATGCCCTCTTCTGGTGTGCATGAAGACAGCTACAGTGTACTTATATGTAATAAATGAATAAATCTTTAAAAAAAAAAGAAAAGAAAAGGAGTGTTGTGTGTGGCAGGCAAAAGGTCACATGTGACCTGGGTACTATATAGGCAGAGGCAGGTGAATCTCTGTGAGTTTGAGGCCAGCCTAATTTATATCAAGAGTTCCCAACTAGCCAGAGCTACAGTGAGACACTGACCGACTGACTGACTGACTGAATACATACATACATACATACATACATACATACATACATACATACATACATGGCATGTGACATGGCTACAGGATGTCCGAGGACACAGGAGAGGAAGGAAGATGGGCAAGAAACAGGGAGAAACAACAAATACAATTTTTGATCAAAAATGCTATGATGAAGTCTAATTCTTTGTAAGCTAATACAAGGTTTAAAAACAAATTAATAGAACCCATGAAAACATATTCTCTGTCATGCATAGCAGAACACCTGAAACTTACTTACGTCATTGAAAGCATGACTGACTTTCTTCCTGAACCTTGGCTGAGCATCCCGACTTGTTCATCTATGTTTCACTATTGTGTACATGTTAGGCTGAAGAACTGTCTGTGCATAGAACGGTGGTTGGAAATGACTGTACAGGACTGGATAAGAAATGTATCCAATCCTACAAGACCACCACCCCATAGATTTTCAGATCCCTCATGTAGATCACCATAGTGCCTGCATAGGACCGGTGTACTCTCCCACACTCTTAATTAATCTATAATTACTTTTATCTAATACAGTGTAAATGCTAATGCCAGTTGTTTGCTTCTGTCATTTAGGGGTTGATGGTAAGAAAAACACTCTGTATATGCTCAGCCCTGACGCACTTATTTTTCTAATGTGTTCATTCTACGGTTACCAAGGATACAGAAGGCAGACTGTATTTAGGTCTTGATTGCCACACGGTCTTTGTAGCCAATACTCACATCTGTCTTATAACACAGAAGTGACTGCAGACAATGCCTGAACAGCATGTGTTCAACCTTACAGAGCTTTATTTGTGGATTCTACAACTTAAACTGCATCCTATCTTTGTGTGTCCTGGAATATGGGTTTTCTAACTATGAAGGCTGTAAATATATACAGCTTTCATATGTGTATATATATTGATATGTACTTACATATTTAGACATATGTATATATTACATATATACATATGAAATAAAAAAATCTAGGTAACAAACTATACAAGAACAGGCATTAAGTCCCATTTGTCTGCTAACTGAGGAGTTCACCCATAAGCTTCCTGGTTGCTGCACCAACTATGGTCTCCTCCATAAAGACTCTTGTCTTCCAGGATTCTGGAAGCTTCTGTTCCTAGTCTTTAGGCAGCATTCTAAGATGAGGAAGAGGAAGCTTCCAAACTTTTGAGATCAGAGCTCTGGCCCTCACTCAGCATGGCCATAACATTCTGATTCAGGGAAAGCCATGAGTCTGACTCAGAGAGGAAAGGACCTGACTATTCCTCTTGCTAAGAGGCATAGCACAATGTTATGCTGACTATTTCTGTCTCCTATAGTGAGTGAATGTCACCAATTGAGTTCTGTCCTCTCTTCCATTTCTACATTAAAGTTTTAAGATCTAATGCCTCAGAGTTTGATTTTTCAAAACAGAGTTGAAGCATATATGATTGGTTAATATGAAGTCATTCCAGACTCCTTTGACCCAAATCAACATGACTAAGCAGAAAGGGCATTTGCAGAAGATGCACAGACAAGGAAATGACCTTTGAACCATAGGTACAGATGGAAGTGATGCAGTTACAAGTCAGGAACATGGAATCTTGATAGTTTGTTAACATTGGTAGCACTCCTAGAAGAAAGGATCACATATGGCTTGAATACTAGAAAATTGCTTTCCCTTAGTCCTCAAAGGTTGGAAACCATCCTCAAGGTCTCACTAAGTAAGAGCTTCCTCTGTGGAGAAAGATCTATTCCCCATAACCCTCCATGTGTCTTGCCTAGGCTGACCTCAAATGCTTGGCATTAAGCAATTCTCCTGCTTCAGCCTCCTAAGTAACTGCTCCTTAAATCCTTATAATGCTTTCCTTGTATGAGTCTGTATTCAGATTTTCTCTTCTTAGGACATCAGTCACATTGAATTAGAGTCGTCCCTGGTGGCTTCATATAACTTAACCCTTTAACTACTTTATCTCCAAATAAGTTCACATTCTAAAGCTTGAGGGATTGGGATTTCAAAATAAGAATTTTATAGAGATGTCGTTCAACCTGCAACAGGCAGAAACCCGTAGAAAAGGCCTTCTTCATTGATGCTCTCGGAAAGAAACAACTCTGGTCACGCCTTGTTTTCATACTTCCAGTCCCTGAACTTTGAGAAGAAATTCCGGTTGATTGGAATTGCAATGTGTGGTCTTGGTCGTGGCAGGCTAAGAATCTAGCAGTGATGAGGATTGTTTCTGCACGATCTAGAACTGCAGCCAGGAACCCATGGCTGGTTTTGCCACATTGACGATTTGAAGTTTAGAAGTAGATGCTTGCATTCACATCTGTTGATAGATTAAAGATATTCTATAAGTCACTTAGAGATTTTACAGACTCCGTCAGCTGGGAGTCCTCAGTTTGCGTGTGTACAAAAGAAAATTCCAGGCAATAATACTCATGATCTTAATTTACACCCCTCTCCCCCTCACACCCATGAAAAGATAAATTGAAGCAAACCAACAGCCAGAAACCAAAATATTCAGGGCTCAGAAAGTGGCATTTGATCACATCTGGTGTTATTTCATTTAATAACTTGGGGGGTTAAAAATGCATGACTTTTGTAAACCCAGTAAATTCCAGTCATAGATCACTCACTGGAGCTGGGCTATGCGAATGCCTCCAATCTCTTTGCCCTTGGCCTGATCCTCTTTCCAGTGACTGCTCGTTATTTTTACATAACCCAGAGAAGCAATGCTATGTGTTTTAATTACTATGTAGAGCTGTTTGTGAGTTTTGCTTTTTTTTTCACATATCTATTCTCATCTTTTTCTTGCACAGCAGAATTTATTAATTCAGTCTATGGATAAGTGTGTTGACTTTCATGAGCACTTATAATCAATTCAACTGCTTGACCTCACCATCAGATCCTAAGCTCAGTTATGGAACAAAGGCTTCTCAGGACTTAAATCCAGTTGAACAGAATCAAAATATCAGATATTGCTCTAACTTGTTGCTGTGGGTTAAATATGGTATAATACCTCATACAGAGGAGCCAGAATTATGCAATTTTAATCTAACTATGATATTTAAAGATGATGCCTTTGGGAGATCGATAGGATTAGACAAGAATTGGGTAGATCTTTCAATGCTAAATTTTGTTGGACTTCTAAGAAGAGACAGACCAGAACACACACACACACACACTTCCAGTCTCCCACTCTATTATGTCGTGTGTGTGTGTGTGTGTGTGTGTGTGTGTGTGTGTATGCAGGTATTCTTGCCTCGAAGCATGAGTAGAGGTGAGAAGACAATTTGGGGGAGTTGTCTTCTCCCCTCCTTTCACGTTAGAATCAGAGAGTCAATACAAGTCATCAGACTTGGTAACAAGTGTCTTAATGAGATGAACCATCTTGCTGGACCCACAGCTGGGCTTAATTCAAATCAGGAGTGGATACAAGGTCAGGCAAAGCCAAGAAGAGTCTATAGATGAGAAAGATAATGTTTTCAGTTAACACCGGACAGTTCATGGTTGTAAGAAAAACAGGGTATAACTCTTTAAAGACAGGAGGATTAGCCAAGGATGGGTGGGAATGGAGGAAGCAGTGCTGGTGACAATAAACAGAAGGCAGGAGGAAGAGGGTTCTAGCCTTGGTGAAGGCTGGGTATTTCGGGATTGCTCTCCCTCCATTGTGGGCACACCCCAGCTCAGGTTGATCACTACCGTCCAACTACCTAACACAATAAGAGACTATGAAATGTTCGGGGGTGTGCACAAGCATGAGAAGCCTGAGTTTCATGTTTTAAATGTTAAGGCAAGTGATCTGGACTTTTGAAACTACTGGATTTTTCTGTCTTTGCTTTGTTTGCTTGTTTATGGGGAGAGGGAGTGTTGTGTCTCTGTTCATTTGTTATTCTTGCCTATGCCATTAACTCTTGAGAGAATATATCAAAATTCCCGAATGTCTGAAGTGGGCCCCCATTTACCTTTCTGCAGAATGGTGAGGTTGCACAAAGCAATGACAGATTCGTGGCAAGAGTGCTGCTCCCAGTTCTGACGCTCTTTCACAGGCTTTACCAATCCCAACACCTCTCTTGCTAAATAGCAACACATTCTGGGACAACTCCTGTTGACGATGCTCCCACCCAGTCATGATCCATTGACCAAGATGGCGGACAAAGATACTTAATGAGTATTGGGCTGGGAGTCAGCCCCATCTTAGACCCAAGTCTCAACTCTGATGGCTGCCATGTGCTTTTGAGCAAACCCCCCCCCCCCAGCTCTTAGTTTCCTTTTCTGTTAAAAATCTAAAAATAACCCCTTCTTATGTAGTTCTCAAAATGGCTTTGCAAATGGTTTGGAATTTCAGAACAATTCTTGCTCCTATGGTCTCTAAAGTCTTGCATAGAGGGTGTGCTGTGGAGATAGCCTGTAGAGGCCCAGAAGAAGGTAATCAGGTGACATTTGTCGCCAGTTCTCCCTCTAGCTTCATTCGGGACAGGGAGTTTAGCCACGAGCATGGGATTTGAAAGCTCAGATGGCAAAGTTAGCATGCCAGTGTTTGACTCTCAGATCTCTCGGTGTAGAGAAAGTTATTCTACAATATCGGACTCAGTTTCTTTCTCTGTAAAAAAATGGAAATAGATTAAAGAGTTGTACTGAGGTTCTTTTTTTTTTTTAAGGATTTTATTCATTTATTGAATGTGAGTACACTGTCACTAGCTTCAGACACACCAGAAGAGGGCATCAGATCCCATTAGAGATGGTTGTGAGCCACCATGTGACAAGTGGCCATCGATGCTATCAAACAGGCAGGGCTGGGGAAAGGCATATCATATTGTTTAGAAATTGTCCCAGATGGGAATGTTCACATTCCACACAGCCTTACTGAAGACTTTAAAACCTTTTATAATTAATTTCATGAGCCATGAATTGAAGGGGAAAATATCCCTGCTTTTCTGGCTTGGATTTCCCTAGAAAAATTATAAAAAAGATAACAGAAAGCAAGGAATGGGGGCCTGGGACGATATACCAGTGGTTACCACACCAGTGGTTAAAGCACTTGCTGTGAAAGCTGAAGACCTGAGTTTGGATCCCCAGAACCACATAAAAGGACCTGATGGCGGCATGACCCTTAATCCCAACACTGAGGATTGGGAAAGAGAGCCTGGGACATCAGATGCTCACTGGCAAGCCAGTCAAGCCCAAATGGTGACAGGGAGGTTCAGCGAGGGCACTGTCTTTAAAAATATGATGGTGAGTTCAGCACAGTGGTGCATGCCTTTAATCCCAGCACTTGGGAAGCAGGGGTGGGCAGATCTCTGAGAGTTCAAGGTCAGCCTTGTCAGCAAAGTGAGTTCTAGGACATATATATGGTGAGACCATGCATCATAGTTGCCATCATCATCGTTGTCATCATCGTCATCATCATCATCACTGTCATCATCATTGACAATGACGAGGATGACAACGACGATGTCAGCATCATCAACAACAACAAGATTATCATCATCAACCGGGAGGAACAACAACAACAACACCTAATATTGTCCTCATGCTCGCACGCGCGCACACACAGTAATAATAATGAAAAAAAATACTGCTCTGAATCCTCTCTCCCATGTCCTACAACAGCAGATCGCTATCCTCTGTGGCTGAGGTTGGCTCAGTTCACTCAGAAGGTTTTCCGTAGAGCCTAACGTCTGTGTTCTTCGAGCTCGGTTTATCAAAGCTCTTCACTAAAAAGGTCGCTTCCTCATCCGTCCATTGGGAGTTTGTCAGGTAGCCTCTCATTCAAAGATCACCAGGAAAAGATGCTTCTCATGTGGGTTAACTCTCAGGCAAATGAGATTCTCCTTTATCCTTCCCTCCGTGAAACGAGAAATCGCAGTGTTCTAGAATGTTCATGGCTCTAGCTGCGGCAGGAAATAGTAGGAATTTTTTTGACATTTCAGAACCCTGAAGTAGCCAATTTCTTTGGTCCTCCTTTCAAAAAGTGAATGCGTCAGAAAAGAAAATCTTGGGGTTGGGGATTTAGCTCAGTGGTAGCGCGCTTGCCTAGCAAGCGCAAGGCCCTGGGTTCAGTCCCCAGCTCCGGAAAAAAAAGAAAAAAAAAAAAAAAAAGAAAAAAAAAAGAAAAAAAGAAGAAAAGAAAATCTTTCAGTAGTTTCATTGTTGTACCTGCTTTAATAATCTAAGGGTTGCTAAGGAACATGGGAAGAGCAGAGCAAAGTGATCGCAAGAGAGGCAGGAACGCAAATGGATGTGGAATGGAAAACTGACCGCATTACACCAAGAGGCAGCTGTCAGCAGAAAGCCTTTGCTGCCTTTTATAAACAGGGCTCTGGCTGCATCTCTTTTCCTTTCTGACCCGCTGTGTCTGGATTTCAGCGGACCAGTGTCTCTGACAACCCTTTGTTTCCTTAGTTCTGAGCAGAAGGCAAGCATTGCTTGTCTGCCACGGTCTCAGCCCCGACTGAGACCTCTGACCATATTTGGGCTTCTTTAATGCTCACTCCATCAACAGAAAATGCGCTGTGCAGCGGCAGGCAGCAGCCACAGCCAACACAGACAGCAAGGAAAGGAAGGCGGGAGATGGAGAAATGATGAATAAAAGGGCAGACAGCCTGGAGGGTAGAAATCCAGTGAGTCCCACTGGAGAGCAAAGAATATCCTCATCAGGGGTCCAAAGGACGTGGGACCCAAAGACCACCATGCAGATCATCGAGAAGGAAAGGCCAATTAAGGAGTAGACAGACACTTGAGTTTAATATCTGCTTATTCACCCACATAGGCACATTTATATATGACGTGTGTGTCCTCAACCTACTCATACATCAGAAAAATAAAAATAAAGTAAATAACACACACACACACACACACACACACACTCACACACACACACACACACACAACATGCTGGCAGCCACAGCAACATCTGAAGCCCTGTTGGCACAGAGTTTGGACAGGATGATTTGCTTTTTGTGTGTAATTTGTCTATACAACATGAGGTACCAATGAGCTCAACCACACGAATACCCCTTCCAATACCAAGATCCAGTCTCACTCTTGCTGGAAATTTCAGCTCACATGTGCAAAGTTCTACTTAGCATGTCAACTCTTTTCCCTAAATTGTGGTACATTTAGCTAAGATGTAGTACCTTCCTAGTTGAGTTTTATTTTCTGTCTTGATTTCCAGTTTTGGGTCAGGAGAGGGTTCAGTTTTCTGGTGTGAATTCTTTCTCTGGAATCATGCCTTGTAGTCCTGAAACTATCTAGCTCTTAATCCCTCAGTGTTCCAATAACTTGTCTTTTTTTTTTTTTTTTATGCTGGAATTAGTTTGTTAGAGAAACCCTATGGCATAAGTCCTTCCCACTGCCACCCCTTTAAGAATCTCAAGTGCTGGAGATTTCCTGAAGGGACACTCCAAGAACCTTCTGGGGCGTTGTCCCATTCCTTCGGATGCCATGGTGACTCTTGTGATTTATTTGTTTCAACGCTTCCCTGATGTAAAATATTCATAAGCATAAATAACTCCTCCCCACAAGACCCCAGAACTTTCCAATCTGCAAATCTGGGCCTGAGCTCCCTGCTTTAAATAAACTGCAGACAGATTTTTCCAGGGGAAGACACGGCAAGTTCCTGTTGGGCTAAAGCAGTACCTTTTACTGTATTTACTCCTTCTTAGGATGCCTGGCTATACGGATTTGGCAGATATTTTGATGCCGCGTTGTTTAGTGTGCAAAAATGCATTGCTACAAGAATACAGTTCTTTAGGACTGTACCTTCTCTCATTGCTCTAGGAATTACTTTGGCTTTGGATTTATGCTGTCTGGTACTATTGTGGTCCTTTCTATATATTTTAGTATGGTTTATATGCTATCTCCTTCCAGCACTTTCCCTTTTGCTTTTCCTTTTCTTTTTTTCTTTTTCCTTTTTTTAAGACAAGAGTTTCACTTGTACATCATGCTGACCTCAGTTGCATGGCCTCCTGCCTCAGCTTCCCGAATGCTGGGATCACAGGTGTGAGCCACCAAGCCTTCCTGGCCTCAGCCCTCTCTGTCTTCAACCTTCCGGTTTTCATTCTGTCATAAGCGTGTCTCCCATAAATAGCATAGGGCTGGGTTTTCATTGTTTTACAGTAAACCAGAGTGTCCTTTTGGTGTTTTTAAAATAACTAGTTTGTCATTCATTTTTCCTCTTGGTTTTTGCTGCAGTACGCATATGAGACCCATTGTTTTTCCCTTTGTAAGTGTGCAGTTGAGCAAGGGTTCAAGTCCTGATATGCTACTGTCACTACCATGCACCTCCTTAATTCGACACATGGTGAGAGCAAGCTCCCTAGTCCAAGCCCTGACTCCCCTCTTCTCCAGTCTTTGACTCCTTCCTACCACTGTGCTTCCTGACCCCATGTTGTATCATATGCTGGAATAACCTTCCTTCCAAAGGCTGAATAACATGTGATTGTGTACAAATATGACACGATGCTCTTCCACGTATCTCTTGCTAGACACTTGGGATGCTTCTGCATGTTAGCCCAGGCGCTATAAAAACGGGTGTGTATCTGTTCAAGGGGCTGAGAGTAAGAATTGCAGAGGACCAGGGTTTGATTCGCAGCACTACACAGTGGCTCTCAGCAGTCTGTCACTCCAGTCTTAGAGCATTTGACACCTTTGTTTTGCTTTTCTGTCATCAGGCACATATGCAGTGCATGTACCTACATGCAGTCAAAACACCCATACATGTAACTAATAAAGTATTTAAAAATAAGCAGAGATTCTAAAACAAGTATCTGTTCAAATCCTGTTTTTAATCATCATAGGTTTATAGCCGGAGGTAGAATTGCTGGTCCCTAAGATTAGCTGTCACCTTAAGAGGCTTATTCAACTCATTCATATTTAGGAATTTATAAATAGATGCTATATTCCTCCCACTCCAATTCATATATTTACATTTTTATTTATTATTGGTGTGTTCTACTGTGTGTGTGCCAATGTGTGTGTGATTTTATACACATACTTGAGTTTATGTGTTTACACGTATGTGTGTGTGATGTGTGTATGTGTTTACATATGTGTGTGTATGTGTGGTATGTGTGTTTACATGTGTGTGTGGTATGTGTGTGTTTACATGTGTGTATGTGTGTACATGTGTGTACATGTGTGTGGTGTGTGTGTCTGTGTGTGATATGTGTCTGTTTACATGTGTGTATGTGTGTACATGTGTGTGGTGTGTGTGTGTCTGTGTGTGGTATGTGTGTGTTTACATGTGTGTTTACATGTGTGTATATGTGTGTGTATGTGTGGTGTGTGTGGTATGTGTGTGTTTGCATGTGTGTGTATGTGTGTTTACATGTGTGTGTATGTACACACACGCATGTGTACATGTGCTATGGCACACATGTGGCTGTCAGAGGGCAGGTTTATGCAGTCAGTCCTCTTCTTCACCTTTACATAGTTTGCATAAATCAAACCCGAGTCATCAGACATGGACAGCTAGTCCCTCTACCTGCTGAGTCCATCTGACTGGCTCCCTTTGGTCATTTATTTCCTCATGTATATACTGGTTATTGCCTTGTTCTCAGATGCAGGATCTTTTGTTTGTAACCATGGTGATGCTGATTCCCAGCCGGAGTGCACCTTTAGATACAAAGTCTGAAAGGAACCTTGTCTCTTCAGTCAATAAAGGCAGAGCTGGACAAAGCTTGCTGGTTAGTGAAGGCCACTAGGCAGGAGTCAGCTTGACTTTGAGTTGTAGCTCCTCCCTTCACATTCACTTGCAGTGTAAGTTTGAGTATTTAATTAGCCTCTGCAGCTGTGAATTCCCTCATTTGTAATGCTACCAGCATGAAGGAAGAGCTCACCTGCAGGAGAAAGCACTTCCCCCATTGCTCTAGGCTCAGTTCAGGATCTGAGCCATGTCTATAAAAAACAAAACAAACAAACAAAACCCAACCACAACAACAAACAAAAACAACAACGATAATCCCGCCAAGCATCCCCTTCCTTTTGTGGCTGCTTCCCTTTCAGAGCTGGGGTCTGGCTGGTATGCAGAAGGCATGTGAGCTATGTAATCTGCTTGTCCCCATGAGAGGAGGCAAGTGGCAGGCCATTGGTTGAAGCACATCCGGGAGAACTGGGGTGGGTCTTGGAATTCCCAGATAAGGAAGTGCTAATCGGTCTGAGGGCTTCTGCTGTTGGAGAAGAGGCAGACTCTTGGTGGCTCTGAGGGCCACCAAATAAGGAAGGACATCCTTTTTCTCCACCTTATCTGTGTGCATGTTAGTGGGCAGAGCAACTTCCTCATTCATGGCAGCATCCCCAAACATGGCTTGGAAGGGACGAAGGTGCTGCAAAAAGCCGAGAGATAAAGTAAGGAAACTAACAAATCAAAGCTCCGTTTGGTGTTTTGTATGATTTCTAGCCTCCTCTTCTTTCTTACCTTCTCCTGTCGCCATACCTCACTTACCTAGAAAAGAGGACAGCTGTCCTGCCCCAAAGCTCCGTGGATCCTGCCCCGTCCAGTGTGTCTAGCCCAGGTTGGTGATTCTGATCTGTTGCCAAACCAAACTGGCTCCCCGGGGAGCCATCTGGTAGTGTTTCCAGGGGTCATTTCCTCGCCAAGCATTCCTTTTCAGTGAGCCGACATTTTTTCATCCCTGGTAAACAACCCCAGCCTGCCGGCGGCTGAGATAGGTGCTTGGCTCAGTAAATTCCTTTGTGAAACCTAAGATCCTTGTCTCCAGAGAGCAGAGATCCCCCAGGGGCTTCAGGCTTCCTCCTCACTGAATGATCCGCCCCTGGCACCCGGAGAGGCTGTGCCTGCAAAACTGACTCTTCTCTTTCTTGGGTGAATTCAGTTTAGAAGGCTGGGGCAGGCTCCTTCCGTGGGAAATCATTGTGCTGTCACCCTTGCAGATCTACACAGGAAAAGTGACAAAACTAGGGTGCGGGGGGAGGGGCAGAGTTAAAAGGTTCTGAACCCAGTCGCTATTAGAAGGTGAATGGTAAATCCAATCCCCAGGGAGACTGGGAAGGCTGTGCCTCAAAAGTGCCTAAACTAGAGGATTAGAGGTGGGGCACCAGAAAATGAATTCCATCACTTGGAAGGCAGAGGCAGGCTGATGTCCGTGAGTTCAAGGCCACCACCCTAGTCTAAATAATGAGAATCTGTTTAATAAAAGGGTGCAGGCAAAGGAAAATAAATAGAGAAAAAGTTGATTGTGTACTCATACGTCCCCTGTTGCTCTCCTCTATTATCTTCCTTCCTGGGCTTTTTTTTTCCCCTTCACTTTAGCAGCTTCTTAATGTGTATTTTCTTGGGCTGAGGAGATGGCTCTGTTAAAATGCTCCCTGATCTCTCAGAGGATCTGAGTTCGGTTTCCAGCATTTATCTGGTGGCTCACGACCACCTGAAACTCAGTTCCAGGGGACCTAATGCCTCTTCTGCATTCCCCGAGCACTGTCCACACATGGAGATTCCCACAAAACAGTGAATTCATAAATAAATCTTTACGATACACAGTTCCTTAAGCCAGAGTTTGGAAGGGACTTGGTAAGTCATCACCTGGTGGAATCTCAGAAAACTCACTTTAAAAAATACCATTGTGGTAGAATGAAATGTAGACAGAACTCAGCTCCACCCTTTGCACTGGGGGTAATGTATTTCATGGTCCCCCAAGGGCCAATAGTCAATGTTTCCCTGAATGTAGAGTGATTGGCTGAGCTGTGTGTTCTGTCCTTGAACTGCCATAGAAATACTCCCCACACCGTTTCCAGTGTCATGGAGTGACAAGAAAACAGGTCGTGACAAAGCTCTTCTGGTCCAAGATGTCTTTTTCTACCTCTGCTCAGCTGGCCTGCCATACCAAAGGTACAACACCCAGAAATGTGTGGCTTTGGAGCCTCTAAGGAAACAGGTGCTGGCTTTTGTAAGAACAGACTAGCTGCTCGCTTGTTTGTCCCTTCCATCAATTTTTTTAATTTTATGTATATGAGTACACTGTCACTGTCATCAGATACAACAGAACTGAGCATCGGATCCCGTTACAGATGGTTGTGAGCCACCATGTGTTTGCTGAGAATTGAACTCAGGACCTCTGGAAGAGCAGTCAGTGCTCTTAACCGCTGAGCCATCTCTCCAGCTCCCCCGTGCTAAGTTTCTTTAGTTTAAATACTTAGTACCTTGTGGGTGTCAGGACCTCTGTAAGAACTCCGTGTTGAGAGGAACTAACCCTCTTGCTTTGGGGCACTCAAGCCCTAGGTTCCTATCTTACTAAAAAAAATAAATAAATAAATAAATAAATAAATAAATAAATAAATAAATAAATAAATAAATAAATTTTCAAACATGTAGAAAGTTGAAGGGAATTATAAAGAGCACCTACCAGCCCAGGCTTCACCATTCATTGATAGCTGGCGTTGGTGCGGTACGCATGCGCACTCAACTCCTTCCCCACTTTTCTTTTTCTGAAAGTTTAGAGCAAGTACCCCATTCCTAAGCCATCAGAATACATCTTGGAAGCCTAATATCATCCCTCATCACCCGCAAAACCACTATCTTGCTCAAGAAAGACTCTTTGGTTAGGTGGTGATGGCATGTTCTTTTATTCAGCACTTGGGAGGCAGAGGCAGGCTGCGGTGGTTTGAGTAGGAATGATTTCCCCATAGGTTCATGTGTGAATGCTTGGCCACCCTGGGCGGCTCACAGTTGTTTCTGCTGCCTGTGGATGAAGATGTAGAACTGTCAGCTCCTTCCCAATCACCTCAAGAACACGTTTTACGGCCTTTGTATTTTAAGTGACAGAATCTAGCAGTGGCTTCCGGCCTCCAGTTGCTTTGAATCTAGGACAATCCCTCTTTCACAATTCCTAGAACAGACCTTTTGAAGAGCCCACATTGGCTGGCCATGGAACGCCCTGCATGTTTGGCTTGCTATCAGGTTCAGGTTAGACATATTTGCAAGGATGTTACATAAGTAATAGCATGTGTCTCTTGCTGCCATATTTTCAGAAATTCATTGTTTTGGGAAATGCAACAAGGACAAGTTAAGAAAAACACACCTTGATGGAATTTGTCGTAATCTGTCTCAGGAGTTGCTTGTTTCAAACGTCTCAAATCAGGAAACTGGATGGGACAATAGCAAAGTCCCTTTTAGCTTCCAAAAACTAAGGCTCAACAGGAGCAGCCTCTGAGGAAAGGTTTGCTTCCGTGGAGGGTCTGTGGTAGTTCACATAGATATCATAGCAGGAACTTCAATCTTCAATCATTTCCCTGCTTTTGACTAACAGAAGTCATTGTAGGAAATGCTCAATGAACGCTGTTATGGTGTTATTTTTTCCTGGTGTTAGGACAAGACAAATAGACTAACCCCGGATTTAGGTAAGGCACAGGAAACTCGTGTCCCAGCTCTGAGGTGTCAGAAGTCTTAGTCCTTGGGCATTCTTTTTTTTTTTTTTTTTTTTTTTTTTGTTCTTTTTTTAGGAGCTGGGACCGAACCCAGGGCCTTGCGCTTCCTAGGCAAGCGCTCTACCACTGAGCTAAATCCCCAACCCCGTCCCTTGGGCATTCTTGATGATCCAAGGATAGACAATGTCTTGTCAGTTTCTCCTCTGATTGCAAAAATTTCTAGTGAAGATCGCCCACAGCAGTTTCTGTTTTATTTGGAAATTCCAAACTGCACCAAGACACCTTTTTTATTTTTTTTTTTATTTTTTGCAATAATCTTTCTTGAAGTCAAAAATTGCATTTTGAAAACTATTTCCTCCTCCTTTAATAAACGGCTAAGAATGTTAAGATTTTCTCCCTATGTTTGCAGTCACAGAAAGCATTTATCTCTCATCCCAAGCGGATGCCCTATGTAATTGGGTGTGAAGTAATTCCAAAGTCCCATCAGAATCTTTTCAGAGCGTTGCTATGACAATTGGACTTCTTTTGAAAAAATAATTTAAAGAAAAAAAAAAACCCAGCCCTGCTTCATTACCAATTCCCCGCCATTAACAATAAATTTGGCCTTTCAAAAAGTTGAGGGGGAATAATTATGCGATCCTGCTTTAACTGATTCTTCTTGAAGCTGTAATAGATAGTAAAGTCACCCTTATCACAGCCCGAGAAGGATGGTTCTTAAGGGTTTGCCTTTCTAAAACTATGGAAATTAGTGAAGAAGGCTAAACAATAACCTATTGTTTGGGGGAAAATATGAATTTTAATAGAAAGTCACAGGCAGCTCTCCTGACCCCTTATCAAAAAAGAAAGAGCTTTGGTGAGGTCACAGCCCAGACAATAAGGCAGGGGGCTGACAGTGGAACACCAGTAATCCCAGCCCTCAAGAGAATGAGGCACGGGGATCATGAGTTCAAGGCCAGTATGGGCCTCACAAGGAGACTCCTTCCTTCCCATCTTCCCTCCCTCCCTCCTTCTTTCCTTCCTTCCTTCCCTTTCTACTCTTCCTTTTCTCTTCTTCTCTACCCCCTCCCCGACCCCTGCTCTTTCTCCAATCTTTGAGCTACTTAGTAAACCTGGGAAGATAAATGTATCTAGAGTTATCACTATGGCTGATTTGATTTGTGTTCCAGACTGATGTCGATATTCTAATTCATTACAATAGAAACTGAGACTTTAAAAAAAAAACCTGAGATTGGAGGGATGTGGTGGTGTCTGCTCACTGGGCTAGTGAAAGCCCAATGTTCCACTGTTTGAACTTTGCAGATTCAACGTTGCTGACTATACACGGTGTTGGAGTCGGATCCCTAGAGCTCTTTTTTTTTTTTTTCAAAGTTCTATTTTTGTAATTCAGGGACTAGAAATTGTTAAAGGTATTTAGGAGGGTATAATGTAAAACCAACTGGAAGAAACAGAGTTTCTTGTCTCTTCATCTTCAACATGAACACACACACACACACACACACACACACACACACACACACACACACAGAGAGAGAGAGAGAGAGAGAGAGAGAGAGAGAGCTTCCGTCTTCTTTCCTCTTCCTTGACTTGAGGCAGATGAAGTTCCACAGCAATTTCCTTGAAGTAATTCAGCAAAACTATAAACCCACAAGGACAGAGGAGTCTGTTTCTTTTGTTGTTGTTATTGTTTAGTGTGTGTGTGTGTGTGTGTGTGTGTGTGTGTAGAAAACTGTCCAACACACAGTAGAGCTAAATAAATAGTAAATGGTAATTTTCTGTTTTTTTCTTTTTTTTCCCTTCACGCTGGGAACCAAACCTAAGACTGGTCAGGTGAGAACTATGCCATCAAGCCACAAGCGACATGCTCAGCCTGGAGTGAGTACATTTTATTAACTTGCTTCCCACGGTCTTCGTCAAGACAAATCCATTAATAATCTAATTCTGAGGCTAAGATCAGACTAGCTGAACTGTGTGGCACAACTAAAGACCATAACCAGATGTAAATCTGCATCCCGGACTGATGTTCTCACAATGGAATGGAAGTTAGAACTTGGTGGAAAGGATTTTCAAACACCAAGACTTGTTCTGGAGTACAGAGAGTCGCCTTTTGTTTACCTGGAAGCTTGGGGTGTAAGGTTTTCTGCCTTTTGTTTCATTTGCTTGGCCTTGATTTTGTTTTTAAGCGTCATGGCCCTCAAAAATGCACCAGTTTTCTAAACCATCACCCTAGGAAATGCTCATTTACATCTTGGGGGGCTCTAACTGGGAGGTTGAAGTCTTTAGGGTTAATTAGCATTTGAAGGATCGTAATGAAGTCCTACCCTGCAGAGTCCTACGCCCAGAAGCAGTTACCTTTAGCTTCCTTTGCTACTAGAGGATTACCTGCCAATTAACATGAGAAATGGTGCAATTTATTTCTCACTTAGAGGGGAATTCAAGCTAAGTGGGGAAATGAATTTAAGAATCCTACTGGAGTTCAGCTAAATATTTATTTAGCCCCATTACATGCCTAGCTTTTGTCTATGCCTTTGAAGTCTCAGGCTCTGGGTGAACACTAGAAGTCAGATCCTGAAAGTTAGAGCAAGACAATTGCTAGAATAGAGTTAGTTGCATTTGCTCTGACTAAACTTTTTCTGCGGGACACTGCCCACCGACTAGAGTGCCTTCCTCTAGTATCTGTGGAGCTTGTTTGTGTCCATTGGTTGAGAGGAACAGCAGAATTTACACCAAGGTGCTTTATTTACTCTTACTGTTGGGCTGAGAGACAGGCGTCAGAGAGACTTCTTGGTATGCAGACAAATCTTTCCAAGGTGGTCAGTTTCTACCTCAACCTCCTGACTTGAGACAAGTTTGGCAACTTTTGTGTCCTATCAACAGGTCCCCTCCGAAGGCTTAACCCATTAAAGGCTGGATCTCATTCAAGAGTGTGAACCAATCAACCAACCATTCTATCTGTCTTCAAATGGACAAACCCTTAATTAGGGGAGGAAAACTCTTCAGAGTCTTTAAAACTGACAGGCCTGGAGGAGAGACTGGTTTTCTCTGCTTCCTGAGACCCCTCTCTGTTTGCAGAGAGGTTTTCTTTTTCTTTTCTTTTCTTTTCTTTTCTTTTCTTTTCTTTTCTTTTCTTTTCTTTTCATTTCATTTCTTTTCTTTTCCTTTCTTTTCTTTCTTTACCCCAATAAATAAATCCCTTACCTGCTAATTCTGTGTGTGGTAAGATTTCCCCACAGCTGCCTGTTGTGCTTCATTTTTTCCATCTTTTCTTTAACTGGCAGAGAAATGAGCCCAATCAAGACTCTCTAGACTGCATCACATTGGGCTTCTCTGGGATTTCTTCTGTAGACCGTATCAAGGTGTGGGAATCAGACCTTCAGCCTTCAGCTACCTAGCTAGTATCAGGAGTTCTCCAGTATTCTGAAAAGACTCTGTCCATTCAGGAGAGAACCCATTCAGAGCCCAGAGTAGAAGCTCTTCTCTTGACAGTGGATGCCACATCTTTGTTCAAAAAAAAATACCCCTAGAACTTTTATGTTGTTCAAATATGAATCTTTTCATTCTTGGTTGGGAGGTGAGCAAAGCCGCTTTAGACCTTGTTTGCTTACTTTCCTAACTTCTCTTTGGTGTTTTCCAATGAGTCATCCTTGGCTGTGAGGATGCTTGGATCTGGGGGTGTTTGGCTGAGCTAAGGAAGGTGAGCAGGACCCGGAGGCTATTAAAGGGGATGGCAAAGGAACAATTATAAATGCCACTACAGTGGAACAAGATGTTTTCCAAGGCAGAATCTGGCTACAGTCCTTGAGGCTCTCCTTTTAGTGTTGAGTTGGGTTTTTTTAAGGTCAAGGAATGCTAATAACAATAAAATTTTTTATGCTTTATAAAATGCCTTCATTTTATAATATAATTTCATTATAGCAAATGAAAGCAACCATTGTAAAATATCTGCCATTCTTTTGCATAGGAGAGAGGTCAGATAAGATATGCATTTCCAAGTCATCCAGCTCTTTAAAATAATGAGTTAGATTTGTTTGTGCTGGTAGAGAATGATCTCCAGGGTCTATTAGTAAGTGGGAAAGTCATATATCAAATTAATGCTTAGTAAGAGCTCAACTGAGCAACAGTCTCTATGTTATTGATCTTTAAAAGTGGATATGCATATGACCCACGCAGTTACAAATAGAGCAAGGTGTGTGTGAAAATGAAATATTTGGTATTTATGCAGAAAACCAGAATTACCCTTGGAGTTGAACTACAAAACCAGAACCCCAGGTGGTGTCTCAGGATCCTGTTCAGGAGCTGGGTGCCAGTAGAAAATGCTGCTCTCCCTCACACAATCTCTTGCTGAACAGAGGATTATAATTCTGATTATCTCTCATTAAATCTGTCAGTAGGTAAGTGCCAAGAAGATGGCAATGGGGTGCAGCCCTATCAGCTGAGCTCTGGCATCATTTCCTCCCTGGTTCTCATCAAAGATACGTCATAGTATGTTGCTAGAATTCATCTTGGCATGGAGAGATTAGACCCAGAGGCTGTGATAAAGCCAAACACACAAACCTCTGAGTTTATCTACTGTGTGAACTTTTATGGGAAAGAAGCTCCTTAAGTGATGGCCTCTCTCTCTCTCTCTCTCTCTCTCTCTCTCTCTCTCTCTCTAAGTTTTACCCTGGATTTTGAATTTTGATGAATATGATTCATTTGAAATACATTTTCCCCTTATCTAGTGCATCTAAGCAGAGAGAGAGAGAGAGAGAGAGAGAGAGAGAGAGAGAGAAGAAGAAGAAGAAGAAGAAGAAGAAGAAGGAGGAGGAGGAGGAGGAAGAGGAGGAGGAGGAGGAGAAAGAGGAGGAGGAGGAGGAGGAGGAGGAGGAGGAGGAGGAGGAGAAGAAGAAGAAGAAGAAGAAGAAGAAGAAGAAGAAGAAGAAGAAGAAGAAGAAGAAGAAGAGAGAAAAGAAAAGAAAAAACACTTGGGATTGAGGCATTGTGTTCGTGCCCAGCGCTGTGAAAACCCCAAACTGAGCAGAGTAAAAGATCAGAAGAGGATCCTCTAATGTTTAACAAATGACAAGCTAGCCCAGGGGAAAGACTGCCTGACAGTGGCTTTGCCACCCATGAACACATCCTAGTCCCTCCCCTTTGTGAAATTCAGCCCATTCCAACAGGTTCTGTCCCGAAGCTTCTCTTTCAGGGTCAGCCTGATTCTAGGGCAGCAGTTCTCAACCTGGAGTCACATATCATCTATCCTGTATATCAAATATTCACATCATGACTCATAACAGTAACACAATTACAGGCATGATGTAGCAATGAAATGATTTTATGGTTGAGGGTCACCACCACATGAGGCCACCACACTGTTCTGGGGGAACAGTGGAGAGAGGAAAGGATTGAGGAAGCCTTCCATCTGTTCTGCACTCTTCAAAGGGATGTATTCACAGAAAGCCTTTGGTCGGTTTTGTTGGGGCTCTTAGTAAATCTGAGCAGAAACTGCACCAGGAAATTTTATCTGGTTTTGTGATTTTCTGCTTCTCCTGGGTGGAACCAAGACTGGACTCCATTGTCTAGCCCTGCATCTGCAGCTAGTTGCCTAATGGAAACCAGAAGGCCAACAGTTGTCCTTCGATAGTGTCTCAGGACAGCCAGGACAGAGCACTAGGAGAGGAGAACCCACGAAGGATATCAGTGTGCTGGTTTCCAGGGCAATGTCTCATTCCGAAGGTTCTAGAAACACAGTTTACTGGATGAAGAGCTGAAGTGGGGTGGGGTAAGAATAACAACCACGTTCACTGAAGGGTGAGGGAGGACGGACAGACATATGATGGCCAGCATACAAACATAACACCCTAATTAATGCTTCCCTCTGCTACTGACACTCTCCCTTCACTCTTCTTTCATAAAATAAACAAACAAACAAAAAAAAACAAAAAACAAAAATACGTATTTTACATGACTCTGAAGATAAAATCTTTTCCTATAAAAAGACCTAAATATTTATATTTTTCATGTTTTAACATCTCAGTGATGATAAGCCAGAGACAAGTATTCCTGCCTCTCTCAAGAGCAAAGCTTTTGGCCTTGTTTGTTTCGGTGTTAGGAATAGAACACATGTATCTAGGCAGATGCCTATGAATCTCCAGCCTCAAGTGCATGTTTTTCTCAGGCTCTCCCAGGCTTTCCCCCACAGCATTGGAAAGCTTTACTGACAGCGTCAAAGTCGTGCTTCTGCTAATAACTGGGCTCATATGTGTCTCTGGACCACTCTGACCCATTTTGAGGTCAATATTCCGATTAGCCTTCTGTTTTAGAGCACATGCCATGCACTAATTATGGCCAGTGACACCATAAAGTAAAAGTGCATTACTGAATGCTTTCAATTTCTCATAATGATGGTAAGGTGGCGTGTCATGGGGCCATTTTAGCCCTGGACATCACTCCAGAGAATTCTGAACAGATATAGACAAGTGTCACCAAGACCCACTTCCCCCCGGGCTGTTTATTCCCAGGAATAGGATGTCCCAAAGCAACACTTCCAGGCCAACTGGAGTGCTGATAAGCCCAGTTATCAGAAAGATATTGCCGTGAGTGTGATGCACAATGCTTGCACTTTCCTGATAGGTTAGTCATACGAAAGCTGACAGAGAAGGAGAAAGGGCAGCGATGTGGTGCAATATGAACAGGCAGCTGTCCCTGGCTTCCCGATAAGTAGGATGACTCGCATTGCTGGGCGGTGTGGTCACTGCCAATGGAATGGCCCTCTCACATTTCTTCCTGATT
Source organism: Rattus norvegicus (assembly GCF_021556685.1). Lineage (NCBI taxonomy): Eukaryota > Metazoa > Chordata > Mammalia > Rodentia > Muridae > Rattus > Rattus norvegicus. Next base: position 246,574,722 of record NC_141534.1, on the reverse strand, counting down.
CGCACACACCACGGCCAGCTTGTCATCTCCCTCTTGGGCTTCCCAGACACTAAGTCTGGAATGAAAATTCACCTGCCTCTGAATTGGCCACCAGCGGAGGCAGGGGTGTGACTTGGCTTCCCAGGCTGGAAGATTATCTCACCCAGTCCTAGCTATATAAGAGGCTGGGGTGGAGGGGCTCCACAGGGCCAGCTCCAGGGGTTCAGCCACAAGAGGGAAAAACATAGACTCACGGCTGCCAACATGATGGTTTTTCGAGTAGAGGAGCTGGTACGTAAGACATCTTTTTTTTTTTTTTTTTTAATCTGAGAAAACCTCGTTCATCTTGGTTTTTATTGGAAAGTCCAGATGGTCTTTCCTTCTCAGGAATAATGTGGGGTTGGCCTTAGTGACTTCCTAAGAGAAGATGGGTCATGTGGGTTAAAAGTAAATTTCCATGTTCCAACCTGATGCACATCTTGACTTAAGTGGGAGAGTAAGACAGGCACCTGATGGTACTTCTGGGATACCTGGAGCTTTGCTCCTGACAGTGCACTGCCTGGGGGTGGCTGTCATTGGGGAAGAGGGCCTCCTGTGGCATCGTTTGTGGACAGCTACTCCAGGATGGGTAGCTTTGCTTCTGACTTCAACATCTTCCTCACATACAGGTAACGGGCAAAAAGAACAGCAATGGGTCCTCAGGGGAGTTCCTTCCTGGCGAGTTCAGAAATGGAGAGTATGAAGCTGCTGTTGCCTTGGAGAAACAAGAGGACTTGAAGACACTTCCAGCCAACAGTGTGAACCTGGGGGAAGAACAACGGAAAAGTGAGAAAGTTCGAGAGGCAGAGGTGAGGACCTCCCGAGAAATCTACCAGTGAGAGCTGGGTATGGAGGTCCCCGAGGAAGAGGGCAAGAGAGAAGGAGAGAAGGACAATAAGTAAAAAATGTTCTAAAGATGTCTCTTTACCAGACTTGAAGAAGCAGTGCACATGGAAATGATTCGGGGAATAATTCTTGAATTCCTCCCATCTAGAGGGTAGAATCAATGACTGAATGTGCTATGACCACATTTTGATCAAAGGACAGAAGGACAGTGTTAACCAGAAAAGCTCTAATATCACACTTTGCCTACTTAATTTGAGCCAAGGAGATGTGTTCTTTTCCATAACATGAGTTGTGGCCCAGGGATCAAAGAATACGCTTGTTGTGTTTATTGAAATTTATTTATTGATTTTTTTTATAGATTACTGACACAAATGAGAAGTGCACCAGTTTGCAGTTCTCTCTGTTTCAGAGACTCTTGAGAGAGAATGGCGTCAGTATTTGAGGATTTTAATTTGTATTTTCTATCCTTGGGTAAAACATATGTTAGTTTTTGAGAATGAGAAAAAAATTTTTATAGAAATCTGAGGTGGTACTAATTACAAAATTATTACTGAGGAACTATGCCATTGCCTCTTATCAATTAGTCAAGGGCTAATTCTACAAGTGAAGAAAGTAAATATGACTTGAATTAAAATTAGACCCCCAAATACTTTAAGGAAAACAATCACCGAAGTTAGAAACTTACTTGAAAGTGTTTTAAATTTCCTTTTTGCTCAAACTACTACATACTTTGCTCAGACTTGCAGATTTTGTTTAAGTATCACCATAGTTAGAACTCACTATATGTATATATCTATATATCTATATATATCTGTGTGTATGTATGTATGTATATATACATATAAAATATATATATTTTAACACTCGATTTCTTTTCTTTCCGTTAGCTCAAAAAGAAAAAACTAGAACAAAGATCAAAGCTTGAAAACTTAGAAGACCTTGAAATAATTGTTCAACTGAAGAAAAGAAAAAAATACAAGAAAACTAAAGTTCCAGTTGTGAAGGAACCGGAGCCTGAAATTATTGTAAGGGCTGTTTGGGTCACTGTACCTCCACATAGGTTGCAGGGGGGAGTCCTGTGCAGGGAAGAGGACTGCAGAGCTCATGGCCACTTTCTATTTCTTCCCCCTTTTTCTCCTTTCCCCTCAATCTTTCTCTTTTTTGTTCTTTTCCACTTTCCCCTTCGTTCTTTATGACCATCCTTTTCTTTCCCCTCTGTCTGTCTCTTCCTCTCCCTTCCCCTCTGTCTGTCTCTTCATCTCTCTTCTCCTCTGTCTGTCTCTTCCTCTCCCTTCCCCTCTGTCTGTCTCTTCATCTCCCTCCTCTTCCCTCACTTTAGACTGAACCTGTGGATGTGCCAAGGTTTCTGAAAGCTGCACTGGAGAACAAACTGCCAGTTGTAGAGAAATTCCTGTCAGACAAGAACAGCCCCGACGTCTGCGATGAGGTAAGCCTCATGCCTTCCTGGAGGCTGGTAAATACAGTTGCAATGTCTTCCACCTAAAAGTTTCTCCAGCTGTTGCTACATCTGCCAGTAGCATGAAAAAAAAAAAAAAAAAAAGAACGTATTGTTCCCCTCTGCCCCACAACCCCCGAATCCTAGATTAGCATGACAGATTGCATGGGGCTTTTCCTGTTCACATATAATTCTGTTTGATTTATATGAAGACAGCTCACCTTTAACTTCTTAGATCCTTCGTCTAGACTTCTATAAAGGCAAGGCAAAAAACTTACTTTTGGCAAAAGAGATTACTAGTAGTGCCTTTGATCAGACCCAAATGCCCCAACATTAGAAGGGAAAGGTGAAATTCCCAGTCTGGTTCTGTCACTTGGCTTCCTGATTTGGAGCAGCTCCTATGTGCTGTCTTCATCTCGAGCTACCTATAAGCACAGTCTCATTCTATTAGCCCGATGGTTAATCAATGCAAAGCAACCTGTCGGAAATCACGAATTTAGATTGCTTCTCTGGGGAACTGAGACGGCAACTCATACCAAAGCTGAACTTCCCTTTTCAAAGAATGAATGTAATGGTTTTTGATAGTCAGTCTAGCAACAATTTTAGATGGAGGAGAACCATCTGATGTATTTGGCATGTGCAAATACAGAAAGGGGTGTTTCAGCACTGAGATGGTTTTTGAGATTTGAAGTCCACATCCATCCTTCCTCCGCCTTGGCCTTTAGCACTTAGGAAGGGTCTAGGACAGGAAGGAAACTTCAGGTTCTAGTTGCCAGATAATTATTCTAATCCTGTAATTCCAGTGAGCTCCGGCCTTCAGATTCATACAGAACTGCTGGCCTTTTCTATCAGGTCATCGCAGACTCAGCTTCATAGCTCTTAAAGGATTATGCACATTTTTTAATACTAACCACTATCTCTTGTTTTAATCTCTGACAGTATAAACGGACCGCTCTCCATAGAGCATGCTTAGAAGGACACTTGGCGATCGTGGAGAAGTTAATGGAGGCTGGAGCCCAGATTGAATTCCGAGATATGGTAAATATATTTCTTGCTTGGAAATGAGCCAAAACAAGTAGAATGTCTGAAAAGTGCAGAAAAACGTTCAATGAAGAAAAAAATAAAAAGAAAAACTGGCTCAATTGGATTGAAAATTGATCTGAGAAAACCTGTCAAAAGCTCATTTCCCCATACCTAGGGGAGTTGGGCGATGAGACCAGGTCATATGGAAAGTATTTTCCATACATACTGAAAAGGAGAGAAGTGTGTCAGAGCGGAGGAGAGAGTGAAAGCTGTTGCGCAGAATTCAGTCACCTCAGCGGAGAGTTTGGGCCATTATCAAGTCAGTAGCATTCTGACCTTTCAATCCCCCATCCTTCCATCAGAGAGTGCAGCCTGCTCCTGGCCCTTCAGCTGCCAGCGACGCATGAGAATTTCCTAGCTGCATCCTTCATGTGACGGATGCCAATTGCCACCAATGAGATTTGGAGCTAGGCTGCATATGAAATGAATCACAGCTAAGGACAGTGGCTGCTATCAGACTGGAACAATTCAGCCACTGTGATTTCTGTAAAGACCAGTATACAATATATTTTATACCCTGAAGATTGAACTGGAAAAAATGCTTCATTTATTTATATGCAGCTCAATTTGACATTATGACAGAATGGAAAAGAAATAAAAAAAAAATCTAAAGAACCTGACCTGAATTGAATCAAAGGACACAATATTGAAGAAAAAAAAAAAAGAAGAAACTAATAATCAGAAAGTTTAGATGAAAAGACACCCAGGCCCCCAAGTTTAGGATCTGGAAGTTCAGAGATGTACCAAACAAAGCAGAGAGGTGACAGTCTCTTCTAAGAGCAGTGTACAATGACCGTGGTGACTGACAGCTGAGGTCCCTAGCCTTTGCTAATGTAAGCAACAGCACAGAGCCAGCGGGAGATGGCCAAAGCAAAACGGGCACCTGGGAGGGAGCGATAGATCCAGGAGAAGGTATTTCAGACTATGATCAGACCTACTAAAAGCTTCCTAAGGACATACTCAAATACAGCCACCCCAACACCTTTAGCTGAGATACTTAGTGGGAATCTCAGGTGTGACCCTCAAGACCAGGGAAACCCAGACTGATATCAGTTGCCTATATTTTCCCAGGAGTTTGAAACAAAAGACCCAAACCCACCCCTGACAAGATTCCCCATCACACTCTCTTGTCTTGTGTTTTTCCTTTCCCAAATAGCTGGAATCCACAGCCATCCACTGGGCATGTCGTGGAGGAAACCTGGATGTCCTGAAACTGTTGCTAAACAAAGGTGCCAAAATCAGTGCCCGAGACAAGGTACTTCACTGTCCTGTCAGCTTCTGTTTCCTTTGGAGTCCTGCCCGCCCACAGAGGTCCTCTGCTAGCCCTAATTCTGTGGACACCTCAGCCACATACCCAATTTGTACCTGCCTTGACATCTCAGACAGTGTCTGTTCTCACTCCTTCCATTGTTTTCTGATTTTTCTTTAGCTGCTCAGCACAGCGCTGCACGTGGCGGTGAGGACCGGTCACTACGAGTGTGCTGAGCACCTCATCGCCTGCGAGGCGGATCTCAATGCCAAGGACAGAGTGAGTAGCTGACAAGGCTGTGTCCACCACCATCAGCCTATTTGAAATTGCTCAGACAAGCTGGGGTATCCTGGCGGGACTCACTTCCTGGCTTCCCACTTACCACGCCTGCTTATCCTTCTTCAAGGAAGGAGACACCCCTCTGCATGATGCGGTGAGGTTGAATCGCTACAAGATGATCCGGCTCTTGATGACCTTCGGTGCGGACCTCAATGTCAAGAACTGTGTAAGTAGTCAAATCGAGGGCGCAAAAGGCTCTGCTTCTCAGTTTCCAGAATTTCTCAAATGTTTGAAAGCGTTATGTCCATGGTAATAACTTCTGAGATACACCGGATGGTTCAAAGGTCTCTATTTCCATAAGGAGAGGGTAAGACTTGGTGAGAATTCAGGTCCAGGGTCAAACATAGGGGAGACTAAAGCCTCTGCTCTGACTTTGGAGCCCAATAGTCCTTTGAAAGGTTGATCTTGAATGAAAGACGGTCAAGATTGTTCACCTTTAAAATACACATTGTGACATTGTGAGGCTGGAGAGACGGCTCAGCAGGCTGCTCTTCCAGAGAACTTGAGTTCAATGCCTAGCAACCACAGGGCGTCTCTCAACCGTTTGTAATGAGGTCTGATGTCCTCTTCTGGGTGTGCAGGCACAGCACTCATATACATAAAAAACATTTAAAACACCCACATTGGACAATTCCAACTGTCTTGGTCATTCCTGGCTGAAGAGACCCCAGAGTAGGTAGAAATATATACCCCAAATAGCTCCACATTACTCAGAACTGAAAATAATCAATATCAAATCTGGAAAACTCCAAATAGTCTTCTGTTCATAAGAATGAAAAATGTTGACATTGCTTCCGGGAGTCGCCATGCTTTTTCTGATTTTTTTAAAAAGTAACTTCCATTCATTTTCCACTTTGACTTATATGCATGTGTCTCAAAATAATTTCCTACATTATTTTGAGTCCCAGTTAAGCCTCATCTTTATGCAGGGAATGTAAGCAATTTTCCCTTTTGGCTCCAATTCCCAGATAAACATCTTTTACTATAACTGAAGAAGAGAAGGATTGCTTTCTTTCCTTTCTTCCTTCCTTCCTTCCTTCCTTCCTTCCTTCCTTCCTTCCTTCCTTCCTTCCTCCCTCTCTCCCTCCTCCTCCTCTCCCTCCTCCTCCCCTCCTCCTCCTCCTCCCCCTCCTCCTCCTCTCCCTCCTCCTCCTCTCCCTCCTCCTCCTCCTCCTCCTCCAAGCACTAAAAGACTATAAGTGTAGATTGTTGTCTGTATGCAGGTGAGGGCGGGCACAAGATAAGGTAAGGCCTGTGAGTGGGCAGTGAAAAAGTAGGGCACAGACAGAGATTCGTAAGGCTGGAGAGAGAAAAGGAGAGGAGAGGAACCAAGATGGAGGCAGAGAAGGACGACTCAGACCTGTGTGGCCTTAAAGGGCCACAGGGAGTTATGAATATTTCTTAAGGGATGGATTTTTAAAGGAAAATTTGTCTTATCTAGGTGGGCAGTCATTTGGATGTGAGTTTATTGTGTGAATGTTTTGTGCAGTGAGAACTTAAGATATAAATCTGATTGATAAATTACAAGCTTATTGAGTTTTGATTTTAAGGGGTTACTGGGAGTTGTGACTATAACCATAGGGGGGCAGATGCTAGGACTGTAAGCAGAGTCCACAGCAAGAGAGTTGCAAGAGGGTGGCTGCTGCGGGTCTCAGAGAGCAGCCGGTAGCACCGGATGGAGATTGGGAGTTTAGCAGGTGAGATGCTTTTGGCTGAGGTGAAAATACTCCAAAGATGCCATGTGGCCCACCAGTGCCTGCATTAGCAAGGGATGGTAACGATTCTTTTTTTAATATTTACCGCAACGTATAAGCAGAAATGATAGGCATGAATATAGTCACTAGGACCAGGCAGGTCGCACAAATGATGTCAACGAGAGGCTACTGCGGTCTTTGTAGCCTTGATTGCGGTTCCTGCGCCAGTACCTTGAGGCATTGTGGATCACATGTTCTTCCTGATTCATGATTCATATTCTCTCCTCTCTCTCTCTCTCTCTCTCTCTCTCTCTCTCTCTCTCTCTCTCTCTCTCTTCTCTCTCTCTCCCCCTCCCCCTCTCTCTCTCCTCTCTCTCCTCTCTCTCTCTCTCTCTCTCCTCTCTCTCTCTCTCTCTCTCTCTCTCTCTCTCTCTCTGTCTCTCTCTCTCTCTCTCTCTCTCTCTCTCTCTCTCTCTCTCTCTCTCTCCCCCCTCTCTCTCCTCTCTCTCCTAACCTGGACAAAATCAAGTCTGCATTGATTAGCATATCAAAGCTGCCAGTCTGCAACCTCCGGGATCCAGAGCACTTCTGAGTTGAATACAGATAGTACTTAGGGCTTCTCATATCTAAGGAGAAGTGTTGAGAAGTGGTGTGGTTTTAATACGTGTAAACATCCCGAGACTAGCACAAGGGAGACCAAATTTCTGCCTGAAAGTTATTTATTTACTCCACTAACATCAATTTCCAAGGAAGTAAATCTTTAAGAAGCCCCAGTGAAAATTCCGAAACCTACAGAGTAGTCAGCAGCTGGGCAGCACCGGACCGGTTCCCCACAGCTTGGTGGAAGAACACTTACCATCTGTCTTAGGAACTTAGGAACTGACTTCTAGATCCATGGTCTCAGGAGAGATAATACCTCCTCCGAGCCCTTTCTTCACGGTTCTAGAAATACCTACAGACATTTTTGAACGTCACAATGACTTGAGGTGTTACATTAGTACGTAGGGATCAGGGTTTTTTTTTTTTTTTTTAAACCAACACCACTGACGGTTCCATGGATCGTAGATGGAAAAGCCAATAAAAGTAACATGAAAACCAGGGACGGGATAGTTTGAATAAACTGCATGGAGATCACTCCTAGTGAGACCCATACGCTCTGATAATACACCTCATCGGCATGGATGCAGAGCGTGTAAACTGACAGGCGCCTCACACGTTGAAGTCTAATTTCCCTTTCTTCTGTGTAGGCTGGGAAGACCCCTATGGATCTGGTGTTGCACTGGCAGAATGGAACCAAAGCGATATTCGACAGCCTCAAGGAGAATGCCTACAAAAACTCGCGCATAGCTACGTTCTGAGGAAAGAGACTCGACAGGAGCTGTTCTCAGCCGTTTTCAAAACATTTCCCAGCAGCAGAGCAACCAGCTATAACACCCAGCTTTTGTTTGCCAGCCAAATAGGGAGATAAGCTTTAAAGACGCTTCATGGAAGCCCTGGGTTAGAGATGTTAACATGTCCTCTAGCGATGCTCACCATTTTTATCTGCTCCTATTTATTTATTTATTTATTTCATAGCACTGGTAGTCAGGTTTTCATGAGCATCATTTTGGGGGAGCAAGACTTAATCTGTGTGTAACATTCGGAGTCTTCCCGTGGCTCTAAAACCGCGTGGGTGAATGGTGTCTAATCGCACCCTTTTGTGTCCTCACTTGCATTAAAGCTACTCAAGGTATTTTTGAAAGGCAAGGGTTGGTCGGTCGCCGCAGCCCTTCTCTGGATTCTCACTGCTGATATCCGAATGAAGCAGCAGAAGGTGTACAGGAATGCAGAAGGGGATGGGAGCAGTTCTGCAGGACCTAAGCCGTGGCTCGCCAGGCACCCACAGGTGTGGTTTGCCGGATCACACAGTGCCGAGGTGAAGGCCACGTCAGGAGCGTGTGTGGAGGGGGATGGAGGGAGTAGGCAATGGGGCCTCACTAACCTGAGGTCGATGAGAGGAAAAGTCAAAAGGACATGCCCTGTAAATGTGTAAATGTGTATTGTGTTGTACGCATATTTTATATTCCTAATAAATGCAAACTAATTCTCTGCCGTATTCAAAGCCTTTTGTCAGGTCAGTGCTGGGGATTCCTCATGTAAAAGGGGCCATTTAGTTTTTTTTTTTTTTTTTTTCGGAGCTGGGGACCGAACCCAGGGCCTTGCACTTGCTAGGCAAACGCTAAATCCCCAACCCCAAAAGGGGCCATTTAGGAAGGGGCTCACTTGTCAGTGTTTTCCAGCTTCTTCAGATTAAAAATCTCGGGGAATGGGGAGATGGCTCAGTGGTTAAGAGCATGAGGGTCTGAGCTCAGTTTCCAGGAGCACGTGAGGGCTCGCAGCAAACCATAAAGCAGGTGGCAGATCTGATGCTCTCTTCTGACTTCATAGGTACCAGACATGCGTGTGGTGCACATACATACATACATACATACATACATACATACATACATACATGCAAGAAAACACTCATACACATTAGAATAAAGTAAATCATTAAAAAATTAATAAGAAATGGAGGAGGAGGAAGAGGAGGAGGAGGGGAGGAGGAGGAGGAGCGAGGGAAAGAAATGCCCTGTCAAAACCATAGTCTTGATACTTTATGGAGTTAGAGCCCAAGGATCTTGATAAACAGAAGACTGCCCTCAACTGGGCTCAGGTAGGGGCCAGTGAATCTACATTTCTGACCAGCTCCTGTCACTGAATTACAAGACAAAAAAGAAAAAGAAAAAAAAAAAAAGTGTTGTTTTGCTCCAATGATGTGGAAAAAGAGACCCCTGGTGGGAAGAATGATTACTGCAGGTTAAACAAGCAATTCTTAAGTTCTCATTTGTGCTTCTTGACTCACTAATTAGGGGCCTACCAATCACTGTATTGTGGACAGGCGCTGACAGGATCAAAGGCCCCCTATGAGAGAACATTCTGGATCAATGACTTTTGACCTCCAGCAGGAAAAGGTTTGTTGCCAAATGTTGAGCAGAGGCGCTAAAGACCTCTGGTGAGAAAAAGATTGTGTCCTAGTTCAGGAAGCAGACAAGTATAAGGAAACAAGTAGAAATATATATGTAAGAGCAGTCTTAGGCCCAATGAAGGGAACTGTAGGATGCCCTCTCTGAGTGTCTAAGATGTGGGGGTCTATGTATGATGGAGATGTGGCAATTTATGATTTTCTGGAGGTGGTAAGATTGAGGGACATTCTGAAAAAATGAACAAGGGTTATTCAAGCCTAGAACTCTGCAGGCAGCAGGAGAGTGTGGACAAGCTCAAGGGTATTGGGAATGTTTGGAACTTGGGACATACAGTCTGTGGAAGACTCATGTCAAACTCCAGCACTGTGCTCCCTGAAACTCACACCAAGTAGGACTGTGTTCACGAACATTTTATCCGTGCCTCCACCACTCTGTGGGAGGGGACAGGCGAGGTCTGTAACCGAGATGTCCAACCACACAGCTGTGGATACACATAGGTTGGGCAGATGACCAGAAATATTTTGGGCCCTTTTCTTTCTGTCCCCCTCTCCCATCAAGAACCAAAGGGCAGATTCATTCTCTCAGTTCTCTCCCCTAATCTTTACCCTCTGCCATCCCATAGCATCCCTCCTTGGCCAGCTGGACAGAGATCCAAGGCAGTGGTTCTCAACCTTCCTAATGCTGCGACCCTTCAATACAGTTTCTCACGCTGTGGTGACTCCCAATCGTAAAATTATTTCATCGCTACTTCATAACTGTAAATTTGCTGTTATGGGTCATAATGTAAACCTCTGTGTTTTCCTATATTCTTAGTCGACCCCTGTGAAGGAATTATTCCACCTCAAGGGGTCATGACCCACAGGTTGAGAACCACTCATCTAAGGTATGGGAATCCAGTAGATGTTTCCAACACAGACGGTATTTCTCTTGCTTGTGCCAATGATATCTGCCTGGTATAAAGTGGGCATGATAGTATCTGACCAATGTGTCTTATCTGAGCCTCTTGGCCATGACCTGCTGGTGGTTTAAAGGAGAAAAGAGTTAAAAATAAGCTTTGCATTGTCACATTTAAACATTTGTACTGAGTAAAGAAGTGGAGGGCACGTGAGGCAGTGTAGAGTGAAAGCAGGTGGAGACTGGCCCTGGCTCTATCCCAGGGAGTGGGAAAGAGAACTATCCCGGGGGAACTCCATTTGTGTCACACAGATAGGTCCAGAAAGCCACTGTCTCCCCCTGCGCCAACTCTTTGCTTATGGTCTTTTATCTTGTTGTCCTCATCTCACAGAAGGATATACTTCACAATGGAGAGTTCTGGAAGTTATTCTTGACTTTATTTTCATTCAGAGCTTTTGATCATGGCCAAGTTTTGTGTGCTTTGTGATCTGTGTCCTCCAACCTAGGCAAAGCCTTCAACATTAGGATTATCCAAACATCCCTCTTTGAAAAAAGACTGTCTGTCTGTCTGTGTGTATGTGTGTGCACATATGGGCAGGGGGAGAAGGAGTCAGAGAGAGAGGAAGGGAGAGAGGGAGGGAAGGAGAGAAAGACACACACACACACAGAAAGAGACAGAGACAGAGACAGAGAAAGAGACAGAGACAGAGAGAATGTGTGTATCGTGTGTGTTCAGGAACCCACAGAGCCCAGAGAGGGTGTGTGATCCCCTGGAGCTGGAGTTAAACGAGGTTTGAGCCACCCAATGTGTTTGCTGGAACTGAACTCAGGTCCTGTGGAGGAGGAGCAAGTGCTTTAAAGTGCTGAGACCCTCTCCAGTCCCACCGTTGTGCTTTTAGTTGTGCTCAGAAGTTTCCCAAACTGCAAATCCGATCCAGCCAGATCGTTCAAATCTTTCAATGGAATTCCATTTCTCTTGGGATCACAGGCAAACTCCTTGTCTTGAGATGTCGTTAAGCAGTGTAGGGGAATGTCGGGTGGGGTGGGGAGGAGGGAGGCTGGTCGGAAAGGGGGATGGAATAGAGGACTTATGGCCATGAAACCGGGAAAGGGAATAACATTTGAAATGCAAAAATCCAATAAAAATTAAGTTTTGGTTGCTGCTATTCTTTATAGCTTTCAGTTCTGGGGATTAAACCTAGGGTCTCGAGGACACCAGCAAGTGCCCAAGGCTGAGCTGTAAACCCCGCTGCCCCACAGCGTTCCCAGGCGCTGTTCTGTTCTCTTGTGTCGCTTTCTTGTAGCAGGGGCTCCCTAAATTGCCCAGGGTGGCTCTGAACTCACTCTGTAGTTTAGGCAATCCTTGAACCTGTGGCTCGACTACCTCTGGGACCTCCAGACCGGGATCAGGAATCCACTTTCTTTCAACATTGGTTTATTACGTGTGTGCTTATAAGTGTCACAGCCCAGATGGGGAAGCCAGAGGGCTGTTTGTGGTCTGCTTCCACCGTGTGGATCTTGGGACTGATACTCAGCGGTCAGGCTTGGAGGCAAGTGCCTTTACCTGATGAGCCCTCTCGCCAGCCCGGAACTCTTCGGTTCTGTTAGTTTCCTTCAGGTGTGCTCCTCGTCATCACTCCCCGCCCCGTCCTGCCCCTTGCCATATTTATCATAGTGCTTTATGTCTCTTTCCTTAATGGATAATTTTCTTCCTTCTCTTGAACAAGCAATGCTCATTCATTTTTTTGCCAGAATAGAAACGAATAATGAAGAAGCCTGTCACCGGATAGTCTTAATTTTACGCCATTCTATTTCTGTGAACTATATATAACATTCAGTTTATAACTTTTTCAACTCAGCAACTTGTTAGGTTTCAAACCTGAGACAAATGGCCGAGGTGCCTATTTGACATATCAAAGTGGAAGTCGGCCACCAGGTTCTCCCAGCATCCCTCAGTCCGTACCTGTTACAGGATATGGCTGGCAGACCCTGGTCCCTTTCCTAAACTTTTCCAGCCTAGGAGCTGGGTGCCCTTCCCCCAGCTGCCCTTCCCTACATAATCCAATCATTTTTGTTACCTGTCCCTTCTATCTACTCTCTTTGGGCCTCTGACTGCTGCACCTGGTCCCCATCTCTTGCCTCTCTTTTCCCCTCCCCCCTCTCCTCACTTGGTTCAGGGTAATGTCTACTCCGGACTCTCCCAGATGCCCTTGACTCTGACTATGCCCTCCCACATATCTATAGTAAATTTTCTCTTCCACCAACCTAGGAATAATCATGTTCTTTCCTTTTAATTTTTCTTTATTCAGAACAATTTTAGACGTCTTAATAAACACTGTTTTATTTCAGTGTGCATGGACCAGTTAAGTAATCTTGTTTGAGGGTCTAGGTTAATCTTCCTGTCCTTTTACACATCGTAGGGATGAATACCTACATGTGTGCGTTGTTTCTACCCAGCCAGTTTTCTTTTTCTTTTTTTATTCTTTCTCCTAAAAGGAGAATCTTACTATGTAGCCAAGGCTGGCCATAAACTCAAAGATCCCCCCAAATGCTGAGATTATCGTGAGTGACCATGTCAAGCTCTAACTTTACTTACTTTTTTTTTTTTTTTTTTTTTTTTGGTTCTTTTTTTCGGAGCTGGGGACCGAACACAGGGCCTTGCGCTTCCTAGGCAAGCGCTCTACCACTGAGCTAAATCCCCAACCTCCCTACTTACTTTTGAAGAATAAATTGTAGACATCTCTATTAAGGTTGACGTTAGATTGTGGCCACTTTCAAAATATTCTACAGCCTTTGCCAATTGTGAAAACATTAACTTTACATCTGTTTTAAACTTTCCCAACCTAACTAGCAAACACATCAGCGATGACTAGTAAAGTCTAGCGTTTTCGTGTCTGTTGAGTGCTTTTTGATCCTTACTTGTTCTATTGTTTTTTACTTAATGAAGTTTGTCCCTCTTGAAATGAGGATCTCATACAAGTGTTTTATTTATTGAGGATGTGCTGCATCCTTTATTTGCTCTGCAAAGAGGAAATAGGACAGGATGAAAAAGGGGAGGATGTGGTCTCAGGAGAGAGCTATCCTCAGCTAAGCCCTTGAAATGTTCAGGCTCTGGCCCCAGGCTAGCCTCACAGTGCAGTAAGACTTCCCAGGCATTGTGAGGTAAGGTTAATGCTCTGGGGGAAGGGTATTTTTTAGTACCCAATATCTGGACCATCTGGAGGATAGGTCTGCAAGCCTGGGAAAGGGGTCTGGACCGACACTAGCGCTATTTATCATGGTATTATGTTTGAGACTGAATCTGACTATGTACCTAACCGGTCTTGAACTTTGTGTGTTGTCCTGCTTTGCTTCAAAGTCATGATTGGCCTTCCCAAGCTTCCTGAATGCTATGATTACAGGTATGCAGCACCCACCGCTAGTTGTTTACTTTTGAAAACAAGTCAGGAATGGTGATTCCAATCTCTCAAAGGAGATCATTTGAAGGTAACTTTCCTAGACGATATTGTTTCCGGCAGAACATTCTAATTTCATAGTGCTAGAGACTGAACCCACAATTCAGTGTGTCACAACAGTGAGCCACAATCCTAGCTTCTAACATATGCTCATAGAAATCAACTGACATTTAATTTTCTGGTTTCAATGATTATACTTGAGTTTATTCCAATCTAAGATCGTTTTAGAAATCTACATTTTGCCTTTTCACTTGTTTTTTGTTTTTGGGTCTTGTGTAGCCCAGGCTGGCCTTAAGCTTGCTATGTACCTGAGAATGTTGAACCACTCCATCTCTTGTCCCCACATCCCAAGTTCTAGGTAGGGGTGCAGGCTTACATCATCTTCTGGCTTATTGCTTTTCTGTGCTGATTTACAAATTTGGCTTGTCAAAGCTTGGAACTACCTGAATTTACTGTGTTGGTATGACAGAGAGCTTAGTTTTTACCTCCTGTAAGGGTAAGAGTGGAGAGTGAATGGATACTTTCTATATGGCAGGCCCTGCTCTAATGCTTCTATGAATATTAATTGTTTAACATTGGCAGTAATGGCATCTGCAAGGAAAAAGATGAAGTGAGGCAGAGGAAGATTATAGTTTGTTTTCAGTGTTTGCTCTTAACTCTACTAACTTCCCCATAGAGCCAGGTAGTTCAGTATCCCCAAGTGAACAACCTAGCACACCACTGGGGTGGGACCCTGTGCTCCCTGCTCTTTCACTGCCGATTCTGAATCTATCATTAGGAAGAAGTGACAGATGTCTGTGCGTGCTTATTAACTTTCTCTTTGTGAACACCTAGGCCCTCAGCCCATGGAGTAGTTTCACTCACACACAAGGCGTTCTTCCACCTCAACGAACGAATCTAAGTACTCAGTCCACAGTCTTGTCACCCAGTTGATTCTAGATCCTGTCACATTGGCCATCAAATGTACACACATTTTCTTTATGTATTCATCTATTGATGATGTCTAGGCTGGTTTCCCAAGAATAGTATTCAGTGAACAGTCACCGATGCTATTTTCCGTCAGTATGCTTTACATGTGTGTGCACAAACATGTGCCTATGCAATATTTCCCCACTGCCCCACTGTAGTTCCATAGGCCACATTGGCCTCAAACTTGTGATCTTTCTGCTTCAGTCATGGCCAGGAACCTTCACATCTAGGACTCATCAAGGATTTCCTTTGCTCTGTATAAATGTAAGAGTGGATACTGGTTTTCATTCCATCATTTCTGCTACCTATTTGAATATTAATTTCCCCCTTATTTCTGTTACTACAGAAAGAACAAAAGCCTTAAAGAGAACTAAGATAGCCTTACAATCCTGGACTAAAGCTTCACTGACTTTAACCATGTGCTTACTTGCTAATATTTGATCTCAGTAGCTATGTCCGTGAAAGCAGCATACACCCGGTCTTAAACACCTGCCTCCTCATCTTCGGAACACCGTTCTTCATCGTTCCTTCCTGCCCTTAACTCCACCCCGTCCTTGGGCCCTTACGTCAATCTGGCATAAATCCAGGTATTTACAGAGATGGCTGCCTACTCAGGCTAATGAACTTGTTGTTGAAAATTATTTCCAAAGGATTTTTTTTTTTTTGAGCCAAATGCTTTAAACCTATAGCAACTAGGAAAATCAGTATTAGCTACTGAATGATGTCTAACTAAAGGGAGGAATATGTCTTCAGGACAACTTGAAGGCAGGAGGGAGCACATAGAGGGGATAAGCAACTCTTGTGAGTGCCCTTCTCCTTTCACAGGTCCAGGAGGCCTTCAGAAAGGCTTTAACCCGAGCAGGACATCAAAGAGCTTAAAACATAATCAGTTGGTTAAAGTCACCTGCACAACAGAGCTTAAGTCTTCAAAATAACCACTTTTTGGGATAGTAAAAGTTACAAATCCATATGTACCAAGAACAAAAAACATTAATTTATTATTTTTCAATATTTTACAATATCGAGACATCTTGTTTCAGTGCACCTACTGCTATTCATTACTCACATGAAGGGTAATAGTTTTTCTTTTAAAAGTATATCTAAATTAATCGTTAGTCTTTAAAAATGCTTCACTGGGTTTTATTTGCTGTTTTAATGTCTGAATATGAAGCTGTTTTTATAGACTTGGTTTCTAGTTTAGTGAAAACGTCAGCCGAGCGGAGTGTATTTGCAGTGACTGATGAGCTGTGAGGGGAGGAGCAGCGTGATGGAGACTCAGGCTGTCTCCTCAGCCCTCATGTTTAGCTTTCTTGCACGCTGGAAGAGATTCATCCTCTGCTTCTGATGACCGGGGCTTCTTCACTGTAGAAATAATTCCAAAAGCAGTTTTCCTAGTTTCTGTAACACAGAAATCACATTGATAAACACAGTTTTACTGCTGTTTCATTGAGACAGGATCTCACCTGTACCCAGGCTGGCCTTGAACTCCTTACACAGTCCAGCCAACTCTGAGCCTCCTGCCTTAGCCTCCTGAGAGCGGAGACTGCAGCAGATGTTGGTTTACCCAGCATTACCCCATTTTCCTTGGCCTATAGCCCTGTAAATAAGAAAGCCAGAGAGAGCTCTTGAGGGCGTGGGTGCCGGTTATGATCAGTATTTTGACCATCTGGTTTGTTCCTAAGGATTTCCTTTAGGTAAGCTGCAGAGCAGGGATTCTCCACGGCTCTCTCCATGGCATCTGATGAGGTCAGGTCAGAGCCAGCCATAAGTGGCCTAGCAGCTGCTTTATGTAGGGTAAAAAGACAGGGAACCACAAGCATTTTTGCACTGCTCCCACAGCAAGGGCTGTGGTGACCTCTTCCTATCCCACATGCCATCACTATCCTAGTTGTCACTGCACCTCTGTACTGACCAACAGTGGCCTGGTGTACAGTAGCCACCTACCATGCAGAGGGATTGCCTTGTATGCTCGGCTCAGTTAGCAGTGGAGCTGAACTTAGATCTAGACAACTTGTGTTAAGCACGTGTTAGCAGGCTGGGCGCTGTTATACAGAATGTAAGATCCTTACATGTTCAAAATGCTGGGAAGGAAGTGCACTTCGAATAGACATTACAATGAAGGCACAGGACAGTCACCTGCCTGATGAACTAAGGAGCACACTGAAAAGTGACACTGAGGAAGGGCAGGGTGAGGAGGAAGGGGGAAGAGCAGTGCTGCAGGGGATGTGGGTTCTGCCTCTCACCATGGGCTTCACACTCCACTCCAGTACACAAACGGTGCATGTGCAGACCATGGGAGAAGTCCAGGAGTCGGAGGGACCTGCCTCAGGACCAAGGGGACTAATGGGAGGTGGTGGGAGGGAGTGGGTCAGAAGGACCGACTGGAGGAGAGTCTGCACAAAGAGGACTAACGGTGTGTGTGTGTGTGTGTGTGTGTGAGTATGCACAAGAGACTAATGGGGGTGAGACAAGGAGGGTGGAGGGGTATGGAGGGATATATACTCAAAGCACATTTATTAAATTACAAAGAAATGGCCTTTTAACCTAGTATAATATCTTTACATAAGCAATACCCCCAACCCACCCAAAATACGTAACAGCAGATGCATGATCACGTAAACCCAAATGAGAAACATTCTGAGTTATGATGAACACAAAAGTTATAGACTGAGTTTAGATAGCCGGACTTAAAAAAATTTTTTTTTAACATTTATTTATTTTATATATGTAAGGACACTGTCTTCAGACACACCAGAAGAGGGCATCAGATCTCATTACAGATGGTTGTGAGCCACCATGTGGTTGCTGGGAATTGAACTCAGGACATCTGGAAGAGCAGTCAGTGCTCTTAACCACTGAGCCATCTATCCAGACCCAAAAATGTTTGTTTTTTTTAATTAATGGTTTAATATTTTTGTTTCTTTTCTGTTGCTGTTATAGAATACCCTGATAAGAGCAACTCATAGAGTAAATGGGTTTATTTCAGCCCACAGCACAAGGTGAGTCCATCACGGTAGGGAGCTCAAGAGCTCAAGGCCTGAAGCACCCAGCCATGTCGCAGTCCCAGCTAAGGAGCACAGGTCTGAGCGCTGGTGCTTAGCTTGCTTTCTCTGCCGTATACAATCCAGGACCTCTACCCAGGGAGTAGGGTCTTCTCACATCCACTAACCAAACCCTTGCATTCCCAGGGGCTCACTGTAATCTAGATAACCCCTCACAGGCGATTCTGGAATGAGATGGTTCTAGATCCTGTCAAACTAACACTACTATTCCCATTTCTGTTCCTGAAACTTTTTTTTTTTTTTATTTTTTTATTTTTGGCTTTAGCCGGGAGAGAGACCATCCAGTGAGAAGCAGGAGGGAGTCAAAGGCCTCTGAGAATGTGGGCAGAGGACACTGTGGAGTCACTTCTGTAAGGCAAACGACATATAACGACATATAACGCACACTACAGAAAGTAAAGCCTGAAGTGAGGGGAGGGACCAGCGTTTGGTTAGAACTGGTTAGAACTGGTTCCTTATGGGAACTCTGTAGGAAGGGTAACGGGCACACATACGTCAATTATTGACGATGACCTGCCTCTGGGACCCTACGATATGAATATGCTCACCTCCATGGAGAAATGCAGCTCGGCAGTTTGTGGACACGGCAGCCTTGCCTTCATTTTCGGACAGCCCGAACAGCAGCCCTCTGACAGGGTCAGTAAGGACTTCAACCCAGTCAGCCAAAGGGTAGGAGACAACACGAACACAAACAGAGGACAGCTCACCTGGCCACAGTGGCAGACAGACTAACTCTACAGCAGGTCTTAGCCCGACTGAGACTGCACCTGAGAAGCCTCATTTAACTGTTTTCATCCTGCATAGTCCCTCGCCTCTCTTTTCTTCTGCTTAATCAGAAAACCAGGAAAGGGGGGTTGGGGATTTAGCTCAGTGGTAGAGCGCTTGCCTAGCAAGCGCAAGGCCCTGGGTTCGGTCCCCAGCTCCGAAAAAAAGAAAACAAACAAACAAACAAACAAACAAAGAAAACCAGGAAAGGATAAAGAAGTCTACAACTGGTTGTAATTGGCTTGTGAGGCAGCTGATCAGGAAATTTCCAACCAAAGGATAAGGAACATCAGGCTAACTCTAACAGCACTTTTGATTACATTTTCTAAGGGAAAATTCTAGCTCAATGTGATGGCAGAAGGTAAGGGTGCCTGCTGCCAACCCTGTGGCCTAGGACGGATGCCTAAGACCCACAGGATGGAAGGAGAGACCGAACTCCTGAACTTGTCTTCTGATCAACACCCAATAGGAACACATGTTTAAACAGAACACAGAGGATACAAGTTGGCCACGTCATATGGTCCTCTTATTTCCAAAGGCTGACATAAGGAAAACAGAAAATAGAACGAGATGTTATTAACATTTTAATTATTTACAATAAGTAAGTACAACTCAGTATCCAAAGATAAGTAAATTTCATAAATTAAGATCCTTATAATTGTGATAATTTTCTAAAAATAAATAACAAACCATATAAAGGCGTTGTTAACAAGGTAAAGGGAGAAGTAAAACCACTGTTTTCTAGTTATTTCCTAATATAAACATACACAGGCCCAACCTGAAGGCCGCATGAACGGGATATACTTAGCAATCACCATGGCAAATCAGTTAAAAGCACAGACTGGCAGTCCGTCAGTTGTCCTGAGAGCACAGTGACGTTTTAACCACGGAGACAAGGTATTCCATGCTATGCTTACCCTTTCTGCAGCACTGGACAGAATTACGTTCTATAAAACAGAGAGTGAGCAATATTAATCTTAGATAATTAATAAAATAATTGAAGAACTGTATAGAACAAATGACCAGCAATCCCGTTTTAACATTTAAGACTAAAATACTTTCGTTTTTTTTTTTTTTAAAGATAAGGTAGGTAATTAGTGGGAAACCATTAAAAGCTCTCATGTCACACTCAAGGCTGCCAATAATAAAAGCAGAATAAACTTTGTGAATACATCTTAGTGCAGATGAATTAGAAGCTGTAACTTTAACTCACTCAGCGATAATCAACTACTAACTTTTCATTGTGGCAAACTACAAATCCCTTATCAAAACCAGGGGCTTTTGGCACATCTTTCTTCCGTATCTTACTCCTCCCTGGGGAGTTTTTACAAACTCTTGCAAAGCTCCTTGAAATCGAAGAATCTAGTGTCCTGAGAATTTTCTGCTTAAGGCCAGGAGTCAGTTGACAGCATGGACACACTACTAAACCGCCATTGGCAGAAAGCACCCTGGGCGCAGGAACTATACCTTTCCTTTGCAGATCTGCATCAGATTGAGGGCATTGGAGATTGTGTACCTTCTCATGGTTGCGTCTCTGATAGCAGGACCATAGACCAGCTCAAAGCCCAGGCCTCGCTCGATCGCCTTTCCCAGAGATAGAGAAGACAAAGTGTAAACTGTCAAAGACAAGTATGTTAACTACTTCCCCTGCAGTCTGTCTCCACCTCCTCTCTCCCCTCTATGCATGTCTCCTGCACGGGAAGGGCCTGGCTTAAAGAAAGGCAGACCCACAACTCTGCACCCCATCTGTGTGAGAAAGACAGACACGAGGCTATGACAGAGCTTAGTCAGCTGTGGGGCCTACCAATATAAACAGGAACTGCAGAGGGGGAAGACAGCAACGCTTGTGTGGGGAGGAGGCGCAAAGCCGCTACTCACACGGTCCAAAGAAAAGGATGTTCCCATATGTAGGGAAACTGAGCCAACAGACAGCCAAGCAACTTGACCCCCAATGAAGGAAAAGGAGATGAAGACCTGAAGGGCCTGAGGAACAAGAGCGAGGACCCTCACAGCTATGTCACCTACTACATGTAGTTGCATAACTGAACAATGACCGCCATGGCTAACAATGCTATGTGTGAAGAATGGTGTTACTTAGAAAAACACTGTGGCTGAGACTCACGGACCCGTCCCCATGTTGTCTAGCTCTGTTTAAGGTTCATTGAAAGCCAGGGGAAACATGTGAGGGGCTTTAGTATGGAGGCAAGGATCAGACAGGAATTGCTGAAGTCATGTAGGTTACAGTGGATCCTGAATAAGTGCAGGAGGATAGCTGGCCCTGTCCACGCAGGACAGTGTCAGTCTCTGTAGGCCAGCTTCTTCTTTTTTTTTTTTTTTTTTTTTTTTTTTTGGTTCTTTTTTTCGGAGCTGGGGACCGAACCCAGGGCCTTGCGCTTCCTAGGCAAGCGCTCTACCACTGAGCTAAATCCCCAACCCCCTGTAGGCCAGCTTCTATGCAGCTCACTGCTCAGTCCCGGGAGTGGAGGGACTGATGTCGTAGACCTGAAGTCACCTAGAGCTCTCCAGCGAAGGCTCCTGTTCTTCCTTGACGTTTCTTCCTCTTCCCTGCTCCACCCCTACCTGTCTTCCGTATGTCCTGTGGTCTTAACGCTAGAAGCTTTTACATTTTCCTACGTCTTTCCCACTTCTAATTCTCTGGCTTGCATTTCTTCCAGGAATGGCATTTGCTACACCAATGCTGGCATTGCAATTAAACAAGCACCTGTTTCCTGGCTTTTACACTTCTGAAGCTGGTCTAACTGCTTCTCCTCCTCATAACTCGAGGCCACTGTTCACTGTAGAGTATCTAGGAACTGGAATGAACTTGAAGGAAACCCACAGATAAAGAAAAACACTGTTTTGGTCATTTCTAGTTAACTCCTCAGCTATTTCTTTTGCTAAAGTTAATTACACGAAGGAACCTAATCCATATTTCCCTACTGTTCCAGTTGCAGATGCAAATTATTGGGCAGTAGGAAGATGGGGGGAATAAAGGACGTGAACGAGATGGTGCTGGATGACAGACAGATCCCTAAGTGCTTCTAGTTGAGTGAATTTAAACTTTTAAACTTGTATGGGAATTACAGCAAAATAAAAACTTCTTTTGAGAGAGGAATGGGGAAAAATATGATTCTGGTCTTGGTACATTAATCAGGTTCACTTTAAAACTGCTAAGAAAACTCTTGAGAAAAAAAAATTAAAGATAATGTGGCATTGAAGGCTGTGAGTATTTCTTTCATAAAACTTTACTGTTTTAGATGAATAAAATACAGTCATTACCTGGTCTCCTGCTCCTGAGAGCATTTTTATGTAAATTGCTGTAAGCTCATCATGTGATTGTTCGTAATAATGTCTTCAGAGAATGACAGAGCCTGCCTGATTGGCTTTTGTTCTCATGTCTGAACAGAGGGCCTGAATAGGCAGATGATGAGGCTGTTTTGTTTCCCTAAGAAATAGCAGTCACAATGATGTCACCAAGGGCAGCATGTGATGCTTGAATCAGGAGACACTGGTAATAAAATTCCATGTACCAAAAACTTAAGCTGAGCTTTGGAGAAGGAAGAGTGGAAACCAACAGTCTATTCCAGGGCAGCACGCCCAAGGTTGCCCTAACAACCACTGTCTCTGCAGAAATCAGGGCAGACAGCTTTCTAGTGTATCATCCATTCACGTCTCCTCATCTCCCTATTCACTGAACTCGGGGTAGACAGCCTTCCAGTGTATCATTCACTCAGGTCTCATCATCTCCCGATTCACTGATCAAAGCCATATCAGGAAACAGTGAGTTCTCCTTGAGTCTGCCCCCACTGCGGTAATCACTTTCATTTATTTCTTCCATGTTCTTCCAGTTTCATCATATAAATATAAACAACTGTGAATAGGTGTCATGTTTCCTTTTTTCTTACCTAACGTGGCTTGCTACAGTCTTGTCTTGCCTGATTTGAAAGCTTTTCCTTATTGGCCTGTAGGCTCCATTTTCTTTCCTGCTGCCGAGTCCCTTACTACGGAGGTGCAGCAGGCGCGGTATTCACAAGGCCCTGACCAGCAGATGAGGGTCAGCATATCAGCAGGATAAACACTAGAGTGGGGCAGCTGGGTACTGTGAGCCAAGTTGTGTCCAATCCATAAAGATACGTTCCACTCCTACCCTGCAGTCTCAGACTGCAATGTTTACTGGAGACAGGGTCAGTGCAGGTGATCAAATGAGGGGACTGGTGTTCTTACAAGATAGCCAGAGACACACAGGGAAAGCACATTTATAATAAGGACAAAGAATGGTGTTACTATGGTCAGTAAATCACCGCCAGCCCCAACAACTCAAATGCTCCCCGTAGATTTTGGAGAAAGTACAGCCTGCTGACACCTTGACTTCGGCCACATTGTACTTCGAACGGGTAATGTCTCTCAGAAGCCCATGTCCTGGGCACTTGGTCCCCAGCTGTTAGCGCTGGTTTGGAGGCTGTGGAACCTTGGGGAGGTGGAACCTATCTAGAGGAAGAGGGCTGCTGAGGGTTTAGACCACTCTGCTTCCTGTTCCCCATCTCTGTTCTGGTTGCCTTGCTGTCACCACATAGCTGCCTGCTGCTCACCTTCCCAGCCATGATGAGCTGTGTCCCCAAGTCTGTGAGTCAACACAGATCTTCCTTCCATTACACTGCTTCTGTAACATTTCAGCAGTGGTACAAACTGCAAGGAGGGAAGGACTGCCTTTTGGCCCATGCTTCTGTAAAGAATGCCAGGACCCTGGCTTTGTCCTTTATTTCTCTCAATTTTCTGGCCATCATGAAGCGACAATTGTTTTTTTATTAAGTTTTAAATGTGTATATGGTGTGTATGAACAACACAGTTTTTACCGTGATGTACTTACTGTCTTGGCACACCTATATAATATATATAATTCCTATATAGTACAATTTGCCCCAAATGAAAATA
The DNA here is from genome assembly GCF_021556685.1 of Rattus norvegicus. NCBI lineage: Eukaryota > Metazoa > Chordata > Mammalia > Rodentia > Muridae > Rattus > Rattus norvegicus. Next base: position 246,550,955 of record NC_141534.1, on the reverse strand, counting down.
TGGGCCTCTGTTTCTAGTTTTCTCTCTCTAATGAAAGTGAGTGAATAAATGGATAGGGACCTTTCAGCTTCCAGGACAGCTCACTCTGCGGCTTCCATACCAGATAAAGACTAAATGTAATCCTGGGCAGCCTTTCCGTCCTCACCTCCATCTAGCTCTTATTAAACAACATGTGCTCAATGTTCATACCAGATTTTTTAAAAACAGGTACCAATAAATATTATACATCCCTTTTGTCAAATTTAAAAACTTTTCAGAATTCTTAAACTGAAACTGTGGGTGGGAATCATGCCACAAATACCAAACACTTAAGATAACCGGCGGGTGGTGGTGTCCTGGTGCCGACCTTGCAGGCCACTTTCCTCGCGCCACCCTGGCACCATTCCCCTCATGCATATGTCCCTGCCCAACAGTGACAACTGCCTAATAACGAGCACCTTGGCCTTGGGGAATTGCACGCTGTGCACTGCTCCCCCCACACTTGACTACCGAATGTCACCGTTGCTTCCTAGCCAAGGACACAAAACTGTGCATAAGCTCATTCAGGCAAATTGTCTAGAAAAGAGGTCTCCTAGGTATTAATGTGAAAATATTGTTAAATATATCAAAAATATGCACAGTGGCCTGCATTATTTAATTCTAGGAATGCTGTTTTGTGGGAAGCATTGGCAGTCTGAAGTGGTAAAAAGCAGAGGCAAGTTTTTAAGACAGAGATTGTCTTTTGAAGACAGGAAAAATAAATACACGGACAAGATGACCGCACACTTGGGTCCTCTGTACCTAGCAGTGCCCGAGCACCAAATGCCTGTGAGCTGCTCCCATGTGTGCACCACGGAGGTCTTATCTGACAGGCAGCAGGCGCATCTATCTGAGGCCTGGGCGTGAAGCCGGATGGCCTGGCAGCCTGCATTTGATAAGTGAGCTGTTGCATGCCATAGATTCCCAACTCCAAGGTCGGAAGACTGTATTTAGAAATGCCACCACTAACCTGGCTGGGTTGAGGTTCAGCAGCAGGCTCAGAAGAGCTGATGGATATTTTTTTCTGTACAGTTTTGGCACTTTTCAAAAACCGTTTTAGTAGTATACACTTAGGGTTAGAACATAAATCATCTTACATTTCCCACACCAAACAGACAATTTACTCCCCTCATTTTTTTTTTTTTCTTTTTTTTTGGAGCTGGGGACCGAACCCAGGGCCTTGGGCTTGCTAGCAAGCGCTCTACCACTGAGCTAAATCCCCAACCCCTACTCCCCTCATTGTTATCCCTAATCCTCAGGATCAAGCAGAAACTCCACAAGAAAAAAGGAGACAAAAAGTGAAAAAGATACAATTTTACAACAGGTAAAGAGTAAGGAAACTGTCCACTAAAAATAGTAGTTGAATTCTGACATAAGTCAACATGGGGTTCAGAATGCTTGCTAAACCTTTTTCTTGGATAATAGTTTTTGATAACATAACTGAATTCTGAAAGTCACTGCACTAAAGAATAGATTTAGGTTCTGGCCAGCAAAGCAAATAGTTACCAGCTGCACTGACCTCATAAGTACAAATCGGTCACTGGTGTGAGGTAACGCTACCTTTCCCTCAGTCACTGGTGTGAGGTAACGCTACCTTTCCCTCAGTCACTGGTGTGAGGTAATGCTACCTTTCCCTCAGTCACTGGTGTGAGGTAATGCTACCTTTCCCTCAGTCACTGGTGTGAGGTAATGCTACCTTTCCCTCAGTCACTGGTGTGAGGTAATGCTACCTTTCCCTCAGTCATTGGTGTGAGGTAACGCTACCTTTCCCTCAGTCACTGGTGTGAGGTAACGCTACCTTTCCCTCAGTCACTGGTGTGAAGTAACGCTACCTTTCCCTCAGTCACTGGTGTGAGGTAACGCTACCTTTCCCTCAGTCACTGGTGTGAGGTAACGCTATCTTTCCCTCAGTCACTGGTGTGAGGTAACGCTACCTTTCCCTCAGTCACTGGTGTGAGGTAACGCTACCTTTCCCTCAGTCACTGGTGTGAGGTAACGCTACCTTTCCCTCAGTCACTGGTGTGAGGTAACGCTACCTTTCCCTCAGTCACTGGTGTGAGGTAACGCTATCTTTCCCTCAGTCACTGGTGTGAGGTAACGCTACCTTTCCCTCAGTCACTGGTGTGAGGTAACGCTACCTTTCCCTCAGTCACTGGTGTGAGGTAATGCTACCTTTCCCTCAGTCACTGGTGTGAGGTAATGCTACCTTTCCTTCAGTCACTGGTGTGAGGTAATGCTACCTTTCCCTCAGTCACTGGTGTGAGGTAATGCTACCTTTCCCTCAGTCACTGGTGTGAGGTAATGCTACCTTTCCCTCAGTCATTGGTGTGAGGTAACGCTACCTTTCCCTCAGTCACTGGTGTGAGGTAACGCTACCTTTCCCTCAGTCACTGGTGTGAGGTAACGCTACCTTTCCCTCAGTCACTGGTGTGAGGTAACGCTACCTTTCCCTCAGTCACTGGTGTGAGGTAATGCTACCTTTCCCTCAGTCACTGGTGTGAGGTAACGCTACCTTTCCCTCAGTCACTGGTGTGAGGTAACGCTACCTTTCCCTCAGTCACTGGTGTGAGGTAATGCTACCTTTCCCTCAGTCACTGGTGTGAGGTAATGCTACCTTTCCTTCAGTCACTGGTGTGAGGTAACACTACCTTTCCCTCATGGAATGGGGGAGGGGTGGTGGTGAGACTTGGAAGGCAATGGCAGATGAAAGATGAAGGTATAGGAAAAAGAGAAAATTATATATTAGAATAATGAGAAAAGTCTACGTCAACAGGGAGAAAACCGTCCCTGAACACATGGCTACCCTGCTGTATGGTTCTTCTGGGAGCCAGCATGCCCCAGTGCACTGTAATCTCAGTCGCCATTCCCTGGGGACTTCACACCATGTCCTTTTATATCTCAATTTTCTGGTGTCCCTAGGACTCAGAGTCTTTACCTTTTCTTTTCTGTCCTAATGTCAATAGTGAGGTTTTAAGTATCTCTCATTATTAAACATCGATTTGAGAAATATTTTTTATACATTTTAGTTCCTAAGCTTTTCAAAACATGTCTCAATAGTTACTCGACTCCTTTCTTGATTTTTGGGACAAGGTCTAAGTGCGCTGCTGCTGGTCTGGAACTCCTGGCTCAGGTGCCTCTGGAGTAGCTTGGAGTGCCAGCACCCTCAGCTAAGATACTTTCCTCTCTCTCTCTCTCTCTCTCTCTCTCTCTCTCTCTCTCTCTCTCTCTCTCTCTCTCTCTCTGTGTGTGTGTGTGTGTGTGTGTGTGTGTGGAACATCTTTACATTGTCTACTGAGGCAGGGCCTCACACTTGACCCCAGAGCACCTGACTCAGTCTAGCTAGTCACATTGTTCCCGTCTGTTTCCCCCACGCTGAGAGTAAAAGCAGGTTGCCATGCTGCCTGGTGTTAATGTGGGTGCTGGAGATTCGAACTAAAGATCTCATGCTTGCACAGAAAGCACTGTATTCCCTGGGCCTCCCTGACGCTCCCAGCTTAGATAATTTCTATCTGAAGCCTGCTTTCTTCTTCTTTTGGTCAGTTTAGAAAAACAAAATTCTCTTTTCTAAAGTTGCTCCATTAATCAATTACCCGGGTTCTGTTCCCTAAGAACAGAGATTTCTTCTGTTCTTTTTTGAACTGCAGACAAGTTTCTACAGATCCAAGTTCAGCAGACAAAGAGCGACACTTACCACATTAATAGGAGGTCTTTTGAAGTAAAATGGTAATTTCTCTGTTACGGTGATACAGACTAAATCCACATCTAAGTGTGTACAAGCAACCTGCCAAGAAGAAAAGACAGATTCCAGAAAATTGGCACTTACTGGAAGGAGAGACGTGGTTGTATCCAATATACAGAAACATAAACAGTATGTCTTACTCTGCAGACGTCATGGTAGTTCTGTGTTGAACTGTAATAAACTATTACGAGGCCAGTTGTTTGCTATGCTTTCAGGTGTGACTTGGATGGTTTAAGTCTCACAAGTCAGTGCCTGAGGGTCCTCTAGCTCATCACACTTCTATCTATGAACGAGCTGGTTAGTTAGGATCAGTATCTAGAGTTTTACTTTGGATCATTCCAGAAAAGAGAAGGTAACTGTTCTGGAGCCCGAGGAGTTGGAAGGCCAAGAGGAATGCATGCACAGTGCATTTCTCCACAAGCTGTTTTCCTGAGCATCTTTCTTGCCAGGAATTGGCCAGCCAGACTACTCTGTGGCTAAGAGATAGCGCACCACGGCTGACGGCCTTTTCTTCATATACTAACAGAAACAGTTTAATGAAGTTCAAGCAGAGCTGAGAGAAATCAAATGAGAGTGCATTTTTACCTTTGTTTGTTGAGCAATTCTCCACACTCACCTCTAATGGAGTTTTTAAAGTACTTGTATAAACCACATAGGAAATAAATGAGACAAACACAGCAACCAAAACAGACAAAATACTTAGGGAGGAAAGGAAAGCTATTGACAGGTTACAGGACGCAAGTCAGGAGGGCCTAGATGACAGTCATTCAGCTGCTGTTTTATAAATGAATGAGCTCTTATTTATGAATGGATTGGTGACTTCGGATCAGATTTATAGAGGTAAAAAGGATTGGCTGTTCTGTACCATGTTGAAGAGATGGCTGGGCAGTTAAGAACATTTATTTACTGCTTCTTCAGAGGACCTGGGTTCTGTTCCCAGAACCCACATGACGCAATTCCAGTCTCAGGGAATCCAACACCTTCTTCCAGCCTGTGAGCATTAGGCAAAGATGTGTGTGGTTTACATGCACACATGCATGAGAATACTTAGATATACATAAGAAAAACAATAATTAAGCCGTGAGTGCTAATGCATTCTTGCTGAGTCAGTGTGTGCAGTATGGTAGGTGAAAGGTGGTGTAAGGAACCGGGAACAAAGTCCTGGCAGTCCTGGTAAGATGGGCACAGTTCTTCAGCAGTGACTCACTCACTCACCTCTCTCATTTTCCTCAGAATCTCAGCCGCAGTCATTCCTGCTCCAGTCCCACGGCTCAGTGGTGACTAGAGGCCATGTGGCTGAGCACAGTCAGAGTTCCTTGGTAAGCCCGAGACACTATGCTCTCACAGAAACCCTTGAATTCTACAGAATCTGCACATCTCTCTGCAGCAGCTGTCAACTCACAGAGAGTAACTGAAGAAAAGCTCTGAAGGGGAACCGAGCTGAGCCCAGCATCTGTTCATTTTTAGTAACACAGCGAGGAGCGCTTTAGCCACCACCATTTTACTTCATCGTTGTTGCTGAGAAGCAGACCTGGGTCCTGAGAACGCCAAGTGCTACCACTGAGCCACAGCCCTGGTGACCATTGAAAATTGATATGCTTGGACCAGCACCTACAGACATACATTTTATAGAGACTCTAGGATTATATTCTATAGCTATAAATTCCACACAGGCTAGGGACAAAAGTTCTCATTGCCAGACCAATCACAAAAGAGAGGCTAGAATAACAAACCGTTCCATTTCACTTAAGTAAACTATAAAGAACAGACTGTGCCTTGTTTTAAAGGATGGGGCATATTCGTAATTACAGAATTCGTATACTGTAAGGTACAAAAGCATGGTGACAGGAGGGACGGGGGAGACAGGGGACAAGAAATAGGTAAATATTTCTGAAGAAACACAGAAGAATGCTTGCAGTAGTCACCTCTGGAGTGAATGAGTTGGGAGCTGTATTGGGGGAGGTAATTCTGAGGAGATGTGTGAGAAAGTCAGTGTCGACTGCCCCTGGAGAAGTTTCAGTTGGGAAGGCACGGTTTTTATACGTTATTCCTGTGCTGTTTGAAGTTACTCTCACAAACCTAATTAGTTTTAATGAAAAGATTGTGTATTTGTAATGATTCTGTTCAATGACTCCCTAGTAAGGCTGAACTGGGTTCCTCTGACTCGTGGGAAAGGCGTTGGTGGAAGGACATGTGTTGCTAAGAACTTTCAGCCATAGAGGACAATTTCATTTGGCTCCTCTGACCTCTTGAATTTAAAATGTTTCAGATTGAATTATTTGGTGGTTTAACTTTCTATCAATCCAAATGTTCACCTGGTTCATTCAAGGAACTATGTGATGCACGGGCACAGGCCCATGTTTTTAGCACTGGGGAGGCTTAATCTAATATTCCCCAAATCATTAAAATAATTGAATTACGTCTAAAATGGTTTTGGAGCTAAGTATCACAGTTTTCTCTGGAAATTGGTAAATTGATATACATTTACTTAGCCATCTTTAACATTTTTTTTGGGAGAAAAACAGATCTATGATGGACTAAGAAAAGTTTGTCACCATGAAAATATACAAGCATATGTGTATCTTGTTGTTATCGTACTCAGAGCACAGAGGGTAGGAGGGAGCCATTGCCGCCCTCTACCCTGGGTGTCTTTCATTGGTGTCAGCATTTATTATTCCACACAAGGAAGTCAGGCTTGCCAGGACAGAGGCCCACAGATGTGAGCACCTTTCAGATGCATGTGTGTGCACAAGGCTCACCTAAAATGTATCACATTTCCAGTGATTCATCCAGTAGAGGAGAGATAATAATCTGTAATTTAATAATTATCCCACAGAAGTCTGAAGCTGAAAGACTTAGGCTGTGTCCTGAGGATGCTACCTTGGAAGATGCATTCAGATATTCTCCAACATCATGGGTCTGAAAGACTGCAGGAGCAGGACAAGACCAGAACATTTAAAACTACTTCCTTGCCAGGGGCGGTGCTTGTCTTAGAACTCACTACGCACCTGCTTCCGCCTCTGAAATGCTGGCAATGGAGTTCTGATAGTAAAGGCCACCACACCTGGTCCACAGCAGTCTTTGATGATTAACAACTTCCTTAATCTATCACAAATACTTGAGAATTAATACAATCTTGCATTTCATAAAAGAAGCCCCCAAAGCCAGGGTGGTATGGTTTGTGGGTCCACAGGCATCTTAGATAAGCTGAGGTTCTGTGGTGCTTCCCTCTGTTAACATGGATAGCAGCAGAGGCCGAGCACCAAGACCCTGTGCCAGCATCCTTAACCAATGGCTCCCTCTCCTGGATAAACTGTGCCAGCATCCTTAACCAATGGCTCCCTCTCCTGGATAAACTGTGCCAGCATCCTTAACCAATGGCTCCCTCTCCTGGATAAACTGTGTCAGCATCCTTAACCAATGGCTCCCTCTCCTGGATAAACTGTGTCAGCATCCTTAACCAATGGTTCCCTCTCCTGGATAAACTGTGTCAGCATCCTTAACCAATGGCTCCCTCTCCTGGATAAACTGTGTCAGCATCCTTAACCAATGGCTCCCTCTCCTGGATAAACTGTGTCAGCATCCTTAACCAATGGCTCCCTCTTCTGGATAAACTGTGTCAGCATCCTTAATCAATGGTTCCCTCTCCTGGATAATCGGGAAAAAAGATGCGCCTACAGTTCTAAAATTTTGCTTAAAAAATGGTCAGCCCGAAAACATACACAGTAACATCATATGGACTCAAGCTATATTTAGAGACATATATGCATGCAATATATATTAATGAATAAGTAGACCATGGGTTTGAAACAGAGCAAAGAGGGGGATATGGGAAGATTTAGAGGAAGAAAAGGCAAGAGAAAAACAGAATTAAATTACAATCTTAAAAATAAACAGCAATAAAAAAGAAAATACTATAGTTAAAAAAATGTGTGTAAGATTAAAAAATGTTTTGGCAGACAGGACCTCTTTGGTCCTAAGTTAGGGAAACATAACTCCATCTAAAAGTAATTATACCTCATTCCTGTCAGTAAATTGTATTCCTTTAAAAAGTATTTCAGGGGCTGGGGATTTAGCTCAGTGGTAGAGCGCTTACCTAGGAAGCGCAAGGCCCTGGGTTCGGTCCCCAGCTCCGAAAAAAAGAACCAAAAAAAAAAAAAAAAAAAGTATTTCAGGCTTTTCTTCCCACTGTAAGCATTTAAAAGGACAGGGGCAGTCTGCCCTGAAGACAAAGTGAGCTAAGCTCTCTTCTCTTCTGAAAAAGCAACAAAAAGTCAATTCTAAAAGCACAAAAGGAATTCAACTCACAGAGGCTCTCAAGAGTACAGAGGGGAACGGGTGGCTGGTATGTGATTGATTCTGACACCCACAGTGGCACATGGCTTACATCTCAGAGCTTGCAGGGGAGGAAGCCGGGCTGCAGAGGGAGGGGCCCTTTTCTTCTGTCACTGGTAGAAGATAAGGCTAGAAATTGAAGTGGTTACTGAGTAAAAGAGATGACTATACTAAGGAGAAATGTTAAGGGAACAAAGTACATAGAGAGAAACAGGAGAAAACTCATGAGCCATTTCACATTGACGCCATCAAATGTCTACCAGGATGGCTCAAACCAAACCAACCCAACCCAACCCAACCCAACCCAACCCAACCCAACCCAACCCAACATGCCACTTAAATATGGCCCCATGACAGTGGTTTTCAACCCATGGGTTTCAACTTCTTGGAGAGGAAATTGAAAGATCCTTCCACAGGGATCATAGATAAGATATCCTACATATCATTTATTTAAATTTCATAACAGTAGCAAAATTACAGTTGTAAGGAAGCAATTTAAACAATTTTATAGTTAGGGGTCACTATAGCATGAAGAATTGTACTAAAGGATTGCCTTAGGAAGGTGGAGAACCACTGCCCTATGAAATCCCAGAACTTTGAGTGCAAACAGAAAGTTCTAAGTTTCCAGATGGGGCCTGTTGTCAGCTTTAGTTGCAAATTTGACACAACCTAGAATGACCTGGGAAGAGAGTCTCCAGGAGGGACTTTATCTACACTGACTTGGCCATAGATTATGTCAATGGGAATTATCTTAACTAGGACAATCAATGTGGGAAAACTCAGTTCCCTGTGGGAAGGACTAATGCCCAGGCAGAGAGTAGTGTGATAACGGTGGTGTCTTGAACTGTTTAAGAATGGAGACACAGCTTAGCACAGCAGCCAAGTGCACAGATAAGCCTCTCTCTCTGGTCTGGCCTGACATGTTATCAGCAGCTGCTTGAAACTCCTGCTCTGGCTTCCCCACAATGATGGACAGTAACGGAGCCTTTCTCCCTGTTGTTTTTTACCTGGGTATTTTATCCCAACAACAGAAATGAAACTAGAAGTGGGATGAACAAGGTACCTCCTATGGAATAACGATAGACACATTTTATATATATATATGAGAAAATGCTACTCTGTTTCATCTGTCACTTACATGAAAAAGTTTTTCTGTCTTTGGAAACACTGCAACAATATCATACAGCCGGACCCTTGAAGAAGTTGCTCTCTATAAGACAAAAAGAATGTTATCATTCAGTAACAAGAAATATAAACAGATGCCTGGTCAACTAGCAATACTAAACATCCTCAAACTTAAACCAATTCTCCTGCCTCAGTCTTCTGTGATGAGGTGTGAGGTAGCATACCTGGCTTCAAGTCCCTGTGTTCACCACCACTCATCTGAGAGAGAGCTGACACGGGAGAGCATACATTAGAAGTCATAGACTTGGCTAGATTTCCATGACCCATTCAAGGTAACAAAGGTGGGAGCCTTATAGGGTACAAACGTCCTTTTTACCCAAATTTGTAACCATTCAGAGAATATAGAGAAATGCTAAATTTCTTTTAAAAATGGAACAAAGAGTAAATCCTGAGACAGCTTTCTATTGTACAAAGTAATCAATCTGTGCATGTGTAGATGAACTTTGCCCCACTATTAAAAAAATGACTAAACTCTAGAAGCTGTAAGCTTGCAGCTTTGTATGTATGGGAAAGAAAACACAGAGACAGGTGATACCCCACTTCTTGGAGTAAGAAAGAATGCATCTAATTTTTTATTTTACAGAGCTCGCAGTAAAGAGACTCCTAGTTTAGGGAGACTTTGGATATTTTAGAGAAGCTTGAACTTTGAAGGAGACGTTGAATCCTTCAGAGACTGAACTTTATTTACTTTGGTTTCTGAGACAGGGTTTCTGTGTAGCCCTGGCTGTCCTGGAACTTACTCTGTAGAACAAGCTGTCCTTGAACTCAGAAATTCACTTGCCTCTGCCTCCTGAGTGCTGGGATTAAGGGAGTGTGTGCCAACATAGGCTGTTGAGACTAAACTTTTGAATTGTTTGAAATTTTAAAGACTGGGATTTTCAAAAATTGGAATGCTTTTTATTATGATACTATTACACATATGAGATCCTGGGGAAGAACAAGAAAGGAAAGGTTATGGCTTAACAGTGATGTACTTGTGTGTCAAGCTGACAAGAGGTCAATTATGCTGGCTATTGCCAACTTGGCGCTAGAGGCATTTGGGAAGAGGGAACCTCAATCAAGAAAATGCTCCCACTAATCCTGTGGTGCATCTTCTTGAATGATGACTAACATGGGAAGGGCAGCTAATTATGGTCAGTGCCACTCTTAGAATGGTGGTCCTGGGTGCTATAAGAAAGCAGACTGAGCAAGTCATGAGGAGCAAGACCGTAAGCAGCATCTCTCCATGGTCTCTGTATCAGCTCCTCCAGGTTTCTGCCTCAGGTTCCTGTTCAGACTTCTTTTAATGAAATGATGGAGTATGATGTTGAACTGTAAGGTGAAATAAACATTTCCTCTCCAGGTTGCTTTTGGCCATGGTGTTTCATCACAAGAAAAACACTAAGACAGCCCTCAGTGGAATTGGTTTAGTTTGTCTTTTCTGTTGTTATTATTATTGCTATTGCTATTGTTGTTGTTGTTATTATTATTATTATTATTATTATTATTATTTGATAGACATAGCTAGATAAGACCATTTCATATGTTGTGGGTAATTCTTATGACTATGATACACAAACTCATAATAACAATACTGTTCAAAATAAATTAAAATGCCAGATGTAAGGAAATACTTTTGGTCTAGGATAGGTGAATATACCAATAAAATACATTTACTGTTTAACAGGTAAACCTTAAACCTGATAATATACACAAAAATGAAAAATATATTCAAATGTACAATTCCTGAATGCTGGAATCATGGAATATTTCTTTTTTGTCTGTTGGGACCTTTTAGCTTTTTGGAAGAGACACATATTGCATAGCTTCTACACACAAGGGACACAGGCAAGTATCATGGATTTGAGGGATACAGGGGGTGAAAGCATAGGGTGAGCTGGAATGCAACAGTATTTAACATTAGTTAATATAGCTAATACAGTTTAAGAGGCAAATGGAGAAAAAATAATAAACTTACCAAAACATTACAGTGAGACGGATCTGTAACTATAATTGTCAATCTAGTTAAAATTTTAATTGGTCTTGATTTTCCCTATGAACAAACAAACAAAAAATTATTAAAAGAGATAAAACATAATTGATTCATTGTCTTTTCACAGTGGAAAATAGTAAAAATCACAAAGGACAGTCAAGAGCAACACAGCACACTTGTTCCACAGGAATTTATAAACAGCAGAAGACGATGCTATGTTCATCCAGTAAATCGCATGGTGAATAATGTAACAGTTGTAGGACTGGAGAAGGGCACCAAACCTGACCTGATGGCAGTGAGAAACTGACGATGTGACCCTGACTGGAGGAGGAGGCAGGTGAAGCTCAAGTCAGCGAACTCCAGGTGAGCGTGGGTGTGTTTGAATTGAATGAACAGACTCAACACTTAAATGATAAAATGCCTACCTGTACAATTGGTAAAGTTGTGAAGAGCTCAGAAACTGCTACTGGCTTTTCAATTTCCTACATCAAAAGAGACACAGCTGCTCTGGTTATAGGATAAAGAATAAAGCACAGCAAAACACTTTATCTCTCAGGGGGAAAAAAAAACAAAGAAAGCTAACCTCTGGTATTCAAATGTACTAAATAGCTTTACTCTTTCTTTCTTCTTTCTTAAAGAATTATTTATTTATTTTATGTATATGAGTTCACTGTAGCTGTCTTCAGACACCCCAGAAGAGGGCTTCAGGCCCCATTATAGATGGTTGTGAGCCACCATGTGGTTTCTGGGAATTGAACTCAGGACCGCTGGTAGAGCAGTCAGTGCTCTTTTTTTTTTTTTTTTCCGGAGCTGGGGATCGAACCCAGGGCCTTGCGCTTCCTAGGCAAGCGCTCTACCACTGAGCTAAATCCCCAACCCCGCAGTCAGTGCTCTTAACCACTGAACCATCTCTCCAGCCTATTCTCCTTTTTTAAGGCAAGAAACTAAAGGGCAGATGCTAAGAACACCAGAGGACATGAGTAAAGGCCAGACTGTGGTGGTGCATGCCTACATGCTTTTAATTCCAGCACTCACAGAGACAGGAGGATCTCTGAGTTCAAGGTAAGTCTGGTCTCGAGAGTAAGTTCCAGGATAGCCAGGGCTATACCCAGAAACCCTGTTAGGACAAACAAAACAACCCTCAAAACAAAAAGCAATCTTGAAGACAGAAATGACATATATACAGTTGTTTGCTTAAAAAGAAATATACGTACTGACAGTCTATCAAAGAGAGAAATCAATGAGTTCATGAGACCATGGCAACAAAGTAAACAAGAAGATATACTATGCTTTCAGTTCATTTAAGAGCAATGTACTTTTAAACATCTTTGAAGGTAACATAGTTAATATGAGCTCAAAGTCAGGATTCCTTAGGCTGCATTAGAGTTTCTCATAAACAAAACAAAAGTCATTTGTATGAATATATGTTCGATTGTTCAACTGCTAAAGTAAGTAAATGCAGGGGGTTTTAAGGAATACAGCTGGTACACTGCCTTCCAAAAAGCACAAGGTGAGTGCACAAGGCCTTCCCTATAGGCCTGTAATCTCAGCACTGGGGTAGTAGAGGCAGGAGGTCATCCCTGGCAACAAAGTGAGTTCCAGACCAGAGACATGCAAGACCTTCCCTTAATAAAAAAGAAACACGCTTAGATGATTGATCCCTGACTGCCAATTAGACTGAATTAGAAATGAACATGGAAACATATCTCTGTATATTTCTATAATGGTGTTTCCACCCTGAATGGGAGCTGTGCTACATCATGGGTTGGGGGCCTGAGCGAGCGAACTAAAAGGGACAATGTGAGCAGAACCCCAGCATTCATCTCTTTCTGCTTCCTGACTGAGGAGAAACTGTGACCAGCCATCTCATGCCCCTACTGCCACGATGGGCTGTACCTTCAGAGTATAAGCAAAATAAACCCCTCCTTAAGTTGCTTTTGCAGGTATGTGGTCATAGCAACAAGAAAAGTAACTAGTACTTATACTTGTTTCTAGTTCATATTCCCAACTCCAGACATGAATATTTAGAAATACTTGTATTTAGTAACCAATTAACCCAAGAAAGTCTCCTTTACCCGTTTCTTTTCCTTAAAGTCAACAATGTGATTGATGGCAACAACTGAGTATCCCACTGAAAAATAGAAAAATAGGTTATTTAAAAAATATTCTTTCTTGTTCACAGTGATCATACTGATATGAGATTCAAGAGTATGGGATGAGGCTAGGGATGTAGCTAAGTGTTAAAATGCTTGCTTAGCATACGCAAAATCCTGGACGCAATTCTAAGACCTAGACAATAAGGGGGCGGGGCAGAAGGCAGATCTGAGCCCTACTGTTTATTGTTACTTAAGGTGGAGTTTCAGGTTCTTCATCTGTCACATGATGGTAACAGCAGACAGGAATTTCAAGTGTCATGAAAATGATGTGAAACAGCCCCAGCGTTTTAGAAGAGTACACATATTTGGCTGTGACATTTAGAAGCCAGGAACATATTTAGGCTGTGGTTTATGTTCACACAATGTTAAAAACTCAGATTTATATGTCTTTCTGTCACCTTTGACATCATTCATTCACTTCTTCTGCGATACCCTTTCTATTTCCTCTTTCCTAGGGAGCAAAGGAGGGATGACTCCCTCACACCTCTTTTGAGGTACTACTCTCTCTACACTGAGACAAGGAACACTACAGGCCTGCCTTACCATCACAACAGTTAGTGTACTGTTTGTGATACGTGCCCTCTCCCCAATGGATTTAAATCACGACTCTTATCTATTAAGTTGTCCAAATACCGACAGGATGATAGGGTATTGATATTTAAAGATAATGCATAGTAATGACAAAAACAAAAATCAAGTAACAAAAAGCAAAAAACGGTCGTTCCTCTTATCAGGCAGCCCAATAACTCCCTGCTTTCCTTCCTCTACAAGGGTTTTGAGAATCTATTATTTGGCAAGCCCTATGCCAGGTGAGAGCTCCCATGATCAATGCTCATCCTCAAGGAACTTATAATGCTCTAGAAAAATAAGGTAACACCCTTTCCATTCTCTAAGCTTCCACAGCAGTTCCTGCCCATGACCCAGCTTTCTGTATTTGACAGACGTCGTGTGACTCAAAAAGAGCCGGCTTAGGAGTGCAGTCCGTTTCTATCATTTATCAGCTCGTAGGTCCTATGCTAATCTCTCCACCCCCTGGGCCTCTGTTCTCTCCCTCTGCACGAATGACTGGGCAAACACAAGTAACAACAGTTTTGTCAAGAGCCTCTGAGTTTCTCACGCAGGGGATCCGGGTGATACTGCAGCTATAATCTGCCTCTAGAGACGTCAGGCAGATCCCACGCGAGACCCGAATAGCGCCTGAAAAAAACTACCAAACAAAGCTGGATGGTAGGGAGGACAACGCGAAGCCAGAAGACTCACGGTGAGCAGCGGTCTCCACGAGTCCGCGCAGAGCCTTCAGGTCTGAGCCCGCTCTTAGATCCAAATCTGCGAACGCCGCCATGCTGACATCCCAAGAGAACCCGCGCGCAAGTCTGCACAGCCGCTGTGTTGCCCCTCAGGCATGCTGGGAGTTTAGGTTGTTCCTTGGGCATCCTGGGATTTGTAGTTTTCCCTTCTCAGTCAGCAGAGACTTTCCTATCCCCCTAGAGCCCGCCAAAGTTAGTATGCTGATCTGAAATACATAGTCTCAAAAGCAGATAAACTGAACAAAAAATGAAGAGACATTGAAAGTTGTTTTTCTTTCCTGTTTCCACAGTACATTCCATTCTTTGAAAATGGCCGCAAAGGGTTTTTTGAAGTACTTGGTCTGTGGCTAAAGATTATCTAAACTCTTTGAGCTTTGACAATTCCTTACAGCCAACATCTACAACCACAAGATGGCAGAGTGATCTCAAAGATGATGGCTTATCGCCAGCATTCCCTTAGCGAGAGGACTGACAGGGAGGGGCAAAAATAAAAACATGTTTTACAATTTTTCATGAGAAATATAAAAATATCATTTGGTGTTTCTGCTTTAAAATGGACTCTTAAAAAACAAACTCTTCAATATTGACAGATCAATTATTCACCAACCTAAGATGGTGGCATGATTTTCAACCTACTTGACATAGAGGGCCAGTCCATTACCCCTCTTCATTCAGTCTTCGTTCCAGCATGCGAACCCTTTGCGCATTACTAATAAGCAGCTCCTACCTTGTGCAACTCAATAGGACTTCTGAACTGCTGGTCTCTCAAAGAAGAAAAGTCCACTGATCATGAGCTTGTCCATTGGGATAATACCAAAGTGCTGAAAGGTGAAGCATTTTCAGTTTCTGTACTGATCACAAACCATAGGGAGTCTTCTCTCTCTGATCACACTACTGTAACGATCTCTAGTTTCTTACAAATTTCTGAAAGATGATGATGACAACGACGACGACGACCATGATGATGATCATGTGGAGGAGGAGGAGGAGGAGGAGGGGGAGGGGGAGGGGGAGGGGGAGGAGGAGGGGGAGGAAGAGGAGGAGGAGGAGGAGGAGGAGGAGGAGGAGGAGGAGGAGGAGGAGGAGGGGGAGGCAGAGGCAGTATTATTAGTAGTCCAGGGTAGACTTGAATTCACAATCTTCTTGGCTCAGTATCCTTGGTTCTGGGATTACAGCCGAGCACAGCTGCACCTATTTTTTGATTAATTTTCAAAAATGATTGTTTCCAATACTTTTTATTTCCCCAGAGCAAAACAACAACCAAATAACTTCTGCAACTAGAGCAAGGCCATACAAAACAAACTCTTGCTTTTTTTCATCAGAGTGTCCAGTTCTAACCTTTATAGTAGTAGAGAGGTGTCTCTATACAGGATCGCAAAATCTAGATTGGTCCATAGAATGGCCATTGTGTAGAGGATCTAGATAAGATAGAATTTTAGTTATTTGATGCTAAGATAAGATTCGGGGGGGACAGAATTCTTTGAAAGTCATGGTGATGTTACTATGGACTTCACCTTTTTAGATTCCCCTTGCTCTATACCTGAGTGTTAGCATTTCTAGGCTCTGCCCAACAGTTGCCTAGCAACAGGCAGGTACAAGCCTGGCTTGCTATAAAAGGACCTGCCAAGGCACTCTCTCCTGGTGCATCATGATGCCACATTACAAAATGTGTCACTGAGCTGAGGTGAAGAGGAGAGAAAGGATGAGAAAGGAAATAAACAGATAAAAACCACTGAGCACTGCACTGGGGCAGAGCATCTGCGAAGTACTTATGTGTGCATCTTATTAATTTTCAAAGTATTTTTTTGACATTTGAGCAGCTGAATGCTTCAGCACTATACTGGTGGATTGAAGCATTTTGTCTCAGTAGTTGCCTAGTATGTTGTCTCCTGAGAAAACAGGCAGGGCAGACAGCTGCAGATGGCAGAGGAAAGAAGAAGAAAAGAATGAAGGGGGTTAAGGAAGAAGAGAGGAAGCAAGGAATAGGAAGGAAGGGAAAGGAGGCAGGAGTGGGCAGAGAGAAAAGGAGGGAAAAGAAATGGTCACATGTTGGCCTGAATGGGTGGCAGGGGCCTCAAGGATGCAACACTTGAAGAAAACCTCAGAACTTGCTGACTAGAGCACAGCCATATGTTTTCTGATTTTATTCTAACAGGTCAGTGGGATGGTGGTATTGATGGTGCTGGTTCTTGTTTCCAGGGGCTCTAGGAGAACAGCTACTAAATAATTTTCTCTTCCATAGTGGCACCTACTGTCAAGTCCAACAGAAACTGGGGACAAATGACTAACTCTGATGCCTATTAGCATACAAAGCACATGATGGCTTCCAGGTTCTCTCAGCATCTCAAGTATTTGTTACAGAGTTCATGTTGGCTGCCATCCTGGCTCTGATCCACTCTTCTTATCCTGCCCCATACCCTAACTGTTCCAGCTCTTGGGTTCTCTGTGATAGAGAACAACCAGTTCAAAATTTGAACACTACTACACTGAGAGAATCTGTGAGGAAATTGTTTCGACTTGTAATGTGTTTGTTTGTGACATGTTTCTTAAGGGCGAACTTTCCCAAGATAGATAACTTTGCAGAATGGAGTAGTTGAGCAAATCGTAAGAAACTACCTCTCCTTTTAAGTTTTACTGCCACTGTTGTTCTTTTGAGACAATGGGCCCTGGGAATTCATTTCTAGTTGTGCTTCTGTAAAAACTCTTTGCTTGCCAGAGATAGCTGAGGCATCTACAGGGTGTGTGCTGTAAAAGTTAGGCACGGAAGGATGAGAGATAATTCCACAGCCCCAAATCTTCCTGGTTTCTGCTTTTATAAAACCAGAGTAAATATGACTAAGTACTGCATTTTGAGAATCCTGAAATTCGGTGAAGACCTGATGCCTCTCATTCGATATAATTTATTCATGGTCATGCTGAATCTCTGAGCCACCCCAGACTCATAACACCCTTCCCCCAGCTTCTCATTCTTATATAACCTTGCTGTTTTGGCCAGACACATTCTCTTTGCTCTCTTGGTTGCTTTTGGTGCCCCTCTCTTGGCTCTTTGTCCTCTTTGCTCTCTTTGCTCAACCCCTGTTTTCTCCTCTCATGGTCTAGTTCAGCTTTCCGGCCATGTTTAATCTACTACTTTCTCTCCCTGCTCTGGGCTCTCCCAGATGCCTCTGACTGCACTCTCCCTCATATCCATAATAAAAACCTTCCCCTCAACCATGCTTTGAATCAGTCATAGGATTCAAGGACTTTAGACACTTAGAAGATGGGTTTTTGCATCCAAAGTAGCCTTTGATCTCTTAGTGTCCCCAAAGATGTCTAAATTTGTGTGTGTGGGGGGGGGACAGGAGAGAAATATTGGGGAGTCCCAGCAGAGCCATCATATGATTCAAGGTTCCCCTTTTGGGGTTCTTAGTTTCATTACTAAAAAGAAAGTTATGAACAGACACGAATAGGCTGGAGAACAAAGAATGGGCTCAAGCAGAAACTCAGGACAATTTATTAGAATTTAAAAGGAGAACTCCAAGGCAGGCAAGACGTACACTTCACAGATGCCTGTAAGGAAGGAGAATGGAAAAGAACAAAGGCCACACTGCTTGGTATAAAGCAGCACGGAGGTCAGCCACCTGGTGGCAAGCATAAGGTGGGCAGCCAAGCTTTAGAAAAGGAGCTAGGAGACAAAAAGCACCGGTTAGGGAGTTTAAAGGCGCTGGCCAGTGTAGAAGTGGTTATTTCGTTAGGAGTCAGGTCTCATAAAGGTAAGCAGATCTGACTGAAGCTCAGGGAAACTAGTAATTTCCCTAGTGGATGAAAATGCTGGAAAGGAGAGGGTGTTTCCCTAGCCAGGTTCCTGATCTGACATGTTTTGATTGACCCATTCGAGAGGAGTGAAGGGCATGTCTCCACCTTGAAGAAGACTCCATTCTTCGTTTTCCTCTCAAGGTCTTCTATTTTCCCACCATTCAATCTGCCTTAGTTTCACTTGAAACATGAAAGCCAGGGTTGTCTAAAGAGAGGTGGGCTCAGGACCCAGGAAGAGCTGGAATGTCAATTCGAGTACAAAGACAGGGAACAGCTGATGTCCCCACTCATGGCAGTCAGGCTGGAGGAATTTACCACAAGGTGAGGGAACTCAGTCTGCACAGGATCCACCTTCAATACAGCCGTCAGGGGGGAGCAATCTGCTTTACTCAGCCTGCTTACTAAGATGCAAATCCCCTGATGAAGCACAGTCAGAAAACCACCCCATCCACAGTTCAGTCAAACTGACCAAACCAAAGCAAAAGCAAAACCAAACCAGCAAAGCAGTGCTACTGTACAGCAAGCACTTGAAAAGAGTCACTCAGATAAATCTTTTCATTGCTGGCAAGTTTATGTGGGGCATTTATTCCGGACACAGAAGAGAGCAGATCCTATGTAAACTAGCATTTATAAATGAAATTCCTAGAAATTCAATTGCTTAGTAGGCTGTATCGTGGCTTAGACCTCAAAGGACATTCCCAGGAAGAAGAAGAAGAAGAAGAAGAAGAAGAAGAAGAAGAAGAAGAAGAAGAAGAAGAAGAAGAAGAAGAAGAAGAAGAAGAAGAAGAAGAAGAAAAGGAGGAGGAGGAGAAGGAAGAGGAGGAGGAAGAAGGAGGAGGAGGAGGAGAAGGAGGAGGAGGAGAAGAAGAAGGAGGAGGAGGAGGAAGAGGAGGAGGAGGAGGAGGAGGAGGAGGAGGAGGAGGAGAGAAACATATTTTTCCTGGAATTTTTCATTGCAGCTCCTAAGTGCATAGATGCCGAGAAGCTACTTGTGCTGCTGAGAATTTTACTCCATGTTTAACTCCTGTGTAAGAGTGTGTATCTGTGCAAGTGTGTGCCGTTGCCCGAGGAGTCCAGAGATGCCAGATCCCTTAGATCTGCAGTTATAGCTATTTTGAGCCACTCAGCATGGGTGCTTTGAATCGAACTCGGGCCCTCTGTGAGAGTAGTTAAGTGCTCTTAACTGCCGAACCATCTCTCTCCAGCCCACATTGTGAGAATTTTGACAAGACTAAAAGCTTTTCAGAAATGGTGCTCCTCAGAGGTACAATCTTCGAAGTAGCTTATTTTTGTGTAGGGAGAAGAGTTTTGAGAAGTTCAAAGTAGACTCCTCAGAACTGGTAACCATGACAACAGATGGGCTTCCTGCAGGGGTCCCTATTCACTTTTAGACTTACGAAACACAAGAATGATGTGATATGGCTTCATTAAAGCACAAAATTTAAGCCAATTTATTGTACCATTGACCAAAAGCCACTTTGGGCTCTAAATTTAAAGACCGTACAAATAATACCGAAGCATTAGGCCTAACGCCCACATAGTTCATGCTTGAAGTAACTACAGTGAATGCTGACAGATGTTGGAACTGTCAAAAGAAATGCTCCTATACATGAAGGACACACTCTCCACATTTTTTTTAAAGATATATTTATCTATCTATCTATCTATCTATCTATCTATCTATCTATCTATCTATCTATCTACTTATTATGAGTACACTGTAGCTGTCTTCAGACACACCAGAAGAGGGCATCAGATACCATTACAGATGGTTGTGAGCCACCATGTGGTTGCTGGGATTTGAACTCAGGACCTCTGGAAGAGCAGTCAGTGCTCTTAACCGCTGAGCCATCTCTCCAGCCCCATAACCTCCATCTATGAGTTAGTGAAGTGTGGATCAGAAACCGGGTTCTTTCATTTGATGAGATTGTAACCCCTTTAAAAACTCCACATACTCTGTCTTTTAAGGAAACATATAAACTGATTTGCTCATGTATAGTAAAAAAATCTTTGGGAAACTCATTAGACTAGCAGTAATTAGTCCGTTTTCTTACCTACAACTCATGCTTACATATGAAAGTTAAAGACTCACTTCCCATTGCCACACACTGTGGAGGGTGATATTGGTAGATACAAAGGTCTGGTGGGCTCTTGCCAGGAGCTCTAGATTCTTGTGTCCCAGAACTCGTTACTTGAGTAGATACAGAGTTACATCAGAAGCAGACACAGGATGCTAAGGAAAGATTCGTGTCCAGGGGAGAAGGGTTGAGAAGGAAGCGCAAGTCCAGGAACTCAAACAGCACCTGTGTACAAGATCTTGGCTTGTGTGGCTCATAACCTGGGCTTCAGGGGTCATTTGGATAGCAGGGCTTTCTGACACATGGTCTGTCTGACTTCATGCGTCACGCATGTCATTAGCTTCGTAAGTCTTTACTCAGTGGCATATGGCTTTGGTATTATAATGTGTCCTAAGTCACCTTAAAACACTCTGGAATGCTGATTTTCACAGACTCTGTTCAAAAAGTAGAATTATGAGCATTTCCTGAGGCTAATGCATAAACCTAACTGTGATAATACGCAACAAATACCATAAACCTAAGTGCAGCCGCACATTAAAATTATTGTACAGCTGTGGCCAAGTAGAATTTACCCCAGGAATGAAAGGAAAAAAAAAGTCAATGAATGCAATAGTTCATATTAACTGAGAGGAGCAACAAAATCATGTGATGCTCTCAGTGCCAAAAAGCACAATACTAATTTTTTTTCAGGATATCTCCCTTCTAACTCTTTCTCTTAAATAATCTTTTCACTGTTTGAGTAATTTTTATCAAGGCAAGAATTTTATAATCCCAATTACAGTCCCTGTTCAATTATCCATTTTGTACATTAAAACAGAAAGGACATGTGAAGCTATTCTACAGTAAAGAATTACAGAATTAAAGAATACTTTGAACTTTTTTACTCTGCCGAAAAAGTCTCCCCAGGTCTGTAACATACTAATTTGTTTCTGTGTGTGTTTTTGCTGTTTTAAAATAA
The DNA here is from genome assembly GCF_021556685.1 of Rattus norvegicus. Lineage (NCBI taxonomy): Eukaryota > Metazoa > Chordata > Mammalia > Rodentia > Muridae > Rattus > Rattus norvegicus. The sequence continues at coordinate 246,529,412 of NC_141534.1, read as the reverse complement.
AGTAAAGATACACCAGCCAACACTGGTGCTGGCACCTGCGGGGTATTTTCATCTCTGTCAACAAAGCGTCTCAACTGCTAAACTCCCAATCTTCATCTCACGCTGCTGGCTACTCTCTGGGCCCTGCAGTGATCTCCATGTTCCTCTAGTTTCCAAGGCGGGCAGTTCCATACAGAGACCTCCCACCTTGCGGCTCTCTTGCTGTGGATTCTGCTCACATGCCCAGTGTCTTCCCCCTGTGGTTATAGTCACAACTCCCAGTAACCCGTTAAAACCAAAACTCAATAAGCTTGTAATTTATCGATCAGATTTATAGCTTAAATTCTCATTCCACAAAACGTCTGCACAGTAAACTCACAACCAATTGATAATGATATAAACTGCCTGCCTAGATAAGACAAATTGTCCTATAAAACCATCCCTTATGAAATATTCATAACTACCTGTGGACCTTTAAGGTCACACGGATCTGGGTCGTCCTTTTGGTCCTCCATCTTGGTTCTTTTCTTTCTCCTCTCTCCTCCCTTTAAAACTCTGTGCCCACCTTACTTTTTCACTGCCCGTTCACAGGCTTTGTCTTATCTTGTGACTGCTTCACCTGCATAAAGACAACAGTCTACATAGCATTGTTTGCTAGACCTGGTATTTACTCCATAAGGTTCAGTTCCCTTCTTGAACTGTGTTGGAAGACAGTAGGCTTTTTCTTCCCCCATATGCCCTTCATTATGGTTAGGCTCTAACCACTCCCTGCACAAAGATACCACAAATCAATAATTCTGTGATAAAATTACTTCACAAAATATAAGAACAGAAAGGACTTACTGACCTGTGTATAGTCAGGGTTACTTGTAGAGGAATTTTAATCCAGCAACATGGCTTCTCTGGCAAGGGGTCAGATCCAAAGACTAGATCTGTATGATTCAGTTGGAATGCAGATACACCTTTTATTCCAGGGGACAGAGGCAAGCAGATCAAATTCAAGGCTAGCTTGGTATAGAGCAAATTTCAGGTAAAGAAAAACTTCGGTTTAGGTGTGGTGGTACAAGCCTTAAATTCCAACACTCTTTGAATAGAAGTGTTCTGTCACAGTTTGAATAGAAACATTTATCCAGAGACTTGGGTTTTGACATGAGTTCCCTGCTTTGTAGTTCTGTTTCTAGAGGTCGTGGAACGTTTAAGAAGCAAGACTAGGCCATCAGAAGATGGTTTTAAGGAGTACACCATAGAAAGCAATATCCTAGCCCATAGTTCTGACTCAACTTTCTACTTCTTAGTACAATGTCATCTGAACGAGGCTCTCCCATCCATACTCCTGCCTCCCTTTATGGTGCACAAAAATCTCTCTGAAACCACAAACTAAAGTTAACTAGTTTAGAACACATATTCTTTGGACTGCTCATCTTTCTCTCCTAGAAACCAGACCATTCCCCAGAGTATAATCAACAACCCCTGACAATTATACTGCACAGATCTCAGTGCAATGATCTCAGTGTCTCCCCTTAGCAAGTGCAAGATACACTTACAGTTTCTACTCTATATCTTATCTTGGCACATAGACTATATTAGCCAATGTCACATGAAAATCTATAAAAGTAAGAAAATTCTTTTGTTCGTATTTTGCATTTATCTTTCAGGCCCTTTAATCATAAAATACACGGCAGTCATCTCTCCTAATGTAGCTCCCTCTAGACCCGAATGCCTACTCCCCAACTTCAGGATTCTATCTCTAATAACTTAGGTCCTTTCTGAGTTTGGGAGGGAAGGCCTTTTCTTCCTCTCAAAGGCCCCTTTGTGCTATAACTAGTCTGCTGCTCTGTTTCTAATGCTCTCCTACTTCTAGGACCAATTATGACCTTCCTCCATCTTCACAATTCTCTCTCTCTTTCCCCTCCCCCTCTCCCCCTCTCCCCCTCCCCTCCCCCTAGTCCCCTCTTCCTCTTCTTCCCCCTCCCCTCCTTCTCCCTCTCCTTCACCTTCCCCCTCTGTCTTTCTTTCCTGATAATGATCATTCTGCAAAGCAATTTCATGTCATGTCCTTTCCAAAACCAACCAATGTAAAGTTAGGTCTTGGTTCTTCCTCACCACCCTGTGCTCCCAGAAATTAGACTCAAACTAAATATATTTGCATATACCTTGGCTATATACCTAGGCTCTTCCCTGACTAGATCTAACTTAAAATAACCTATTTATTTTAATCTACATTTGGCCACGACATTGGTCACCTGTCCTCAAGTACCATGCATCTGTCTCCTCATATCTTCCCTGGTGGCTTTCTTGCCTGGCTCTATCCTAGAATTCCTTTCACCTCCTGGATGTCCCATCTTTGATTTCCTGCCTAAACTATAGGGTATAGGCTTTTAATTGACAGGTGACAACCCACACAATCTACAAGATATTCTCTCTATAAACCAACATTTATTCTGTCACTTGACAATTTGGGGAGTCCACCTGGGACACCATATGTAACCCAGGAAATTGGGGTCCTTTTAGGATTCTTTGTCTCATTAATGAAATGATTTAATTACAAACTCAGAAGTAAGCTTGGAGACAGATTTATTAGACTTTAATACAAAAACCACAGGGCAGACAAGCTGTCAATTTTGGTAATTGTCTAGAGGGGGATAGAGAAGAGGAAGCGAGAGCCTTGGCATTTGTGAGCAGATACATGGCCAGGGAGGAGGGCTTCAGAGACACTGTGAAAGCATACTCAGGCTCTGTCTAGTACCTACAAGCAAGAGATTAAAAAAATAATCCCGAAAAGCAATTCAGAGAAGTGGGCAGAGTAAACTCTGCTGCAGGGATATGGTGACATAGTGACTGTGTAAGGGACAAGCTTTCTGGGAAGGAAAAGTACATTATCTCCTTAAAATGACAACTCTTCCTCCCATTGCTTCAACACAGCTTCTGGTGAATCCAGGCAAAACAACTGAAGTTGTTTCACTTGAATATTTTTTCATAAAGATATAATAAAAAGGCAATCAAAACAATTTTCTTCGTGTGTGTGTGTGTGTGTGTGTGTGTGTGTGTGTGTGTGTTTGTGAGTGCACGCGTGCCCTTGAGCATGTACTTGTGCCATGGTATAGAGGTCAGAAGACAATTTGCAGGATTTCGTTCTCCCACCACGTGGTCATTGTGGATCGAACTCAGGCTATCAGGTTTGGAGGCCAGTGCCTTGACCCACTGAGGTATCTAGACAGTCTCTGAAACAATTTTAAACAGCATTCTTTTTGCAGAAGTAGGCAAGCCAAGTTTAACGTTCATTGCATTGTAAACAGTAAACGTTGATGAAGCATGGTGTGTTGCAGGATGCACACCTAACTAAAAACAGAACAGTGTGGCAAACGGAGAGAGGGAGAGAGTCCAGAGTACAGGAGTACAGCCTTTCATGACCAGAGGATTTGGAGCCGGGAGCCAAGACCATTTCATAGGGAGAGAATAATGTTTTCAACAAATGATGCTGACACACCAAATACTTAGACATGCACACATGATTTTTATTAGCATTACACATAAAACAGTAACTTGAGGTGCTGGAGAGATGGCTCAGTGGTTAGGAGCACTGACTGGCCTTCCAGAGGACTTAGGTTCAATTCCCAGTGACGACATGGCAGCTCACAACTGCCTGTAAACCCAATATCTGATACCCCACCACCACACTGGCCAAACACCAACGCATACACAATAAAAATATATAACTTTAAAAGTAACTTGAAGTGGGCAAAACACCCACACATAAGGTTCTTAGGAAAAAATATGGGTGAAAATAGTCATGGAGTTGGGTTAGAAAACGCTTAATTTGTGAAAGCTTTTGGTTAACTTATCTCACGGGTATGGGTGTTTTGCCTATGTGTATGTGAACCACGTGTCTTTCTGATACCTGCGGTCAGAAGAAGGCATTGGACCTTCTGGAACCAGAGTTACAAATGGTGTGAGCGGCCAGCCAGGACCCAGGACCCGAACCCAGGTCCTCTGTAGAGCAGCAAGTGTTCCTCTTTTCTTTAAGATTCTATGTTTTAAAATATTTTATTCTACTTTTGAGGTTGTAATCTGATGAGAGCCTCTCTCCCTCCCCCCTCATAATCCACCCACATACTGCCCCTGCTCTCTTTCAAATTCACCTTTTCACTTTTTCGTTAGTGCATGCATATATATATATGTATATATATATATATTCCTAAATACAGCCTGTTCAGTTGATACATAACTTGTATGTATGTTTTCAGGGCTGCCCATTTGGCACTGGACAATTAGTGTGTTCTTCCCTGGGGAGGACCATTGCTCTTGCTCTCAGCTTTTTCTCAGTAAGAACAATAAGTACTCTTTTGTAAAAATTATTATTTTTTATTTTATGTGCATTGGTGTTTTGGCTGCATATTTCTGCATGAGGGTTTCAGATCACCTGGAACAGGAGTTACAGGCAATTGTGAGCTGCTATATAGGTGCTAGGAGTTGAACCTGGGTCCTCTGGAATAGCAGCCACTGCTCTTAACCACTGAGCCATCTCTCGAGTCACCCTATAAGTACTCTTGACTGCTGAGTTCTGTTTCCCAATACTGTTCTTAGGTAGGGGATCAAAATCTTAAGGGAAATAGAAAAAAAGAGACAAGCTGATCCTTCTCAAAATTGAGCATATTCTGGAACTAACAAGGTTTATACATCTTGGAGTGAACTGTAATTCATGCCTGCTTCCCGAGCCACCCAAGTGCTGGGATTGTAAGTGTGGGTCATGATGCCAGGTTAGAAGCAAAAAACTTTGTGTGTTAAAGTACATTATAGAGAAAGTGAAATATTACTCAAAAATTGAAAAAAATTTAGAAATCATATATCTAGATGAGTCTTACATCCAGAAGTGTAAAGAATTCTTACCAGTCAACATCAAAATATCAACAATGCAATCCAATGGGCTGAGCTTAGGACCTCGATCCCAGTAGACACCAGTGAGCAGTGGAAACATGGAAGGATGCTTACTGCCACTGATCATAAGGAACTTTACATGAAGACCAGAATGAGATACCATTTCAATACTTAAAGAGGTATCATGTGATTCAACAGTTCTGCTCACAAGTATGCAAGAAAACTAGAATGAAAAATTCATTCAAAATATTACATACAAATTTTTGTGATAGCATTTTTGATAGTCAAAATGTGAAAACATTTTAAGTGTTTATTAACTGACAAGTAGCCAAGCCCAATTTGGGTTACCTGTTCATCGAGAAATTGCTTAGGGATAGAAATCTTACAAGCCCCAACATGGAGTACACTGTAAATATTTTTCAGTGACAAAGAAACCTGACACCAAAGGACACAAAGTGCAATCATTCCTTTTATACGAAATGGCCAAAATTGAAAAACGTGTAGAGACAGAAAGCTTGTTGGTGATTCCTTGGCACTGAGGGAGAGGAATAGGAGAGGGACCACTCACTCAATGGATAAGGAGTATCTCCTTAGCATGTTGGAAACTAAACCTGATCATGGAATTATCTAGATGTGAAGGTTGTACAACTTGGTGAATATATTGAAGATCACCGAATTGCTAATGCACGTTCAAATATTAGGTTATGTAAATTTCATGTCAATAGACATACATGTGCTTGTAGATTGTCAGGAGCATTTTGCAGTACCTCTGTGAAAGGGCCTTTTCAAGGATGAAGTATTTAAAATCTCATTACAGGGCACCATAAGGAAATGAACATATCTAATTCCTTTGATAATAGGCAGTCACTAATTTTGAACACCAATTAAGTAAATTGTTACTCCTCAGAATGAATGACATTCTTCTCAGTAGTAAACCTAGATTACAAGAAAAATCACATGGTACTATTGTTATATTTTGAATTTCAGTTAAAATTTCTGGAAATGCTTTTTCCTTAGCCATTTAAATGCCAAACATGCACGATTTTGCATTTTGATCTGAAAAGCCTAAAATATTAGCTGTTTGGCTAGTAGTATGTATGAATATTCTATACAGATATATTTCTATCTATCATCTATTTATCTGTCTGCCTGTCTGTCTATCTGTTTATCTGCCTATCTGTCTGTCTGTCTATCATCTATGTATGTATGTATGTATGTATGTATGGATGGATGTATGTTTGTATGTATGTATGTTTGTATGTATGTATCTATCATCTATCTATCTATCTATCTATCTATCTATCTATCATCTATCTTTCTATTTATCTGATTATAAAACCCATTGTATAAAAGACCTATTTGTTTCAGAAGTATTTATATTTCCAACAATCCTTTTTTGTTAAGAACATGAATAAGACTGAATATTATTTTCAGTTATAGGATTCAAAGCAGAATTCCTCCTTCTTTCTCTACTACTGTGTGTTGAGGATAACCCACAGCATCTTCTACATGCTAAGCACATGCTGTTCCATGGAGCTACATCCACTGTGAATAAAAATTCCTGCAAAGAAGCTTTGTCAGCTCTGAATGAAAAACTCCAGAAGTCTGTGCCTGGTGGACTGATGGGCCAGAAGAAGTCTGAGTCTGATGGACTGATGGGCCAATTGGAATTTCAGTACTGTGAAGAGATGTGCATTTTCTAGGTTTAGAGGCAAATAACCTTATTTTGGGATAATCTTAGCTTTCCAGAACCACTTCTATTCCTTGCTCCACTCTTTATTGGCACTAAAATCTTGTGACAGCAGATAAAATCCTTCCAGAATCCATTGACCGATCATCAAGCTGCATGTTAGGACTATTTAATACCTCCCCTTCGTCTCACTGTACCTACCAATGTATTTTAAATTTACCTTAATTTATGACTCTCTTTGTTCTGTGAAACCATAAAAACTTCATGAAACTGCTTCCAAGTTGAAGCGTGGAGTTTGGGGTAGCCTAAATCTGTGTTCCCAGTCCATGGTCACTCAAAACGACCCCAGAATAAATCATCTCTTATTCCCTTTAAGATGACAGCTGTGGTTTTTTGTTTTTTGTTTTTTTTTGCATCAACAGCAGCTTGGTAATTTTCATTATGATTCAAATATGGTTTTTGAATAATACAAGAGTCTCAACATGTTAAAGAGCTTTAGAAAATACAGAGTTAGATGAATCCCAACTCCTCAGCGAAAGCTCCCCCTTTTATTTTCTCTTTAGCACACACATTTCTGCAGCTTCTGCCTGAAGTGTTGGCTCCCATATTTTGGAGTAAAACTCCTGTAAATGCTGCCTGCCAACTGTCTCTTTGTCTGTTCTTAAATCTGCTTCAACCTGCTTTTGTTCCTACCACCCCACTGAAATTGTTTTCTTGCCTTTTTTCATTAACTAACTAATTAATTAATTAATTCACTTTGTGGCCCCCCTATTTTCCCTCACACAACTCCTGTCTCTGTTCCCCTTTCCTTTCTCTTCTGAGAAGTGGGAGGTTTCCCTTGGGCATCACTCCACCCTTGCATATCAAGTCACTGAAGCAGTAGGCATATCATCTCCCACTGAGGCCAGACAAGGTGGCCCAGTTAGAGGAATGGAATCTACAGGCAGACAACAGAGTCAGTGGCAGCCCCCACTGAAGTTGTTCGGGGGCTGGGGGCTGCATGAAGCTCAAGCTGCACATCTGCTACATATGTGTGTGGGCCTAGGTCCAGCCCATGCTTGCTCTTTGGTCGGGGGTTCAGTCTCTGGGACCCCCAATGGGTCCAGGTTAGTTGACTCTGTTAATCTTCTTGTAGAGTCCCTACCCCCTCCAGGTCCCTTGATCCTTTCCTCAACTCCTCCACAGGACTCCTTGAGCTCCCCCTGTTTGGCTGCTGGTCTCTGCCTCTGTTTCCATTGGCTGAGTGGAGACACTCAGAGGACAGTTATGCTAAGATGCTGTCTGTCAGTATAATGGAATAACATTAAGAGTGTCAGGGATTGGCTCTTGCCCATGGGCTGGATCTCAGTGTGGGGCAGTCATTGGTTGGGCGTTTCTTCTGTCTCTACTCCATTTTGTTTTGTCCCTGTACCTCTTGTAGGCAGGACACATTTTGGGTCCAGGTTTTGTGGGTAGGTTGGTGGCTCTATCCCCCAACTGGAAGTTCTGCCTAGCTACAGGAGGTGTCAGGATCTAAATCCTCCATTGCTAGGCGTCTCAGCTAGAGTCACCACCATAAACTCCTTGGGACCTCTCCCACCCAGGTGTCTGGCACATCCTAGCGATGCCTCATCACCCCTCTCCCCACCCCTACCACCAATTTCTGTTCTCTCTCCAGTGCTCTCCCTGCATCTCATCCCTCCACCCTGTTCCCTCTCTGTCCCCTCTCCATCCAGTTTCCTCCTTCCCTCCACCTCCTCTATTTTATTTCCTCTTCTGAGAAAGATTCAAATATTCTCCCTTGGACCCTCCTTATTACTTGACTTCTTTGGGTCTTTCTTAATGACCTTTGTGGTGGTTTGAATGACAATGGCTTCCAAAGGCTCATACATTTGAGTACTTGGAAGAGGCCAGTGAGGAACTGTTTGGGAGATATTAGGGGGTGTCGCCTTGGCATTACTAGGTGTGAACTCCAGATTGTAAAACACTAGTGTTATTCCCAGTTTCTCTGTCTCTGTGTCTGTCTCTGTCTCTCGGTCTCTCTGTCTCTGTGTGTGTTTGTGTGTGTGTGTGTGTACCTCCCACACCCACTCCCGACTCTTCTCTTTCTCTTTCTGCCCCACCCCCTCCCCTGCCTCATGATGTAAGTTCTCAGCTGTTCTTGCTTTGCCACCATGGACACTTATCTTCCAGATCAGTAAGCAAAATTAAATGCTTTCTTTCATAAATTGCCTTGGTCATAGTGTTTCATCACAGCAATAGAAAAGTGACTAAGATGTTCTTGTTTTTAAATTTTTTTATTGCTTATTTTATTTATTTACATTTCAAATGTTATCACCCTTCCCAGTTTCCCCTTCACAAGCCTCCTAACCCCTCCTACCTCCCCCTGCCTCTATGAGGGTGCTCCCCCACTTGCCCACCTATTCCTGCCTAAGTGGCCTAGCATTCCCCTGTGCTGGAGCATCAAGCCTCCACAGGATCAAGGGCCTCCCCTCCCATTGATGCCCGACAAGGCTGTCCTATGCTACATATGTGACTGGAGTCATGGGTCCCCCACCACCACCATGTGTAGTCTTTGGTTTGGGGTTTAGTCCCTGGGAGCTCTGGGTGGGGGTGGGGGGGTTGGTTGGTTGGTATTGTTGTTCTTCCTATGAGGTTGCCAACCCCTTCAGTACCTACAATCCTTGCCCTAACTTCCCCATTGGGGTCCCCACACTCAGTGTGATATTTGGCTGTGTACATTTGCATCTGTATTGGTCCAGCTCTGGCAGAACCTCTCAGGGGACAGCTATACCAAGCTCCTATCAGCAAGTGCTTCTTGGCATCAGCAATAGAGTCTGGGTTTGGTGTCAGCAGATGGGGTGGATCCCTAGGTGGTGCAATCTCTGAATGGCCTTTCCTTCAGTCTCTGCTCTACTCTTTGTCCCTGCATTTCCTTTTGACAGGAGGAATTCCGGATTAATATTTTTGAGGTGGGTAGGTGGTCTAATCCCTCAACTAGGGGCCATGCCTGTCCACTGGATATAGTCTCTACAGGGTCTATCTCCCCTTTGTTGGATATTTTAGCTAATGTCCTCCCTGTTGGGTCCTGGGGACCTAGAAGCATATTCTTTCTTGGGCTTCAGGTATTTAATCCCTGCTGGTTCTCTACATGCACTGGCCTCCCCCAAGGAGGAGTCCTTTTCAGTTTCTTTTCCTTTCTCTTATCTTGGAGCTAGGGGCCTTCTCAGACTATTTCTCTACACTCCCTCTGGAGATACTTTCCCTTGAACTTTTGTCTGCTTACTTGACATCTGCACTTGAATAGCCAAGATCATCTCAAGTTAAATCTGTCCCTTGGCTAATTTTATTTATTATTTTTAAGTTTAGAAGCTTACTGCCTTTTTCGTTAGCTCTGAACTATGGAATATGGTAGCTTACAATTTGTCCTTTGTCATTTTCTTCTTTTATGGCTTTCTTTGGACATTCTCTTTGTAGAATAGAATCCCCACTAGAGGGCGTACATGTTTGACTTATATGTAAAAATTAAAAAAAAATTCTTGTAAGGGAAAATTCTGAGCAATTAATAAAGTGCTTTCGACTGTATCTGTTCTACGGCTTTTCCTCCCTTCCTTCCTCCCTCCCTTCCTCCCTCCCTCCCTCCCTCTCTCTCTCCTCCCTCTCCTCTCTCTCTCTCTCTCTCTCTCTCTCTCTCTCCTTCCTTTCTTCCTTTCAGATAAGGTCTAACGCTGTAGTCCCATCTGGCCTGAAACTTGCTGTATAGGCCACGCTGCCCTTGAACTCCTGATGGTCCACTCAGCTCTGCATCCTGAATGTTAGTGTTACAGGCATATGTCACCAAGCCCACTTGCCTGCGTGACAGAAATAAATTCCACACCTAAAATGCAGATGCACTAAAAGCATTCAATAGAATTACATCAAACCCATAGGTGGGCCACCAAGTCCCTGATTTTCTAGTCATCTTGCTTGAAATATTTATTTATTACATAGGCGAATGCCAGCAGCAATCCACTGAACTGAGAACAGGACCCCCGTTGAAGGAATCAGAGAAAGAACTGGAAGAGCTTGAAGGGGCTCGAGACCCCTTATGAACAACAATGCCAAGCAACCAGAGCTTCCAGGGACTAAGCCACTACCCAAAGACTATACATGGATTGACCCTGGACTCTGACCTTATAGGTAGCAATGACTAACCTAGTAAGAGCACCAGTGGAAGGGGAAGCCCTTGGTCCTGCCAAGACTGAACCCCCAGTGAACTAGATTGTTGGGGGGAGGGTGGTGATGGGGAGAGGATGGGGAGGGGAAGCCCATATAGAAAGGGAGGAGGAGGGGTTAGGGGGATGTTGGCCCGGAAACCAGGAAGGGGAATAATAATCAAAATGTAAATAAGAAATACTCAAGTTAATAAAGATAAAAAAGAAATATTCATCCATTTATTTATTTATTTATTTATTTATTTATTTATTTATTTATTTATACTACGTAGCCCTAGCTGGCCTTGAACTCACTATACAGACCAGGCTGAAGAGGAACTCACAGAGATACCAGCGGCATGCCTCCCAAGTAATGTGTCACCATGCCCAGCAGAGGAAAAGAGTGTAAAGACCACGAATGTTAACTTTGTTTTGTAAAGAGAATGATCAAATTTCTCCATGGACGGAAGGGAGTACATTTTTAATAGTTTGGGACCCAAAGCAAATGAAAGCAGTATGAGTGCACGCATATGTCTGGACTACCCTTCCTCTGACCTCTGTGACCATGTGTACGTGGAGATACACTCGGGGAAAGCACTTATACACATAAAATAGAAATAAATAAAAATATAAGATGTAACGCGATAGTAAGTACTATAACCAAGACAGAGAAAAGGTTCTTGAGGAGCCTGGGAGAATTTGAGAGTAACTATGGTGACAGGGATCGTCACAGGGAAGAAGACATTTGTGTATTCCAGACTAACTCGATTCCATCACAACGAGGACCCAGAATGTCTCTGCTGGCAGATTTGCATTCTGTCGCTAGAATGCATGTTCTGTTATCTGCTCTTGCAGTAGAGCACTTTAGCGGCCACAGGGTAGGATTTAAATATTTACATACAGTAATCCTGGGAAGGTTTGGTATCTCTAATGTGGACTGTTCTAAAATCTGCAACTTTTTGAGTGCCTGCATGACAGAAATAAATTCCACAGCTAAAACACAGGTGCACTAAAAGTATTTCATAGAATTACATAGAACCCATAGGTTCTGACGTTAATAAGAAGCGTGATGGAATTCTGTGTATAGACTTGGGCCCTTCCCCAAGATATCATAGAAAAAGACTCAGAACCCGGAGGGATCTGAACTACAAAGAGATGCTCTGTCCCCTTAGCCTTTAGCACAGCACCTACAAATAGGGAACTGATGCATGATTATGTAAGGATTAAAAGAATGTGTCAGGAACAGCTTCATGTTATATGTACAGAAGTACAAAACCCAGAAAAATATTTGAAATGAGAAATTTTGGGGTCTTCTTATCTGGGTCAAAGGACAGCCACATTATTAGTTCATTTGAGTTAGGTAAGGGGACATTAAAATGAGAGGCTGGCATTTTGGAGAAGCAGAATACTAGCCAAAGACGTCTGCTGCCTAGGGCCTGGGAAATCACTGGAACCCAAGTAGGCAGTCATTGGCATATTTGACTGAGGGGCGAGCTGTCTTTGGCAGAGGAAGCGTTACTCTTTTTTTGCACCTTAAGTAAGCCCAGAGTGTTAGAATGTTCTGGTTCATGGAAAAATAAACTCTCCTAAGTTTATGTCCTATCTACAGCCATGTGTGGGATTGCATGGCTTTGGATGATCCAGGTAAGTGCGTCAAGGGAGGAAGGGCACATAGAAAAGACAAGGATTCGTGTGGCAGAGTGGGGCAATGTTCTTCTGCACTCCTCAGCGCAGTTTTGAGATCAGGAGACTGCCATCAGGAAACATCAGAAAGCTGTGTTCTCTCTCCCCTACCCCTGTTGACCAATCCCTGACAATGACTTTATAGGCAATGAGTCTGGTTGAGGATAGTCATATTTTAAAGCCTTAGTTTCTCTTAGTGGAAGAAATAAGAGGCATGATTTGATTGGATGCCAACATTTCACTTATTATCTCCAGAGCGAGGAGGCAGGAGGAGTGGAGGGAGCAACCCTTGACCCACGTGTCAAACAGATCAGGAAGCTATAGGGATGGGCAGCAAATTCAGACAGGCACCTCTGTGTTTTGTAAATAGTTTATGGATCTATACCTTTAATTTTCCTATGTAAGGAAAGCATTTGGGAAACAGATGAGAGATTTTAGCATTTTTATTACGATACAATTATTTGTTCGTGAAGGCTGGAGGGAACCCACAAGAGCTCCAGATTGTTCTGTCAGAATTTCAGAGCAATACAATGATAGATGAATCGTGAAGTCGTCGTAAACAAGGTAATGCTGCAGAAGCCAAGGTTTTCAATAACCACGCTTATGCGTTGTGACAGCTTATAAATTAAAAATCTAGCAAATCTTAGGAAACAGACCCAGCCACTAGAAGTGATAATATAATAGAGGTGACTGTTCTAGAAAAAAGGGGAGTTTGGGCCATGTGCTGTATTGACAATGAAAAGGAAAGGCACTTGGAAAATAGCATTTCATGGTTACTTGGAGTAGATTCTCTATGTCACATAATTTAAAAGTTGTTACGGAGTAAACAGGTCTCTCCTTAAAGTCATATGATGAAATCTTGCGGGCCAGTGTGGGGGCATTAGGGGGTCCCTCTTGGAGGGTAGTTAAGTTGCAGAGGCACAGCTCTAATAGGATTGGTGTCATTTTATAAGAGACACCACAGGTCCTCTCATTCTTAACACACATGAGGACAAAACAAGATGGCTGCCCATGAACCAGGGACTGCAGCCTCACCAGACACTGAGTCTGTTGGCCTTGTATTTCCTGGGTTTCCAGAACTGTGAGAAATTATCCCCCACCCCTATAAAGTTAGTCAGCCTGTGGTGTTTTTGCTATATTAGCTCAAAAAGACTAAAGCAAAGACAAGAACCAGAAGTGTTTACTGGATATTACTGAGCTAGGCAAGTGTGTAGGTAGAAAACAAAATGACCGCAAGATTTCAACATAAAAACTAGCAACCTCCAAACCACGGGTATAGTTCACCATTTTGAAGTATTATTTTAAAGTGCCAAGGCAGAGCATATATGCTGAATGAATGGGGGAGGGGAGGGGTAAAGAAGGAACAAATTTAAGAGAACGGTAGAAATGAGTTACAACAACATATGGCCAACCAACGTGAGGGGCAAGAATCCACTAGTAATCCTGAGAGTTGAGAGAAAGTTTTATTTTCTAAGAGGAGGCCAGTGCCATGTTAAGTCATGTGATCTCTCAAGCACAGGAATTTAAACAAAGAAACAGGGAAGTAGCCTGGGCTGGCAGGCTGTAGGTCCCCTGCTGTGTGATAAGTAGTGGCAGATCAGAGAGTTAGAGATTAAAAGCTGCTTTTAAAAGAAAGCTGCTTAGAAAGTCTTTCAGGATACTCACATTCCTTCTAACGTGGACTCCACGGGAATTTTGGATTGAAATCCTAGTTAGACAAACTACTTCTTAATGACAGGCTTATTAAAAGATGATTGAGTTTATTTTTAGAAAGAAGAGAGTAAAGAGATTACCTGAATCACGTGGGAATTTTCATCCATGGTTCAGAACTTAGATAGGGAAAAATTAGTCACGGACTCCAAGAAGAGAGTTGTGATAAATGTCTGTAACACCAGGCAGAGTGAATACAGATGGATACATTTTGGGCTAAAGTTCTGATTTTTAAGTTGCCTATTGGTATTAGAATTGATAGAAGGTGTTTAAGTTTGTTTTAAGGAGAGTACAGAGATTACCTGAATCACGTGGGGATTTTCATCCATGGTTAGGAACTTAGGGAAAAATTAGTCACTGACTCCAAGTAGAGTATTGTGATATTTACAAGTTATTAAAGTTAAGTAAAAATCTGTGGCTCTGGGCAGAGAGTTTAACAGATGGATATATTTGGGCTAAAGTCCTGGTTTGATACATTGCTTATTGGTATTAGAATTGATAGAAAGTGTTTAGTTTGTTTTATGAATTACTCCACTAAAGGCCATATGGCTCGTTGATGCCAGCTAGCGAGGGTTTGTGGTTACTTTTGATATTTTCCATAACAGGAAGCTCAGATTCTCTTAATGTGGACTCCACAGGAATTTTGGGTTGATTTCCCGATATCATAGAGTACGAAAGCCTATCAGGCTCATTGTTTAGCTTACTTTCTTTTTTAAAAATTGTTTAATCTTCACAATAGGTGTGACATTGAGTTTTATGATTATATTATTACTCTGGGAGAGAGTGCAAGATACAAGCTTTTCTGGTTACAGGCTAAGGAACACAGTATTTTGGGAGAAAGATTTTGTCTTTGTGTTTTTAAAAAGTGTGATTAGGCTCTGGAAACCTCACAGAGTCATAGTGATCAGATTTGATAGAGGTAGACTGCCTAAAAAATTGATTCAGGAGAATCAAACAAAAATATATCTGGATTCTAAACTTTTGTCTTGAGAGTTGTGTTTTGCAGAGTGTGCCTACTTGGATTCCTGGTCTCAAGGGCTTTCAGCTGGGTCCAGTCAGGACACATCAGCTACAGCATTTGCTTCATTCTTCCTACCCCCTACCCCCAAGGATATCCCAACGCCCATGTACACCTTGAAGAAGTTATGGAGGAGTCATTGCCCCAATTCCCTGGACTTTTGGGGGGCTGAAAGTGGTTATTCTAAAGTTGTTTCTATGAGGAATTTAGAAATGGTTGTAATTTAACAGGGAGGAATTAGGTAGATTGAGTTATACAGTCATAATCTCATTTGGTAACTAAGCTAAAATCATATCTTTGCTTTGGTATGAATTTATTTGTCAAAAAAGTTTAAAAGAACAAGGTTTAGAGCCAGTCCTTCTATTGATGTCATTACAAACTTCTGAGTTGATTACACATTGTGAGTTAAAGACCAAATAGCAAATCCCTGGCTCTGACTTTGTGAGAGTAGTTTCAAGATAATATTAAGATATAAAGACAACAGTCCAGATTGTCTTATATAAATAGATGGTTTTAAAAAATGTCAGAAATCCACAAAATTTGAGATTTAAAGTTATTTATCTTTTGTTGAGACATATCTGCTCCTAACAGTTTCTCTTTGGTGGATTTAATGAAGAATTTGAACATCTCTACCTCCAGGTAAGGCAATACTTTGTGGCTAGGCAGCCACTGGACAAAACTGCCTGTTTCATCTGCAGACTAATACTGTCCAGAAAAGGACAAATTATGCAGAATAGTTGACTGATAAGCTCTGCCAAGACAGGGTGATTAGCCCTTCAAAATCTGCATTTCAAGAGTCTGTCAGTTGATTTTGGGCCAGAAGGCTGAAGACTTGTGCTCACACGTTGCTAACAGGAGACTGTGTTGGCGGAGATTTGTCTCTACAACCTTTCAGTCCTGGAAGCCGTGTTCGGCTTCCTATCTGTATAGATATTTGGTCATTCTCAGATTTCTTATGTGGTTGAAGACTGATTAGTCTCATAGCCTATCAGGCTGCTTAACTCTGAAAATACATATTTTATTGGATAGTTATCAGATAGTATACAAGCTAGCCAAGATATAATATAGATTTTAAGCCTTTCTTAACCTGGAATGGATAACTAAATGTTCTGTTTAACTAACAGAGTGTTGGACTGGGCGTTAGATATATTTTATGCTTTTAATTACAAAATGATAATAGTTGTGCTCAGCTTATATTTGAGAGAAAAGTTTTTTTTTTTTTTTAAATTAGACAAAAAGGGTGAAATGTGGGATGATGTCACAAGTGGGGCAGGTTCAAGATAGAAGGAGGCCTGTCATTGGACAAGGAGGAAGGATGGGCGGGAGAAAAGTTTGAAGGAAGAGGAGGAGACTGGAACAGAGAGGAAGAAGAGACAGGAGGGAGAGGGAGAGAAGCCGTGGCAGGACAATATGGCAGGCGATTTTAAGATTCTACTCTGTACCTTTACAGGTTGTTACGGATGTTTTTAAGGGATGGCTATGTATTGGGCTTTGTATGTTTAGGTGGGCAATTATATCTTATCAATTGGGTCAAAGATTATTGTATTGTGTGTTCTTTCATGTGTAGATTTAAGTGTAATGGAGTGTGGGGATGTGTGTTTCTGGCATGGAAACCTTCCATGGGAACTCGATAGGTAGAGATTGCTGACCGCTCAGAGAGAGGCCTTCCACTGTGTGATATGGGATGGAGCAAAGCAGGTGAGAGGATTTGCTGACTGAGAATTAAGATATCCAGCAGATATCTTGGGGTATCGCGGTGCTAAACCTAGCGAGGTAAAAGACAATCACACTTTTTTTTTAGTTTTTATAACATAATTTTTTTATTTTTTATTTTTTTGTCGTTTTTACAACAACAAAAAGGCAAAAGTGTCTTGTGGGATGAACCACTTGGAGGGGTTTTTTGGAAGTCCGAGGACCGGTCTAAACCTCGATAGCCAGCACTGAGAGAGTTCAGTGTAGTCACACATAATCTCGGACTATTCAGCTTTTCTCAGCTTCCGTGTCCTGCTCTGTATAAATGGGTGAATAAGGGGTTGCACAGCTGCCTTTCAGGTACACATGGTTGTTGTTGTTGTTGTTGTTGTTATTATTATTATTATTATTATTTTGAGATTACATACAGCACTAGGTGGAGTTGAAGACGGACCATCTTCCCTCTCCTCTAACGTTAGATGCTGCTGCTTCGTGGCCTCCGCATCCATGATCAGCCTACCCCCACCTCTCACTCCCACATTGCTTATTTCAGCAGAGGACAGTCTTGGGTTGTAGATTCTAGCAAAGATGCTGCGAGCGTTGGACTGCCGTTTAGGGCGTATATTTTACTCTTTAATTTCTTTCACTGTATGGGGGGGGGGATTATAGACCTGCAAATTAGCTGAGTTTAAATACAGTAGGGCACAGAAATAGTAACTGTCCTTATCTGTCAAAATAGAGCTATTACCTCGAGAACGGAGAGTATTATTGAGCACCACCTTCTCCTCCTCCTCCTCCTCACCCCCCCTCCTCCTGCTCCTCACCCCCCTCCTCTTCCTCACCCCCCCCCCTTTAACTCATCGGGCCTAACTAGAAAAGAAGACGCATTTGAAATTTTTTGGAACCTTAACTATAGAAATCACTGTGGCTTCTAATAAAACTTTCAAACAAATGGAATGAAGCTAAGCCTCATGAATAATAAAATCCAGCCACTCTGACAGAGTTTGAATACCAGAAGGGGTTTTAGGCAATAGCTATCTATTATACGATAGGCATCCTCAGGTCTGTAGGCCATTATAACTGGCCAATCTTTATGTGCGTATGCAAGATTTTCAGGATGTGAAGGGAAATTCTAGCCACATCTTGATAGTGTGTATTTGGAAACCTTTATGTAAAGGTAGCCAGGGTGTATTTTCAAGTGGAGAGGCCTGTCTCCAGCCCTCAAAAAGGTTAGGAAGGGTTGAAGCCACCTGGAAGTTGGTGCCCAGTGCTAGCCTAGCTGCTGGGGCCTCAGGCACCCCTACTCTTTTCTTTCTTTCTCCCCCCCTTTTCCTCAGAGCATCAGAGCTCCTACGCCCACCCCATCTGGCTGCTTCTTTTTTTCCATCTTCGATTTCTCTCATAAGTGGTCAAAATGGGAAACGGAAGTATCTATTTGATGTTTAGTGCTGTGCTCAATAGGTTTTTTCTTTATTTTTTATTTAATTATTTTTACTTAGGGCTTAAAAAATATCCACCAAAGAGGTTCTTCACCAGTTCATCCCTGACCCCGAGTCTTCTTGAAAAGCAAACGGCTCCCACCCGCTTGTCATTTGCTACAGTGTAGAGGCCAGGGGGTCTGCGGCAGGGCGAGCCCGGGCTGAGCTTTCGCACGGTGCGCATCAGCCGGGCTGCCCAGCAGGGGAAGCCCGTCCCGGTGCGCGCCGGGCGCTGGCGGCTGCCGGAGG
Source organism: Rattus norvegicus (assembly GCF_021556685.1). Lineage (NCBI taxonomy): Eukaryota > Metazoa > Chordata > Mammalia > Rodentia > Muridae > Rattus > Rattus norvegicus. Next base: position 246,510,866 of record NC_141534.1, on the reverse strand, counting down.
CGGTGGCTGGGACGCGGCGCGGCTGCCGCAGGGGAGCGGCGGCGGCGGGCGCGAGGGGCGGGGCGCACTCCGCAACTTCGGCCGCGGCGGCCCGGCGCTCCCGGCACCGGCGCGCATCGCTGCGGGGCTGCGGTGCGGCCAACCCGGCCAGGCTCGGCTCGCCACCCTGCTCCTCTCGCGTGCCCGTCGGGGACCGCTGGTGCCTCCCGCGGGGAGTCCTCGCCCACGCGTCATCCGCAGAGGCTGGGGGACCCTGGGACGTGCGGGGTCGCGAGGCCGAGCCGGGCGCCCCCCAGTGGCCAGCCCCGGACCCCATGGCTGGGCCGCGCGGAGCCGAGCGGGCAAGGTGAATCCAGCCCCGGGGCCGGCTGCCGGAGCGCTTGGCGGGGTCGCCGGCTCCATGGGCAGCGGCGCTCGGCACGATGATGGACGTTAACAGCAGCGGCCGCCCCGACCTCTACGGCCATCTCCGTTCACTCATCCTGCCGGAGGTGGGGCGCGGGCTGCAGGACCTGAGCCCCGACGGTGGCGCCCACCCTGTGGTGAGCTCCTGGATGCCGCACCTGCTGAGTGGCTTCCTAGAGGTGACGGCTAGCCCGGCGCCCACCTGGGACGCGCCACCGGACAATGTCTCAGGCTGCGGGGAGCAGATCAACTATGGCAGAGTGGAGAAAGTTGTGATCGGCTCCATCCTGACGCTCATCACGCTGCTGACGATCGCAGGCAACTGCCTGGTGGTGATCTCGGTGTGCTTCGTCAAGAAGCTCCGCCAGCCCTCCAACTACCTGATTGTGTCCCTGGCGCTGGCTGACCTCTCGGTGGCCGTGGCGGTCATGCCTTTCGTTAGTGTCACCGACCTCATCGGGGGCAAGTGGATCTTCGGCCACTTCTTCTGCAACGTCTTCATCGCCATGGACGTCATGTGCTGCACGGCCTCGATCATGACCCTGTGCGTGATCAGCATCGACAGGTAAGGAACAGGCCGCCCAGTCCCAGGCTCTGCTGGGGATGTGCTGGGCGCTGAGCTCGCGCCAGCCTTTCCTGGGAGGATCAAGCTAGACTTCACGGCGGGAAGAAGGGCTGAGCTTAAAATACAACCCCGCACCCATCACCCCTACACCAACCAAGCAACTTCAAGCACAGGCTAAAGGCAGACGTTTAAAAGAAACCTCGAAATGTTTCTGGTTTAGTGTAGTGATGATTCTAAGACCAGAGTTTTAAAAGTACTAGCAATTCCACCAGGGGGTCTCTTTGCTTATTTCTTCTTTTGGGGAAGTGTGTGTGAGGAATTGGTTTGATGCTCTCTAGCTTGACAAACCATTGCTGTGATAAAATTGTTTCTCTCTTTAATAAATCAGTCAGAAGGGAAAAGGCATGGGGCTTCCCAGATTTTAGGAGCTACTCTGAGGATGAAGAAAGGCCCTTGAATGGTCCTAGTATTGGGCTCTTAAATGCTGCACTCTTATAAAATGCTAATTTTGAATCTTGTCTCGTGGAAGTCTGGCTTCGGTGTTTGACCATGCTGTCGGTCTCCTGCTTACTGACTGGAGAGCCTTACTCTCGTCTTAAAGGTTGGTTCTAGTCTTTCGTCATATCCCCTGGGAATCTAGGAATATAATATTGAGAATTCCCCCAGTGGAGTAATTGAAGCAGAGGTTGACCATCTGTCAGGGATGCTGGGGAAAGAGAAGAAGAAATGCTGTTTTGGGTGTCATAGAGTAAGAGAAACCCCGGAGTTTCTTCGGATTCTCAGAATACAGAATTTTGATGAGGAGATGGTCTTTGGCCTTAGACATATACAAACGACAACTTGATGTATGGTTTCAATACTCCTTGGCTACAGAACAATTCTGTTTCATTTGGAATTGGAATATTAAGCCTTAATATCTATACTTGGAATTCTGCTGGTGATTTCAATCCAGCACAGGACTCTATACCCTGTTGTGTTTAATGATATGGAGAAATAGTGGCTTGTTTTCTTAGTGGACCCGCAGAACCTTTAAACGTGTATCTCTTTCAGCATGGGGAGAGTAATTGGTGCCTCTGCATTCACAATGACAGTGCCTCAGAGGATGTGCTGGCGTGTAACTGAGATTTCCTCCCATTCTTTCCTCTGTGAAAACATTGCAATGTGTGGCTTGGTACGTTTGAAATGGTCTTCTATTTTGCTTTGTGACCAAAGTTTATAATTACTAAATAAAGGGTAAGATAGTAAAAGGAATGTTTGTTGAGAAAAAGAAGCACACGGTAGTTGTACTTAGGTAGTGATTTCATTTTTTTTTTTATAAAAATGATACTGCCATTTTATGTGTCATGACAGGAGCCTCTGACAGCAAACAAGGAATTATTTTAAGAGTGGAGCATGAACTGCCTCTGTGAGAATATTGGCACCAGACTTGGCAGTTGAAGTTCTGAATTACTGTAGTTAAAATGACAAAAACATATGCATTTCCAGTCTGGCTGTGACAACAGGAATTTGGAGAGTGCACTCGATGCACACAATAAGTATATCCATGAATTACACACACAGACACCGACTGCTCAGTCAACCGAAACAGTTCTCCCATGAATGGAGTCCTTGAGAACGGACCTAAGTGTAATAAAAGAGATATCAACCTAGGCTGCAAGTGATGTCTTCATAACCTTTACTTCATCTCATAATTGGACAGTGATAAACAGCACTTTGTACTAACTTGTCAACCTGCGCTTCTCTTGCTGAGGGCACATTCAGGTTTGTCTGAGCAACCCTGTGATTCCTGTACTTGGGCTAAAGGAATCTGTGTACACATGCAATTTAGTACCAGCAGGAACATCCTGCATACACAGTAAAGGTTAATTCTTCTTGGCAAGATCCTTAGCTTTTTACTAATTATATCCCTGTGGTTGCTGCAGATTATGGCAATGTAGGCATATCTTGTGTATTTTGTTCCCCCAAGAATTGACCCGTTGGTGAATTTTCCCTAAGTAAAATTTTGGGACTGCATATTATTCCTTTAGATAAAGTTAAAAATTGATAAAATTGACAGAAATATTGATTTTTTTCCTCCCAAGAACTTCCAAAGCTAGAAGTCGGAAGGAGATGCATTTATAACTAAAGTGAATTATTTCGGGGAAAGGTAATTTCTTCAGTTCTGCCGTGGAATGTGCCAGATGACACAAAATGTACCATCGAAACAACTTATTCTCTTCTTATTCCCCAAGTAGCTAAAGTAGATGACAGTGTACTTTGTACTGGACAGCCAAGGATGAGTAAGATTGTTCTTGTTAGCTCACACAACACCACTGTATGGGTTTGGATATCTGTTGGACATATGACCTGACGGAAGTAATACCTGAAAATTTTCTTCACCATGTCCTACCATGTTGGGCTCTTTCCCAACTCTTTCTAACACAAAACCATATTGTGTTCTGAAGGCCTCAAAATTCCCATCCTGCACCCCTTACAGAGAATGACTCCTGTTCATTAAAAATAAAAGTAGCAACCGTTAGATTATAGAACCCTCTTTCCATCCCATCCCTCTCAAAGACTTGGCTTTTTATTAATGCTTCTACTTTAGTCTGTCTTTGGCTTTTCTTCTCTACTAGGTCAACTTCGATCTTCCGTCTTTAAGAACTCCTCACATTTGGACTTATTTGTTTTTCTAGTTTTTATACCGCTAAATGGTTAAGCTCGAAGAACTGTGTCCACAACTGGGTTTTCTTCTTTACTGTTCTGCTATGAGTTCTGTATTACTAGGGCCACTGTAATATTCAAACTCATCTTTCTAGTTTCCTTTTGCCTCATTCATTTCCAATAAAAGATCTAGAATAGTTAATTATTATTAATATCATTATTATAGTGAACATAGATTTATTAAAGAAGAGGAACACAGGAATGATAAAGTTTTGCCATCCTACAAACCTCTTTTGTACTTTTCCTAGACAGTTTCCTTTATGAAGTCTGATAGCCAAAGGTGGCCTCAAACTTGCTGTGTAGACCTCGAGTGGCCTTGGATTCTCCTTCTTCTGTCTCCCAAGTACTTGGTTGTAGATGTGTGCCAACACGTCTAACTTCAAATTACCTAGCATACAGAGTTTTAAAACCTGCAAAATAAACTTGATTTGTTGTTCTTGGAGCTTATGTAAGATATAGAAGTATTGAAAAATGTAGCTGGGGATATAGTGGCACATGCTTTTAATCCTAAAACTCAGGGGGCAGCCTGGTCTACAGAGTGAATCCCAAGACAGCCAGAGCTACATGATGAAACCGTGTCTTGGAACAGCAGCAGCAGCAGCAGCAGCAGCAGCAGCAGCAGCAGCAGCAGCAGCAGCAGCAGCAGCAGCAGCAGCAGCAGCAACAACAACAACAACAACAACAAAAGACAAAAAGATACAGAAGTATAAAATAGTACAGAGGCTTGATGAACATCCAGTTCAGGAGAGACATTATGTTGGGTGGTTCTCATCAGGAATCAGCACACATCAGTTTTATTAAGGTTTATAAAAGTGTTCCAGAGGCCAGGTACAATCTTATTTGTACAGCTTTTCACACATTTGAAATGTATCTTAAAACGTACACATTTAAAATATGGAGCCTGTAGCCCAGTGCACATCCTAAGTGCAAGCTTGGTAACTAACAGGGTATCTTTATAGTCAACAGAATAAGAAAGTACAACAGTGTCAACCTCACGGAGGTCCTCCTTCCTCCCTCTCTCTTCACAAAGCACATCGTAACCTCTGTTAGGTGCTCAGGAGAGAATGATAAAGAGTAAATTGTCTTCTTATTTTCATAAGGAAGCAAATAACCTGACTTTTAGCTTCATAATTTGGCTCGACTAGAATTTTTAAAAAGGTAGAACTGAGATTGTACAGTCTCTGTTCTCTTTCTGTTTGATTTTTGTTTGTGACAAGGTGCGATTCTGTGGCTCTGGATGATAGGCATATGTTACCACGCCCAGCTCTAGCACGTGCACCTTTGAATCCTTATATTCATTATAATGCCCATAAGATTCATCTATATTTTAATCCTATAAATCTATGTAATAATCTATACATCTCACCATGTATAAAGCTACTCAGAATGTTGATTGCTCGTCAAGTCACTTTGCAAATCTTGTATTAGTTACTTTCTGGTTGCTGTGGTAAAATACCATGCCCAGGGCAACTTCTAGAAGGAAGGGTTTATATGAGTTTATGGTTTTTGGAGGGATGAGAGTCCATCATCGTCATGGCAAAGAAGCATGGTAGCAGGCAGGCATAGTGGCTAGAGCAGCAAGCTGAGATCTCACATACTGAACCAGACAGGAAGCCAAGAAAGCAAACCTGGAATGATGTGGGTTTTAAACCCTCCAAGTTCAGCTCCAGTGAACCACTTGCTTCAACAAAGCCACACTTCCTAATCCTCCCCAAACAGTTCTGCCAGCTGGAGGCCAATAATTCAACTGCCCAAAACCACAGGGAACATGTCATTCAAATAGATACTAAGCAGACATATTGAAGGGTTGATATTTTAATTCAATTAAGGAATGAGATATGGGCTACTTTTCTCATTATTGTGACAAAATATTTGATAAGAAGCAACTTAAAGTAGAATAGATTTATTTTGGCTTATAGTTTGAGGGTGTGGTCCATTACAGTAGGGAAGGCATGTGACAGGACAAGATTATTTCCATTGTTTTCACAGTAAGGAAGTAGAGAAAGATGGATGATGGTCATATTACTTTCTCTTTGTAATTCAGTCCTGGATGCTAGTCATGATATAGTGTTGCCTACATTGATGGTGTGTAGGATGATGTCATCACTCAGGTGAAGGCAGGTACAAGATAGAACGAGGTCTGTCATTGGATGAGAAGGAAGGATGGGTGGGAGAAAAGTTTAAGAGAAGGGGAAGAGACTGGAACTGGAGGAGAAAGAGGCAGCTGAGAGAACATGGAGACGGATGTTCAGATTCCTCTCTGCACATTTACAGGTTGTTATGAATATTCTTAAGGGATGGATGTGTACAGGGCTTTGTATGTCTAGATGAGCAAATTATATATTATCAGTTGGATCCGAGGCTATTGTGTTGTGTGTTCTTTCATGTGGCAATTTAAGTTCAAGAGAGTGTGTGGTGGCTGGAGACACTAGGCTGCCATGGAATTGGGATGTGTATGTCTGGCATGGTGGCAACCTGCCTTGGGAACTAGATGGGTAGAGAGATTGTTGCCAGGCTCAGAGAGAAGCCATCGGCAGTGTGATGTGGGATGGAGCAGAGAGGTGAGAGGCTCTGCTGACTGAGATAATGAAGATATCTGGATCAAGATGAAGATGAAGATATCGTGGGGCACTGCAGTGCCGGACCTAGGAAGGGTTAAAAGACAGTCATTCTTGTTTTTTATAATTTTACAGCAACAATGGTGGGTCTTCATGTTTTCCATTAAACCCTTTCTGGAAACATTCTTTTTTTTTTTTTTTATTAACTTGAGTATTTCTTATATACATTTCGAGTGTTATTCCCTTTCCCAGTTTCCGGGCAAACATCCCCCTCTCCCCTCCCCTTCCTTATGGGTGTTCCCCTCCCCACCCTCCCCCCATTACCACCCTCCCCCCAACAATCTAGTTCACTGGGGGTTCAGTCTTAGCAGGACCCAGGGCTTCCCCTTCCACTGGTGCTCTTACTAGGATATTCATTGCTACCTATGGGGTCAGAGTCCAGGGTCAGTCCATGTATAGTCTTTAGGTAGTGGCTTAGTCCCTGGAAGCTCTGGTTGCTTGACATTGTTGTACATATGGGGTCTCGAGCCCCTTCAAGCTCTTCCAGTTCTTTCTCTGATTCCTTCAACGGGGGTCCTATTCTCAGTTCAGTGGTTTGCTGCTGGCATTCGCCTCTGTGTTTGCTGTATTCTGGCTGTGTCTCTCAGGAGCGATCTACATCCGGCTCCTGTCGGTCTGCACTTCTTTGCTTCATCCATCTTGTCTAATTGGGTGGCTGTATATGTATGGGCCACATGTGGGGCAGGCTCTGAATGGGTGTTCCTTCAGTCTCTGTTTTAATCTTTGCCTCTCCCTTCCCTGCCAAGGGTATTCTTTTTCCTCATTTAAAGAAGGAGTGAAGCATTCACATTTTGATCATCCGTCTTGAGTTTCGTTTGTTCTAGGGATCTAGGGTAATTCAAGCATTTGGGCTAATAGCCACTTATCAATGAGTGCATACCATGCATGTCTTTCTGTGATTGGGTTACCTCACTCAGGATATTTTCCAGTTCCAACCATTTGCCTACGAATTTCATAAAGTCATTGTTTTTGATAGCTGAGTAATATTCCATTGTGTAGATGTACCACATTTTCTGTATCCATTCCTCTGCTGAAGGGCATCTGGGTTCTTTCCATTTTCTGGCTATTGTAAATAAGGCTGCGATGAACATAGTGGATCATGTGTCTTTTTTATATGTTGGGGCATCTTTTGGGTATATGCCCAAGAGAGGTATAGCTGTATCCTCAGGCAGTTCAATGTCCAATTTTCTGAGTAACCTCCAGACTGATTTCCAGAATGGTTGTACCAGTCTGCAACCCCACCAACAATGGAGGAGTGTTCCTCTTTCTCCGCATCCTCGCCAGCATTTGCTGTCTTTCTGGAAACATTCTTAAGACACACTGGAGGCAGTGCTACATTCAATCAAGTTGACAATGAAGATAACCATCAAATACCCTTTTCTGATTCAATATCCAAACACATTACTTAAATGCATTCTACTACTGGCTCCTAAGGTCTAACTTTCATTTTAATGACAAATTAAATAATTAATCCCTATCTGAAAGTCTTTATAGACTTAATAGTTCCAACACTGTTTAGAAGCCCAAAGTCCATTCTGAAACTCAAAGGCATGTCTTAACTATGATTGCCTATAAACAAAAACAACTGCAAATAATGTGAATGCTTTCAGTATACAATGGCAGAGAACAAACATTTGTATGCCAAAAGGGAGGAATGGGAGGATAGTAAGAACCAGAACCAGAACAAGGATCAGACCAAAACAAGACTAAAACCCTGTGGTTGTTTCAGGGCAGACCACACCCATATCTACCATTTAGGTCTCACAATAGAACCACCTGGGCTCCAACAGCCTTAATGTGGTTCTGCTCCTCCAGTTATGGTGAAAATAGCACACATAGTCTCTTTAGTCTGGGGAGAGGAGGTCAGCTTCTCTCTGAGATTTTAACTTACTTGGTAGACGTCCCATATTTCTGGTTCCTCTGAAATACTGGAGTCTCTATTTCAACTTAAGCTTCACTTTCCTAGCTTAGTGAAATTGTCTCCTAGGCTTTCTTGGGGTGGGGTGGGGGATTCAACTTTGCTACACATTGCTTCCTGGCCTCCTTTGCTTTCTGGAACCTTAGTGAAGGCTCTTGAGACCCTCTTCCCTCTTGTATCTTTCATGCCTAAACAATTAATACTGTATATAAGACAGTGCCTCTTGAAGTGTATCCTGGACCCTTTAGACCATAACTGCATGGCTCTCAGGCTGACCCTGAGAAAACATTTCTATAGATGGTCATTTTGTGACAGAACATCCGTTGTCTGTTCAGTCTCTGACGTTTTATATGTATTTGAATTATTACAATGCATTATTCAATGACTGGGGCTTACCCTCAGAGCACCTTTCTATCATCTTAGTGATGAGGGAGAGTTTTCCCTTTATGGCACTAACTACTTCAACAGTTATGGCTAAGTTCTGAGCACCCCCCTTTTTCACAGCTTTCACCTGTCCCCTTCTCCTTTACACACACACACACACACACACACACACACACACACACACACACACACACACACACACCCCTTTCATATCTTTCTGTTTCATTTGCTATCTCTCACTGTAGAACTGGATTAGAGCAGTAACTGATAACTATGTCTGGGTCTGTTGGTTAGCGTGTCTTGAAATTTCCTCTGCCAAACAAATTTAGTTGATTATTTTAAAATTCATCCTCATCCACAGTCTCAGGGCACAGGCAGAATGCCATCTGATTGTTTGCAAGAATATAATATGAGTGACCTCTAGCCTGGATCCTGATAGAATCCTTGTCATACTCTGAAACCTCATGAACCAAGGTATTCACTGCCCACAGTTCTCTTGTCATTCTGGCCTCCAGACTCTTACTGGAGTGGTTCGTTGAGCTCTATTTACAGCCTGCTAGGGCTTCTGTGGCTCAAAGCTCCAGATTCTTCCATTCTCTCCCTGCAGACTAGTTCTAAAGGACAGGAACTAGGTCAAATTTATCAATGCAACAATTGCACTCCTGCTACTAACTTCCTTTATCAGGTAAGTTTCTTGTTGCTGTGGTCCCAAACCTGAAGATAAACAATTTAAAGGGGGAATTGCTTTATTTTGAGACAAAGTCTCTCACGAAATCCAGAGCTCACCCACTGGCTAGGCTGGCCAGCCAGCTCCAGGAATGCATCTGTCCCTGTTTCCTTACCACTAGGATTACAGACACATGCCACCATATCTGGCCTGTCATTACCTAGGTGCAAGGGGTCTAAGCTCAGCTCCTCGGGTTTATGTTGGAAGCCATCTCCCAATCCCTGAGAGTCAGTTTAGTTTGAGGGGCTATAATTCCCTATAGTGTGAAAATCATGCTTTCAGTATCATGATGTATCTGGTGACCTTATGTCAGTCAGCTTCTTTCCCTTGTTTTTTTTTAAATAGAACCCAGCATATTAACCCATGATATCGTGCTGACTGCATGCAGGGGAATCTTTCCTTTTCAGTTAAAGTTTTCTGGAAAGGTCTTCTTGACACAATCAGAAAATGTTTCCACGGTGACTTTTAAATCCAATCAATTGGTAGTGAAGGCAGACCATCTCGAGCTGTCCTTGCAAGTCCTGGTTTGCTGATGAAGCGCTGCTACTGGCAGATGCCCCTTTCTAGGATGTCAACTTTCCTAGGAGTTCAGCTCAGAGATTTGGATGTTCTCGGCGACTTCTCCCTCTGACTTACATTTTAGTCTCTGGAGAACTGTGAGACTGTCAAAACTCCCACTGAAAACTTTTAGTATGGGAGCTCTCGGGCTTCTCAGTTCCACAATCCAGCAAATGTCTTGAGTGAAATGGCAGCTTAGTGCTTGCCTTGTCTTCTGGTCCTCCCTTCTCACTGGGATCTTGGCCTTTCAAGTCTCTAATTTTTGTCTCTCTGGTCCCGGACGATTGCCAAAAGCTCTTCTGGCATTTTTGACTCTTACAAGCATTTCCACATGTAAGCTCTTTCTTGGATCCTCAGCCTTTTAGACCTGACCCAGTTTTGGCTAATAACCCAAGGGGATTTAAGCCTAACTTCCTGCCTTCTGTGGTGGCTTTAGTCCTGAAGTCCTAGTGTTCCAAGAGCTCTGTGATACCTACAAGAAGGTGTGTGCACGCATCCTTTGCACTGTATCAAGCTTTTTATAGTTGCTCTGAGTGGAAACATTGGTCTGAAACCTCATTACAGATAGAAGTGAGCGTGTGCCTGAAATAGTTTAAACACACAAATATAGAAATAACATCATGTAAATTTCTTCCTTAAAAACCATCATTGCCTTTTCACGCTTCTTGGAATGAAATTAAAACTCTTCTATCATCTGTACAAGGACCTTGATTTGTCCCTGCTTCAGTTCTCCACATCTTGTAGACTAGTATGTCCTGCTCTCTGCATTCTGGTCATATTGATCTTCTGTTTGCTTGTTTGTTTATGTTGTTTTTTTCCCCCATGATTCCAAATGCTTTTTCTATCAGCCCTAATCCAAGAAAATCCATTAAATTATATCCAGTCATAGCCTACATAACAACATTTTGATAACTTTTTTAACCTTTTAAAATTTTCTGTGAATGGGCATTTTGCCTACATGTGTGTCTGTACACACTGTGTTTGTTGGATCACCTGGGACTGGAGTTTTTTATAGACATCTGTGAGCTGCCTGTGGGTGCTTGGAATTGAACCTGGGTCTTCTGAAAAGCAACCAATGTCCTTCATCCTTGAGCCATCTCTCCAGCCTCTCATAATGTTTCAATCAATGATGAACCTTAGATGCAATTTTAGCCTCATAAGATTATATCACCTAGTGATGTTAGGCTGTTATAATTTGGGCAAATACTGTGTTTTCATAATGGTAAAATTGAACAATGCATTGTTCGGACTGTATCTCCCGTCTCTGGTGCTAAGCAATGCTTGCCTGTTGCTAATGCTTGCCTGTATAAGCAATGTTTGCCTGTATAAGTAGTGCTTGCCTGGATAAGCAATGCTTGCCTGGATAAGCAATGCTTGCCTGTATAAGCAGTGCTTCCCTGGATAAGCAATGCTTGCCTGTATTTGTGAATCTGATTTCATACTGAAATTCCATTCACTAATGGGTGATTTCTGTTCTGTTTATTTGTTTTGGAGATAGGATCTTGCATCCCAGTTTAGTCTGCTTTTGAACTGGTGATCTACGCGCCCCGACCTCCCAAGTTTTGGGATGACAGGCACATGCCACCCTTTTGTATAATAGTTAACTTTGATCTTAAGGTAGAAAGCTTAAATAGAAGAAATGTTCAACTCTCCAGATAAGTAATAAGTAAAATGTCTGGAAAAAATACTAAATGTTGGCAAAAAGGAGGAGTAAGAGAACGTTCATAGGTTAGTCATGTAACTATAAACTGAACTACTGAATGTGTTTCACTCTTGCCATGAGTTACTAAGGGCACATACACACCATGTCTTTGTTGCTTCACTGCAAGTGTAAACAACAGAGACTCTTGATTAATATGCATATGTGTCAATAGTAGAATGAGTAGATAAATTGTGATTTATATATATATCTTGTTTACTAAAAGCATTCTATAAAAATGTTTATAGTACTTACTAGCTTAAAACTACTGAGCTTGAGATGATTAATATGCATTTATGTCAATGATAGAATGAGTAGATAAATTATGATATATATACATATATATGTGTGTTATGCATATATATGAATTGTGATATATACATATATATGATATGCTGTATGTATGTGAATAGATTGACTATAAATCAGAACTACTTAGGGAGATTACTAAGTATTACAGAGCTCTGCTTAAATCAAATTTTAGATGCCCTATCATTTTAACAATGACTATTGTAGGGTCACATACATAATGCTGACCAGAAAGAACAAAGTACAAAAGAATAAATATATGTGATTCCACACACAATGAAAGTAAGAAATAGACAACATTGTGTAGGGGTGTGTATTATTGGTAACTTAAATAAGGAGGGAATGTAGCTAAGGAGAACAAGAATAATCATTTCTATGTGGGAAAGAGATTGCGACCCAAGTGACATGCTTCTGGGGTAGTGCCATGCTCTCTTTCTTGACAGGAATTGTAATTAGAGTTTAAAATTATTGTTAAAGCGTTCACATATACTTTAGGCATTTCCTAGCACAAACATCATTTATTTTGTAGCAAAAGAAACAAAAGTGTTTATCGATGACAACTTGTTAAGTGCATCCTTTGGCTCTCTTTCAGATATATGATTAGTCTGAGCAGATGCAATTGTTTAAGTACTGTCAGCAGTCCCTGTCTAGATCCATATGTGGGGGCAGGGGTCACTTTGGGCTCTTCAGAGTTACAGGAAGTCATCTGGTGCTTTTCCAAGAGCCTCAGTGTTTAGGTCTGACTGGTGTCTGGCTGAAGTCTTGCCTCCTTGCCAGGTGCGGTGACTCACTGCCTTCGGTGATCTGACTTCTGCTGCTGGCGTTGGTTCTGCTGTGATCAGCAGTGCCGGGGCATTCTGGCCTCTCGGGATTGTCTTTCTCTTCGAAGGAAGTCATTCTTGCTCAACTCCTATTAATTTGCAGCTCGTACAGATATTTTAAGAATTGTTGGAATCTTCTAGTTTTGCTAAGGAAAGATGAGAAGAGACAGACTCCCTTGTTCTTTTGGGAGGTAACACTTCCCACAAACAGCTTTAATGTTTTTTCTTCTGTTAACCTACAGGATTGCTTTTTTTGTTCATAGATCACTTCCACATACCAAATCTTCTCTCATTCTCTCTACCTCATTATGAAGTGATTGTCTTTCTCCCCGTGTGCTGTTAGAGGAGCCAAGGACTCAGAGAGCACAGGTGACTTGTCTAAGGAGATACCATTTATACCAATGGAAATATGCTGAAACCAATTCAAGCAATTCATATTTACACGTCTATGTTATATACATATATTTACATATTTTATAATATTTATATATAACATAAAATATGTCACCATATATAACATATAATATTGTTTATCATTATATATTACATAGCACATGAATGATATATAACATGTGTGATATATGTTATAACATGTTATATGTGTGTGTTTTATAAATATATGTTTGCGGAAGATAACAGGAAAATACATTTATAAAATATAATAGAAGTTGGGTTATGGGCTAATGGTGGGGGTAAATCTTGTTTTAGGTTGCAACCAAAATGTAGAATTAGATTGATTGTGGAAATACCAGAAAGGATCCTAGGCAAAGGAAAAGCAGTCAGGATAGAGGCTCTAACTTAGCTTATGAGTGAGCCCTGACAGAAAAGCAGGGAGGCCTTCCAAGTGAAGGGATAGTAAGGAAGACACCCAAGTCTGTAAGAGTTTGCCCCTTATTGATGATTCTGCAGTTGCTTTCCCCTGTGTCCACCCTCTCCTTCCTCTTTAGTTATGGAAATACGGCCCCCACTCAGGCTATGGCTTCCTAGAATAAAGGCAATTTCCTAGCTTTTAGGTCCAAGAGATGCTAATAGAGCGCTAATAATTTGGCTTTCTGATAACATCCCTCAAGACAATTAGCATAAGCTCCTGGCCTTCTTTCCCTTCTTGTTATCTAGATTAGGAGCTTGGAGAGGTCTGGTCACTTTGAAGGGCTGTGCTTTAGAAGGAGGAGTATGAAGGACAAGTATCTTGGCTCCCAGCATAAGGAGCCCCTAACTTCTTACTGATTAGCCATTACCACTATGCTGTCTATTACATGGTTCAACTTAATGTGAGCTACAATGCCTAACCACTGACTTCTTCCCCAACTTAATTGTTTTTCCTACACGTTTCCACATTTCCTCAAACCTCAATGTAGGTGTGTCATTCTCCTTTGTAAATATTTCAGATATAATCTACCAGTTTGTGAGTGTTTCTTGTTACTGACATTTACAGGCACAGAACAGTAGCCAGTGATACCGAATTTTCATAGCATCGTTGTAAACTGAGTAGTCTCTGACATCTAGTGTCTCTTCTGATCAAAAGTGAGCATGACACGTAGGACTGTTTGTAAGACTATTCAGTAGGGGAGGATGCTGAGGAAACTCTTGTACATTGCATATTGCGGGAACTGTCTGATTCCGAAGCTCATTGGTTCCTTTACGTCATTGTGGCCCTTGTCTACTGTGTGGCTGTTAAGCATTCCTGGAATCCCCAGACTTAAAGTGTCTCAGATCACCCTGCGCTTTTTCCTTCTAGCATTTACTTCACTTTGCAATTAAGGCATTGAGAAATCGGCTGTAATGAATTCATGATTCCTGGGCTCATCTGTACCTTCTACAATGTCTGTTTTATAGCCAGTGTTCAGTTGTCTTTGTGGATTGACTGAGGGAAAAGGGGGAGGAGGGAGGAAGAAAGGAAGGGACGGGTATCTCAGATTCCAGATACGTCTGGGCCTAACTTCTTATTCTCCCACATCTACAGAACATGATGAACGTGGAGTTTACTTGGGAAACCAAACCAAATTAGCATGAATGAGAGATTGTGTGGGGAGGACAGAAGCAAGGTGTAGGCAGTGATAACACCAGGGAACGGCCTCCCCAAGGCCCTGTAAACTGGTGAGTCACTGATGGCTCTCTGCACCTGTGGAACACAGACATTAACAAGTTGCCAGTACTGTGAAAGCCTTAGCAGCTTTCGCCGTCATTGCTGTAGATCAGACAAAATTAAATGGAAATTCCAAACCTTTTTTCTTTCAGTGAATCAAAACATTTTCAATTAAGCTCATGAACTTCATAAAGGAAAGTCAGAGGCATTAGGTATGAAGGCAATGCCTGAGTAGAGCCGCTGGGAGTAGAAATAGCATTTATTAAATGTGTACTGTATACCAAGCCCAACAACAGGAGACTTACATGATTCATTTAATTTAATCCCTGTAATGATTCTGATAATTTTTTACTCTAAGGTGAGGAAAAGAAGTACATTATTTAGCCATTGAGGGTAAATATTTTTTCCTAGGGATACGTGGATAGAAAGAAGCATTTGCAGGGGATGTATGTGTATGTGCTTTGAGACCTGGTCTTTTGAACCTTCTGCAGGTCTTTGGCTATCGACATTGTGAATACCGTCTGCTAACCCTGTCAACCACAGAGCATTTCCCTTTCCTTGTCAGACAAGATGATGAGGACATTAATAATAACCGTAATTATAGTGTAAGCATAATTCCTTAATGTCATATCTGAAACCCTTTGGGCTGGCTGCCTGTATTTCAGGGTCCTGATTTTTTAGAATTTAGAAATGTAATTTAGTAAATGTAGATTACATAGCTGCTGGGATAGTTAATTACGAGTCGTCTTGATGATAAGGCATACCTATGCAAACGTTAAAACATTTCTCCCCCCTGGGGAGAAAAGACAAAGTTTAAAAAATAGTAAATAATAATAATGATAAAAATAAAAATAAAAAGTAGTAATATCAGGCACACCATATTTTTCTGCCATAGAGGATTACTGGAAACTCAGAAGGAAAGAAAGTCCTTTTCTAAGTATGCCTGTGTCCAAATTCCTGGAACCTGTACACATGTGACTGTGCGTCCTAAAAGGGTCAGGGGCGGTGAGGGAGCAGGTGGAACCAAGGCTTCCAGTCAGTTGACTTGACAGTTGGGGAGTTCTGGATTGCCTGACTGCACCTAATACTATCATAAGGGTCTTTAAATGTGGAAGAGACTGGCAAGAGAGTTAGAGAAGGAGAGGAGGCAGTGGTGGGGCTCTTGTAGTGGTATTTCATGGGAGGATGACCCAAGCCACAACTGCTAGCTTCAAAGATGGAGGGGAGCACATGCCAAGGGATGGGAGTAGCCAAGGGATGGGAGTAGCCAAGGGATGGGAGTAGCCCAAGGGATGGGAGTAGCTTCCAGAAGTCAGAAAAGAGGAGGAGAAAACGGGTTCTTCTTGATTCTTGGAAGGATTGCAGCCTTCTAATGCTGGCTCAGTGTTAGCCAAGGAAGATGCGTGTCACTCATAGGATCCAAATGACTACCGAGTAATAGGCTCAAGGTGTTGTTATGTGCTAAGTTTGTGGCAATAGGGAATTGGATATCATCAGTTTAAGAGAAAGATCTGATTTAAAACCTTTTTGGGTGTCAGGCTTATAGATGAGAGTCCTGGCGGTTAAAATTAGTTTTAACCCACAGTAGGTGCTGCCGCACTGACTCCATTCTCCCAGTAGCCCCATGCTAACTTTTGTTAGTTCCTTCTCTTTTTATCCTAGTCATTCATTCATTCATTCATTCATTCACTCACTCACTTTGCATCCCACCTGCAGCCTACCCCTCTCCCCTCAGTGCTCCTCTCACACCACCCCTCCCCTATCCCTTCTCCTCTAAGAAGGGGGAGGCCCTCCTGGGTACCAACCCATTCTGGCACTTCATCTCCCACTGAGGCCAGACAAGTCAGCCTAGTTAGGGGAACAGGATCCACAGGAGGGCAACAGAGTCAGGGGTTACCGCTCCAGGCGGAACAGCACATCTGCTACGTGTGTGGGGGCGGGGGCCTGGCCCCGCCTGTGCATGCTCTTTGGTTGGTGGTTCAGTCTCTGAGAGCCCACAAGGGTCCAGGTTAGTTGACCCTGGTGGTCTTCTTGTGGGGTAGCTCAGGAGGTGAGTGAACATTTTGAAGGTTTCACAACTATTTAAGGGAAACCTGGGACTTGAAGCCATTGATGTTTTGGGTCAGGGAGTGACTCAAAACTCAGGACTTAATCTAGGCTCTTGTATGTGCTAGTCTGAACATAGACCCCAGGCCTTCCTGTAAGGTACAAGATGCATATCTATAAAATCGATAGCTAAAGCTTCATTTTGCAGGTTTTGATAGACTGGGTGGCATGTGGAAATCATTCACCAAAGAAAGGCCTTGTTCCTATGAGTGCTGATATGTTAACCACTGCTAGTGTTAGTATTGTTGTGTTAAAGTATGCATTTCTGTTTAACAGGGAGTCATTGCTGGGCACAGACGAATTGGATCTCTAAGGAAATATTGAGCAGTTCTAGTGAGTCGAAACTTGTAGGATAAAAATTCCTAAGATAACCTGAGTCTTTGTCATCAGGACTCCCTTTTCTGGGTGGCGTATGCAGAGCATTGGAGGCTCAGGATACTGGGATGTATCTTGAAGTTTCTGCATATAGTTGCCCTTAGCATCTGGAAGCAGCAGAGAGGCTAGTTTATTCCAACAAGCTAGGAGGCCTCCACTTGTTTTGGGGTAGAGTTTACCTGGGATCACTGTGGGATTCCAGACCCACTCCTTCACAGGTTCAAGGTTCAATGTCAGTGATGAACTCTGATAGGGAGTGTGTGTGTGTGTGTGTGTGTGTGTGTGTGTGTGTGTGTGATAGAGAGAGGCAGACAGAGAGAAACAGAGAGGTTGAGAGAGGTGGAGAGACTGACACACACACACACACACACACACACACACACAGAGAGAGAGAGAGAGAGAGAGAGAGAGAGAGAGAGAGAGAGAGAGAGGGAGAGAGAAAGACAGACAGACAGACAGACAGACAGTGTCATGTCACAGAGGGCAGGTAAGGAGAGTTAGAGATTGAGTAAGTTAGAGGATTATTTAATAAGCAAATCTCTTCTTTGCTTACTGGGCATTTAAGTATTGAAGATGCAAAGCCGAGCAAGGAAGAGAGAATCAGGATCATTTTTATCCACCTACTAGAAACTTTGGAGCTTGAAAAACAGTCAGTGGAAGACATTGCATTACGACTAATTCCTTTGCGGTATGATCCTTCCTGAAGGGGTTATGAGTCATTTAGTTGCAAACATTTGGAATGTTTTTGTCTCTTCTGTCAGTAAGAACCAGGTACTCCGTGATCTGTTTTCAAACAGGCTTTCTGTGCCTTTTCTAAAGAATTCTTAAGAACTGCTACAAAATGATGCCCCGTAGGTCAGACATCTTCTGATGTGTGTTGAAGTTAAGGATGCCAGTCTTGGGAAGCCTTGGGCCTTTGGGGACACCTATAGTTCTTCTATTTGGGTGACTTTCTAATTGCCCATTCACCCATTTATACTTTGATTTTCTTTCTTTTTTTTTTTTTCGGAGCTGGGGACCGAACCCAGGGCCTTGCGCTCGCTAGGCAAGCGCTCTACCACTGAGCTAAATCCCCAACCCCAATATACTTTGATTTTCATATGGCCACTGTTCTGACTCAAATCCCAGAGTGCTCTGTATTGCTGGACACTGATACGCTCTACAGCAGCTGGATGGACGGCTTTCTTCCTTCTGAATGGCTCTCCTGGAACATTAGGCAAACCTAAAGGAACATGCACTAAAGGAAGCCATGAGTATTTTGGTAGCAACATGAGTAGACTTACAGGGCATGCCCCAGTCCAGCTGTGGTCAATATGGTTCATCTGTCTCTATATTGCAGAATTCTATTTTGAGAAATGCAATTGCATAAGTTTAGACTTAAAATGTCTCTTCTGTTCTCTGTAAAAGTCATGAAAATTCTTTCTTGTTCATAAATGGACTGCTTACGGTTTTAATATTGATAGTTTTCTAGGCACTACAGGTTTCTATGATGATACTGGCTTTGTTCTAAATTCCAATGGTGAAAACCCTTAATAATATCCATGAAAACATTAAGACACCTCTTTATTGTTAAAGGTCTTATAGAGGACTCATCTGTTTACTTCTTTACCTGTATTTGTCCCTAGTCTGTATTGTTTACTCTGCCTTATCCTAAGCAAGGCAAACACACTATACTCTGGGATCTTAGGTTTTAACAAAACAAAATGGGCAAGAAACTGTCTACAGACAGAGACTAATATATTAGGACAAAGTGGGACACAGAGAATTAAAATAGAGAGGCATGTTATAGTGGGTGATGATGGAAGGCCTTTCTGAGGACGTAAACCAGAGAGGAAAGGGTGGTGAGGATGGCTCAGCTGGAAAGGATGCTTTCTTACAAGCCTGATGACTGGATTCAGGCTCTTGGTCCTACCTAGTAGAGGGAGAAACTGACTTCCACAAGTTGTCCTTTAACTTCCACATGTGGCACCCTCTAACACATGCACATGCACATGCATACACACACACACACACACACACACACACACACACACACCCCGAAACAAAACAACACAACTACATCTAGATGTAAAGGACAAGAAGGATCTACACATGTGGGAAGAACATTCCAGTCAAAGAGAACAACCGTTATGAAGACCCTGGGCCAGTGTGATCAGAAAGGAGGTACCAAAGTAAACATGGTAGGAGATGAAAGTATCATGGTGGTTAGAGATTGAGGGCAGACAGAGTTTGTATTTTATTTTAAATGTGGTAGAGCCACTGGAGCCTATGTTAGCGGCCCGGTTCCCATCCTAATAGTTCATTGTGGTTACGTTATCAGCAATAACAGGGACGAACAAGACTGAGAACTGGGAGGTCCACTGAAAGACCTTTGCAGTGGTTCAGACAAGAGACAGCTGTAGTCTGAAATGGGTTTGGGTAGTAAATATGGAGACAAGTAGAGGCATCCCAGGGATACTTTGAGATGCTCTGGTAGGTCTTGCTGATAGACTGAGCATGAGAGCTCATCACTTTTGTGCTTTTGGCTCAAGGAGTTCAAGAGAGGCTGATGCTGACAACAGCGATGTGTGAGTAGTAGCCTCAGTGGTCAACAGAAAGAGTTGTATTTTGAACGATCAATTTGTTATCAACAAACATTTATACATACGATCCTAGAATTCCAGAAAGAAGCCAAGGCTGGAGATACAAGGCTAGGGATTTGCAGGTTGTGCTGGCTAGTTTTGAATGACGGCACAAGATTCACCTGTGGGCAAGCCTGTGGTTCATTTTCTTGACTGATGATAGATGTGGGAGGGTGATGCTTCCTATGGGCTGTTTGGATTGGGTGCTATAAGAAGGTAGGTTGAACCCTCATAGAAAAGGGGTGAGGGGGGATGGCACATGGGGGTTTATGGATAGGGAAACCAGAAAAGGGGATAACATTTGAAATGTAAATAAAAATATCCAATAAACAAAGAACAAAAATAGCTATTGCCAAGACTGTAGGTTGTTCTCCACAAACTGACGGTAGCACCATATGACCAAAGACAACACCTACATAAGTCATTGAGCATGAGAAGTCAAGCTGGTGCTTCTCTACCATCGTCAGCGCTAACTAGTGTTTATGATACTGGAAAGAACTCTGCATGCTACCAAAAGAGAAAGCTAAACCCCAATCTAGTTACAATCCCTTCAGGCTACAATGGTGAACTGTGAGCAAGATGTGTTGGTGTAATAGTGGTACAGATCTCGTGAGACTAACTGACCAATATTTGATTGGATTTAAGTCTTTCCCCATGAAGAGGACCTCCATCTCTGACACTGCTTAGGTAGCCAAGAGCCTGAGATGAGGTAGGCCAGGGACATAGGTAAAATCAAATACTACTGTTCTGCCAAAGGAATGCAGCCACAAAATGACTCACAATGACATTCCGCTAGACTCTTCGATCAGTGCCTTGCTTAGCCATCACCAGAGAAGCTTCCTCCTGAAGTTGATGGAAATAAATATAGCTGATCCTTGAGCAGAGTGAGAGGACTTGGAGCACTCAGCTCTGAATGGGATGCCGCCATCAGTTCTCATCAAGAACCAGAGGGGATAGAGGACATCAAGGAAGGAAGACCTTCTAAGCACAGCAGGGCCAGTGCACTCACAAACTCACAGGAATTGTGGCATAATGCACAGGTCCTGCACAGGTCCAGGCTTGATAGGGTCCAAGTGTTGAGAGAACAGTTGGATACAAGGCCATATCCCTCCTCAGGAACTATCGCCAATTGACAACTGATTACAAATGAAAAATTTGTTCTCTCCAATGGTGTCTCACCAGGTATGCAAACTACTCTTAAAGCTGCACCCTATGCCCAGAGAACAAAATAAACTCAGTGCTATAAAAGAAGGTAGGTTGAGCAAACCATGGGAGCAATCCAGCAAGCAGCAACCCTCCATGGCCTCTGCACTGGTTCCTTTCTTCAGTTCTTGTCTTGAGTTCCTGTCTTGACTTCTCCAAGTGATAACCTACAAGCTATATGAGGAAATAAACCTTTACTTACCTCCTCAAGTTGCCTTTGGGAGATAAAGTGGTTTGAAGCTAAGAGAAGAGAAGGAGACAACAAAATTTAGGAGGGGATGATCCGTGGGGATGTGAGAAATGCCCGGTTGCACTGTGGGAGTTAAAGGGAGATGATCTGGCCAACATGGAATCTCACCAGTGAGCTGCTGTGGAAGTCACTGGTGATCTTGACCAGGGTAGCCTCAGGGAAGTGGTAGGAGGGAGGTCCAGAAGATGGAGATGGCTGTGAATGGACAAAAGAAGCAGAAAGAACAGTTAGCCACAACACTTCCAAAACGTTTAGCCATCAAGCACTCATCAACCCTACATCTGCTGCAAATTGTACTGGATTGAAATGCATTCCATTAGGATAGACTAGGACTTCAACTTCATCATCCACTTCTATACCCGAAACCTCACAAGTTCTGGGCACACAGTAGGTACTTGGTTATTTTAGTTCAATGAATGGATGGATGACCTTAGGAAAATCCTCCTAGAATAGAAACAACATAGGCATGAGAGCGTGGTCTCACATCTTAAGTCTCACACACGCCAGCTGAGGTGCAAGTGTATTCCTGAGTGAATAAATGAGTCTGGCGGATCTGGTTGTAGAGTTGGAAAGGTAGGAAAACTCAGAGAAGGGAGATGTTCAGACCAAACAAGGTTCCCGGAGCAATGGGTATGACCCAAGTCACAGGCCAAAGAGCTCTGTTGAGACAGACAGTGGAAGGTAGGTTGCAGGGTCTTCTAAACTTGACTGATTCCCCAACTGCAACTCTATATATCACCCTTTAAGTCTAAACCTCATTCTTCATAATTATAGATACAGAGAATATATCAACAAGGAGGTTAGCCAAGGATCTGACTCTTTTTTTTATTAAAATTTATTTATTTATTTATTATATATGAGTACACTGTAGCTGTCTTCAGACACACCAGAAGAGGGCATCAGATTTCATTACAGATGGTTGTGAGCCACCATGTGGTTGCTGGGATTTGAACTCAGGTCCTCTGGAAGAGCAGTCAGTGCTCTTTATTTATTTATTTATTTATTTATTATTATATGAGTACACTGTCACTGTTTTCACACACACCAGAAGAGGGCATCGGATCTCATTACAGATGGTTGTGAGCCACCATGTGGTTGCTGGGATTTGAACTCAGGACCTCTGGAAGAGCAGTCAGTGCTCTTTTTTTTATTTATTTATTTATTATTATATGAGTACACTGTCACTGTTTTCACACACACCAGAAGAGGGCATCGGATCTCATTACAGATGGTTGTGAGCCACCATGTGGTTGCTGGGATTTGAACTCAGGACCTCTGGAAGAGCAGTCAGTGCTCTTAACCACTGAGCCATCTCTCCAGCCCCAAGGATCTGACTCTTAAAACAATCCACTGATGGTCAACATTGCACTAAGGACTCGGGTTCTCCAGTCAGTTAGGAAGCACATCTGGTATTACAGAGCTGTTGAATGAGGTGGGGAAGGGGGCTCACTGATCCCTTGTTGAATCTCCTTTTATAAATCAGATTTATCTTTATGAAAGATCTACAAGTGTAGTGGTTGTTGGGATGCTGTCCCTGGGCTGGGTCTTGCTCGTAAGCTCCCAAGCTCTCTTGTGGTTAGTACAGCAACTTTCATTTTCTACCATCATCACACACAAATACTGCTTTACTTTCTGTGTTGAGACCCTTGGTGGTGAGACCCTTGGTGGTGTTCTTTTCCATGTCTGTTTTCTCCCAGCTCCTGTTGGCATTTGGAAGGTATTCGACACACATTTGCTGGATGTGTGAATGATTAAATAAGTAAACCAATCAAATGAGCAGATCACGACTACCGAATAGAATCTTTGGTATGGAACATGTAGCCAGGTGTAAATGAAGAGATGTGGAAGCCACACCGTTGATGATGACCCAGTTTGGATGTTTTGGGCCTGTTTTCTTCCCTTCATCACGGCTGCCAGTGACATTTGTCTGTGACTTTGAAAGCACAGTTATGCTTCCTTCATATGATTTATGAAGATGCTGCTAACTTTATTCCCAGGATGTTCTGTCAGTAAGGTCTTCCTGTAAGGGCAGTCAGTGTAATGAGGTTTTACCTGCATAGCTCATTACATGAACATCCCCAGAAGCCTTATAGGGTTAGCTTCTAAGCCTCAGAGACACAGCTTGACAGTGGAAATAGTATAGATGGAGCTACTGTAGCATAGATCTTTCCATTATACCTGCCCAACATGGGAAATCAAAGGGCGAACTCATTTATCTTCAGAACCTTCCTAAACACATTGGTCACTCGGCTGAACTTCAGACAGTTTTTATATGTGTGCACTAGCACCTTTTTTGGTTCTTCTCTCAAGGAACAGTTCTGACAACATCTCCTACTCTGATGAATTTCTTGGAGACTGGTATATTGTCTGCCGGTGTCTCACTTGTACACAACAGGCTGGTAACATGCTGTGAAAATGGTCCTAAGGTCTTTCCATCCTGGTATGTACAGCTCCTTAGAAGCATGGCTTTGTTGCCTTCATGCGTGAGCTCTAGGCTTGGCCCTATAAACTGCTTTGGCTTATAGAATTTTGACAAACATGATGCGATTTGAAAGCGATGCCCATGGGCTGGAGGGATGGCTCAGTGGTTGGGAGCACTGGCTGCTCTTCCAGAGGTCCTGAGTTCAATTCCCAGCAACCACACGGTGGCTCACAACCATCTGTAATGGGGTCTGATGCCCTCTTCTGGTGTGCCTCACAGCTACAGTGTACTCTTATAAATAAAATAAATCTTAAAGAAATAAAAAAAAGAAAGAAAAATGATGCCGGTTTCTCCAGTTGCTGCCTTGGGGACCCCGTGATGCTAGTTACCTGGGTAAAAAATCAGAGTTGGGTAAGAGACCCATAGCTGGTTTGCTTGTTTACTTGTTGCTTATTACATGAGTGAAGTTATCATAAATTGTTCAGACACCAGGAGATCTATCACCTGGCCACAGACATGGAAGGAAACCCAGCCGAGGTGAATCAGACCTGTCTGGACCAAAACAGCGAACCGACTAAACAGCTGATGTCAAAGCCACGAACTTTAGAATGGCTAGTTACTCTGCAAGAGCTAATTAATGATTGTACTTTCCTGTCTCCTGAATTCATTCTCCCATATTAATTTGTACATGCTGTGGCACAATGCCCATTCTACTCCAGATGGGTAAATTTATGAGTCTGTCTCTCTAGGAGACCTTGGATACTCCAGTGACAGGGGCAGAACCTGCAGGAGAGGAAAAACTTGGTCTATGTAAGTCCAAGTCCAACACCAGGCACACACATCCACTCCGAAAATGTGACAATGTGTATGCAGATAAAAACTGGATAACTACATGCAGAACAATTTAGTGTCTTTTCATCTTGGCTCCTTTATCATCCATAGCACCCCACTTCCCATTTGGAGACACAAAACTTGGCATTGGGTGTATTGTATTGTATTGTATTGTATTGTATTGTATTGTATTGTATTGTATTGTATTATGTTACATTATATTATATCATTGTTTTGTATTTTCACATTCTTGTTTGCAGTTATGGTGCCTTTTGTCCATCCTTATGACCTTTTAGTGTCCTCACAGATCAAAGCCCCTCCAGGTTCTAAAACGAATGGGATTATGTAGCCAGGAAGGACATCAGTCAAAATAAAGCCTTTTGATAAAAGCCAAAGTTTCCTTTTTCTAACTTACGTTTCTCAAAAGGCGTTATGGGGTGATTGATGTTTTATTTAGGAATGATTTTCTTCTCAATGCAAAAGACTTGTAACTTGCAAAATGAACAGTTTTCCCGCCGAAAGCTATTAATTTCATCTTGTCGAACGTGGCAACTCTTCAAACAAATTCATTTAATGTGTTGTTGCTTCAGTACAAATTGCTGATCGGTTTGTGGCATTTTGGAAATCCCTCGAGTGAAAAAGGCTTCCAGAGTCAGGAGGATGGCAAAGCAAGGTGGCTCAGGCTAAAGTCATTAACGGACTTCCAAGAATTACTTGTTAAATAAATGCCTAAAGTGAGACTAATATTAAACATTAGCATTGGTTAGCCAAGCCCTGTGCTGCACGATGAACATCTTATTTAATCTCCACAACAGCTCCATGTGGGAGGTTCTAATATTCCCATTCTACAGATGAGGAAAGGCTTGGAGAGTTTAACCAGGGTATACAGGATAACTTGGGCCCTGGAACCAAACATAATTGTGTCTTATTTTAGACCCGATAGCCTAATCTTGAGTTTCACAGGGAAGGAAGTGGAAAATATCTACTCATGATGAATCATGTGTCTTCACTGTTGCAAGTCAAATTACTGATCTAGCCATGGAGACTTAGCTAGGGGCACGGAGTCCTGGGTTGGCAGAAGCATCGTATTTTTCTCTTTTTGAAGCATCTTGATGTTGAGAGGGTGGGAGCAGACCTACGTGCATATGTGGGTCCACGCTATTCCCAGATGCCTACACGTTTTGTCTCTGCATATATTTAGGTCACATGGTCTCACAGACTATCAAACATCCGAGAATGTAAAATGGGAAAGGGCCAGCCCTAGTTCACATCTTCACTTGCAGTCTCTGTGTTTCTCCAGGCTTTTCTCCTCTGGAAAACTGAACCATAGCCTGGCTTCTGGCTGGATGCTACAGCAGAGATCTCAGGGAAGAAGGACTTGTCAGAGGGTGAAGGGAAGGTGTGCCACTGTAGGGACAACTTGTACTTTCTGTGCTCCTTCTTAAACACGGTTTTATTTTGTATTTCTTATTTTCCTTAATTTTAATGAGTTCTTTGAGAATGTTCAACAATTCACTTTGATGGTATTCACTGTTCCTCCATTCCTCCAGAATCCACCCCATTTCCTTACACACCTAATTTTGTATTCTCTCTCTTTTTCTGTGGTTTTGTTGTTAAAACCTATTAAGGACAGCTTGTACTGCTCACATATTCTTGCATGTGCAGCTTTCACTGGAAGCTGGTCTACCCACCAGGCTTTTCACCCTTAAAGAAAACTAACTCTTGTTTCCTCAGCAGCTGTCTGTTGTCAATAGCTCCTTAGCTAGGACTTCATGCCCAAGTTTCATTCTCCGTGCTGGGATTTTGTTTGTCCCGAGCCTGGGTATACTGTCACCACTGCTCCTATGCACGTCTGCCCCGCTGTGTCTGGAAAACAGTTTCATTGTGGCTCTAATGTTTTATCTCTTCTACCATGATCCCCGCACTGCAGGTAGAGGGGATGCAACACAGACGAAACATTTAGGACTGAACATTCCAAAGTCTCTTATTCTCTGCACCTTGATCAGTTGTGGGTCTGTGTTAACTTCTATCTGCTCCAAAAAGGAAGCTTTTCTAACAAGCTGCATGAGTCTATGAGTAGGACACTAAGTACTTAGGAGTTGGTGCAATACTACGTCCATCTAGCAGAATATGTCTTCTATGACCTTTGACCTGCCTAGTTTATAGGTTTCTTGACTCCAATAATGGTGCTTGGTATGGGTCTCAACTTTGGGAGTGGGCCTTAATCCAGTCAGAAAGGATTGGTTACTCTCATGATATCCATGCCACTATTATACCAATGGGCATGTCTCTCCAGGGAGTTGTTACTGTGGTTCACAAAATTCACAGTTGTGTAAGAGTGATGAATCATTTTCCCCCTCTTGTATCATACATAATACTTCCTAGCATCATGAAAGCTAGCCAGTACGGATGACGGAGAGTGAGCACCAGCTTGATTTCTTTATGTCGTGTGACTCAAGTATATGTTGCTTTCATGAGCAGGGTCTTATCCATCAAGTTCTGGACAATAATCCAGAACACTGGCGGTATCTTGTAACATCTGGCTTCTATGGAACTCCAACAATGCTAAAATAGGTAACCCATTCCCAACATGGAGCCTTTACTTGTCATTTGTTATGTTGTTTTCTTGGGGCATTGTTGAGTATTTTAAATGTTTTTCAAACATTTGTATTTTGTCCTTGGAGTTCTCTGTTTAGTTCCATGTCTCATTTTAAATAGTTATTTGCTTTCTTGAGTTCTTTGTACGTTCTAGATACTAACCATTGTCAGATGTTTACCTGCTTAAGATTTTCCCTGCATTCTGTAGACATCTTCACACAAATGCTGATATCTTTTGCTGCACAAAAGCTTTTTGGTTTCATGAGATACCGTTTATTAATTGTTGGTCTTCATCTCTGCTCTGTCTTTGTCCTGTTCAGAAAGACTTTCCTTGCCAACAAGATTATTTCCTACTTTTCCCTCAACCTTACCTACGATATCAGTTCTTGCATTGAGATCTTTGATCCATTTGGTGTTGTTTTGGCAGATTGAGAGATAAGGATCCATTTTCTTCTACTCATGGATATCCAGTTTGACCAGCACAATTTGTAGAAGGTTTACTCCCATCTGTATTACATCTATCTCTCTATCTCTCTATCTCTCTATCTCTCTATCTCTCTATCTCTCTATCTCTCTATCTCTCTATCTATCTATCTATCTATCTATCTATCTATCTATCTATCTATCTATCTATCTATCTATCTATCTACCTACCTACCTACCTACCTATCTATCTATCTATCTATCTATCTATCTATCTATCTATCTATCTATCTATCTATCTGGCCCTCTTGGCTGAAAATTATTAAGCCAAAAGAGTAGACACTTATAGGTGAATTCTCAGTTCTACCCCACTGATCCATGTATCTGTTTTTATGCTCTCACTATGCTGTTTTTATGACTGTAGTTTTGAAGCATGACTTAAAATCTGGGAGGGTGATATATTCATCCAGTCTTTATTGTTCAGGGTTGTTTTTTATTTAGTGTTTCCACATTACATTTAAGAATATTTCAATTTCTCTGAAGATTTGCACTGAGATTTTCATGAGGACTGTATTGAATCTGTAAGTTGCTTTTGATGGAATTGTAATTTTTACAGTGTTAAACCAAGAACATGAAGATATTTTACTATCTTCTGGTATCTTTTATAGTTTCCTTTTTGGAATACAGTTTTCATTGTGCAAGTCTTTTGCTTCCTTGGTTAGATTTTTTTTTCAAAGATGTTTTTGAGAATATCATTAATGGAATTTCTTCCCTGGTGTCTAAGTGTGGTTATCAGCTGTATATAGAAAGGATACTGATTTTTTCTGTGTGTGTTAATTTTCTATCCTGTTATTTTGTTGAAAGTATTTGTCATCTGTAGGGTATTTTTGGTGGCATCATTGGGATCTTTCATGTATAGTATCATATCTTGTGCAAATAATAGCACTTTGATTTCTTTCTTTCCAATTTGTATCCCCTTTATTTCCTTCATTGGTCTTATAGTCTCAGAGATGCAGAGATAGGTCAGTTCATGTAAATCAATGAACATAATCCACCACATAAATAGATGCGAGGAAACAAACCACATGATCATCTCATTAGATGAAGAAAAGCCTTTGACAAAAATCTAATAGCCCTTCATGATAAAAGTTCTAGAAAAATCTAGGAATTTAGGGGTCATATCTCATCATAGTAAAGATAGGAAACCCATAACCAACATCTTGCTCAGTAGTGGAAAAGTAAAAGTATTTCCACTAAAATCAGGAACAAGACCAGGATTCCCCCTCCCCTTCCCCATCCCGCCTTGTCTTCAGCGTAGCACTGGAAGTATTATTCTGTTTCTTGACTGTGTATCCCTTCAAGGAGAACTTGCTATATAACTCCCTCGAGGCCTGATTCCCCCTCCCTCTCCATGTGTGCCGAGGATCCTGATTGTTCTCTTGTTGCCACACCCTGCTCTGTGATTTCCTTATCCCAACCCACACCCCTGAAACATTCTCCCGGAACTATCCCGAGTGTGCACTCTAGTTTTCAATGAAAATCTGACGGGAAAGGGAGTTTTAGAGATCATATATTCTCCACCTCACATTCTGCGAAGAAAAAGTCTGAAGCACAGAGAAGCCAGCATTTTCTGTGCCAGCTCTTGAGAGGTACAGACAGATGTAGAAGGCTCACGTACTTGCTCTTTTGTTTATGAGTACACTGCACTGTCTTCAGAAGGGGGCATCGGATCCCATCACAGATGGTTGTGAGCCACCATGTGGTTGCTGGGAATTGAACTCAGGACCTCTGGAAGAGCAGTCAGTGCTCTTAACCGCTGAGCCATCTCTCCAGCCCAGACTTGCTTTTTTTGTCCAGCAAGATATTCTGCTTACCCCAGTGAGGAAGACCATTAAGCCATTAAGCGGGCATTTTCTTTTTTTTTTTTTTCAAGTTAATGGAAACAAGTCTTTATTAAGTAACTTTTAATATCAGAAAAATAAAACTCTTATAATTCTCTTTACAGCAAATATATAATATCAGTGCTTTGGCCATCTTAAGTTAAAGGCCCTTTATCATAAAATATATGGTTTTAAACTTTACTCAGATTGAATTTATAATCCCTATGACTTCCCTACATATACATAACAAAAGAGTGTAGTAAAATTAGCAAATACTAAACTATATTGATAATTTATCATTCTTAGTTTGTGGTTCTTAGAAGTAGTACACGCACCTAATACATGTCGATTCCTTGGCTTATTAGTTGCAGTGTACGATGCAAAAAAATACGAAACACATGCTTGGTGACATTCGTCCATATCTACAAGACGGCAGCTAGAGATTAGGATTCAATACAGACAATCAACTATCCTACAAGCCATTAGCATTACCTCATAATGTGCCATCAAGGCAACTTTTTATACTGAAAAAAATCAAAATAAAAACCGTTATTTGTAAACTTTATACGAAATGTAACTCTTCAAGTGGAAATAAAAAATAAAATTTTGTCTATTTACTATTGAATACACATAAGATCTCAATTTTTGTTATACTGAGAAAAAAAGCTCTTTTGTGTTGGGAAAATAACGTTTCAAAAAATAATTAGTAGAAAAACCCACCAGTATA
Source organism: Rattus norvegicus (assembly GCF_021556685.1). Classification (NCBI taxonomy): domain Eukaryota; kingdom Metazoa; phylum Chordata; class Mammalia; order Rodentia; family Muridae; genus Rattus; species Rattus norvegicus. The sequence continues at coordinate 246,480,637 of NC_141534.1, read as the reverse complement.
ATGTTTTATCCTCTCAATACCAGCAAATTTGGGGACATACTGAGGATGACGTTAAAACATCCACAGGTGAAATGGACAAGTGTCTTAAAGAAATCTTTCCTTGTGATTGGAAATAGGTTTGAAATGAAGTAAACTGATTGGAGGTTGTCACAGCTGCTTTCATGAATCATGCCAAGGGCATTATTGTCTCCCTCCCCATCCCCTACATTACTAAAAAATAAAAATATATTTATAATGTGCAAGACAAATATGGATTGAACAAAAAATGTTTCACATTTTGAGCTACAGTCTAAATATTAATTAATATCTTGATCAGACTAATGAATGGAATGTTCACATTCTCAAATTTTCAGCCAATATAGGTGCTTCCCAAAGCCCATCCAGAAATGGGAAAACCCAGGCGGCCATTTCCACATTCACTGAGAGAGGCAATGGGTAGGAATTCACAATCAAAGACAATTGTACTCCTGATCCACTGAACACACCAGCCTTGAGCACTCTGGGCGAGATGAAAGTCAATGTAGCAGTTTTTGTCCCAAATTATAACCAGTGATCTAGTAAACTGCCATCAGCCCTATTATTACTAGTAAGTAATCACAATGCTTTAAAAAGTTACTTGCAATCCTGCAGAATTAGGCAGAAGTTGTTGTAAAATAAAAAACAAACCTGTTTTTGTCAAAACTGGCAGTGTGAAGAAGGCAGCGCTGGAGTGTCAGTCATTTGTGATGCCAGGCACCTCCATAAACTCTTAATGCGGCCAGGCTTTGGGACCCACTGACTACAACCTCAGATGGATACATTTTGCTCATAGGTTACACAGCCAAGTAGAACTTCAGCTTTAACAATTCCTATACAAGCTATGTCTCCGAGTCTACAAGATAGTATTAATAATTCAAACCAAACTAATAGACAAGAGACCACTTAGGTTTAGTGTTACCATAGCAGCCTTTTATAAGTGTACTAACAACTTTAGCCTAATCCCAATAAAGCCTGATAACAGTCATAAGAATTCATTAGGAAGTTTACTGGGGTACCATTATACCCATGAGTGGGCATTTTCTTGATGTCCTTGTAGGCAAGCCCAGCCATTTGAGATCATGGCACAATATTGTCACATACAAAGTTTATGCTTGAGAACTGTACAGCCAGTTTAATAAAAAGAGAAATAAATCCTAAATATTTTAAGTAAGTTTGTTTACAGTTTTGTTTGGGCCACACTGATAACTACCCTGGGGTGTAGGTTTAACATGACTGATGTCCTCATTGCTCCAAATCTTCCCATGATGACTTTTAAGTCAGGTCTCAGTTCTGTATGTTGATAACTTCTCTTATGGCATTTACTTTATCCTCTATAGTCCAGAATGAAAAATGCTACAAAGGGACTTTTGTGTGTATCTGGTAACAGATTTAAAAGCCATGTAGGCAGATGGTTTGTGCGTATAACTAATGCCCTGTAAGGTAATCTGGTTTTTTGTTCTTTAAGAAATGTATCTATCTGTTTAATAATGCCCACAAACGAAAATGCCCACAAGTCAAGATCTTTCTGCAGGGGAGGCTTCCAACACAGTGTGTCTTGGTAACAGCTATAGGGTCATGTTCGAACTTGGGTTACTGATAGCAGGCTGTTTTTGAGGTACTGTACAAGACAAATGCCAATAAATGTTTGTTGCAGGAATGCATATTTATGCTGTTGAGGGGCTACTGGTGCTGTAGTTGATTAATCTGCTCTAATTTCACTGTCCAATGTCCTGGATTCCTGAATGAAACACACACACACACACACACACACACACACACACACACACACACAGCCTTCTATTTTAATATGCCTTAACCAGCTCAATGCCCGGGTCACTCCCAACTTCCACATTACTAATGCTTCCCCTCTGATACTTCTGAATTATTATTTACTAAAACTTATATTCTCTCTTTGCTACCCTAGACCCAATGTAGGGATGTGGGGGCTGGGACTGCTCTTCCCCAGCTCTTATATGATTGTGTGCTCTCTTTTCTGCAGCTCTCAAGCATGGATCTTATTCTTTTTTTCTGGCATGATGATTCTGCTTCTTTCTCCATTTATTGACTGTAAATCCTAAAGTCCCACCTGTCTCTCTGCCTAGACATTGACCACCAGCAACTTTATTTACCAATCAATGCTAGCTGGGGGAAGGGACCCTCAGCATCTCTCATGCGGGATTCTTGTGCAATTTTGGGGACTGAAATGACAATGTAAGCATACAACCAAATCCACAACATTTTTTCTTTTTATCCATAAAAAGGCTCTTTCTTCTCAGATATACAATAGCTATAACAATTACAAGTTTTATAACAGTTATGCAAACTATAAGGTATGATATATGCTAATAATGTCCAGTCCATCAACTTTGTCAATTCAGATACATTCTAAATTATATTTTGATTTTAACTTGCATTACTATCTGAAAACCATCCTTTCAAATCTACATCATTTTCCTTAATGTCAAAAAACTTAAGTTCAATTATGAGTCTATAACTACTTTTCAACCTTGTCCGAAATCCGAGAAAAAATTTAATATAACCTGAAAATATAGGAAGCACAAAAACAGTCTCCAAAACTTAAACAAATTGCAGAGACAGATGACTACCTGGACTGTCCCCTATTCCTCAAAACTTTGGAGCATCAGTCTTTCACCTTCTGGCCCAGAACCATCTGACAGACCTTAAGTGAAGCAGGAATTATGAAGGACTAGCTTGCCCTGTTTTGTCAGAGCTAAGCTGTTGACGATCCTGTATCACGTGTCCTTTCCTGGACATTATTTTTTGTCTATAGATGAATTAGGGCAATTCTTGCTGAATGGCTATCTTGCCACAACTGGAACAACTCTATATGGAGGTTATGATGCTCAATATCTTCTTTTAACTGTCTGGAGCAGATATGTCTCTTAGTCAAAAATCTATTAATAATGAAATGAAATGATTTTGAATGTCATTTCTGATTTCTGATGCTTTTGAAGACTATTTATATATAGTATAAATTAAATCTTGACTACTCTTAGCTATTTCTAATTGAATAATAATGGAAGTACCTTATTATAATTAAATCAAATCTAATATAACCATGAGTTTACTAATTAATTAAGTAATTAAGTAATACCCTTAACTTGCATTACTTAATCATCCTAAACAGTTTGTAATAGCAGCTATTCGAAGGACTAGGTTGGGGGTTGGGGATTTGGCTCAGTGGTAGAGCGCTTGCCTAGCAACTGCAAGGCCCTGGGTTCGGTCCCCAGCACCAGAAAAAAAAAAAGGACTAGGTCAAAGCCTTGTATTCTTAAATGAGTTGTATAGGCACAATGCCTATCTAAGAGTAACAATACTAATTTCAAATGTTTTATCAATATACAAAGCTTTATACCAATGAAAACCTTGAACTCATATCAATATATTAATTCTATACCAATGTAATTATAACTTCAATTTTGTATCAAATATAAATACTTCTAACAATACAAGAGTATGACTGTACAATGCTTTATTTATGAATAACTTTAGTAATCTATCCCATATATCTAATTTCTTTTTTTTCTTTTTTCTTTTTTTCGGATCTGGGGACCGAACCCAGGGCCGTGTGCTTGCTAGGCAAGCGCTCTACCACTGAGCTAAATCCCCAACCCTTATATCTAATTTCTTATAACATCACTCTATCCCCTTTTCCTCTTCAACCACCTTCCTTTTACCTAGGAAGAAATGGATAGAGAAGAGGAAAGGAAGAACAGAGAAAACCCCAACTCTAAGTTCTCTATTTAGTTTTCTTCCTTTTCAAAATTGTGACTATCTCCAAATTCTCCCTTAAAATTATCTATAATTTATAAAGTAACCACAACCAGACACCCAAACCCAAGGAGTTGGGATCACGAGTCTCCATAACTTCTTCCTGCCGAATTGGGGTGATGAAAAACAGTTTTTTAAGGGGGTGGGGAGGAATAGGAATATTAGAAAACTTGGTTAGATTAAGAAAGTTAGCTTTCATATCTGTTATCCAGTCTCCATTTGCTTAGGAGGCTCAGGGCTCGACCGAAGTTCCGACTGGATCTGTCTGAAGGCTGTATGAAGTGAGTCCATTGGAATTCAGCAGCTGTTCCTGAAGCTGTTCTGGAAGCGTTTCTAGAAACAGCATGAGGAGGACGGGAGATACAACAGCAGGTCATTTCAGCATCCCTGCGGGTGAACCTCGTCAGAGCTGCACATTTTGCAATATATGAATCCTACAACCGAAAATTTTGGTATTGTTAAGATGGATTGTACCAGGTGCATAGATCTGTTAAGGATAGATTTTTGCTCCTTGTTTGATCAGCTGAAAGACAACTATCCTTTTACGAGTTAATTTGATTACTAACCAATTGTAATATATCTTCATTCACGACATGTGAAGAATGTGTAGATAACATGAGAACATCATCAGAGACCATCTTTCCCTGTAGCAGCTATACCTTTCTGGTAGCCAGGATGTCTGGCCGTCTCCAGACTTGGGTACCAAGCAGTAGCAATGGTTTGAATCCATATTCAGCAACTCCTATCCAAAGTTTTGCTCCTACAAAGTCTCTTTATGGGTTCATGCCCCTCTTCTTCCTCCCTCCTTCCTTCCCTCCATCCAGTCCTCTCTCTCCTCCCTCCCTCTCTTTTTTTCCCTCTCTTCTTCCCTCCCAGCAATAACAATAAAATGTATAAACCAAAGAAAGATTCATTAGTCTCTTAAACTTCTAGGGAACAACTTAAAAGGTCTTTATCACAGTATTTCCTTTTGTAGAATAATTTATTTCTCTTCAGCCTGGGAACTCACCCCTTGTTATCTCAGTAGACTAGAGCCTTCTACTTCAAAGCCTAGGCACTGTGTCATCTCAAACAATAGAAGGACTTTCTTTGAAGCAAATCTTACATTTTTCCAGAATAAAGAAGTACCTTTCAAATATTTCTTTCTGCTTTGAATAGCAGTTTTTTTTGTATTTGATAAATGTCAACATAGTTATGATGAATAAAGTGCAAATTTACTGAACATTTAAGCTATCATAGTAGATCCTGTCATTCTGTACTTTTTCAATCAACTGATATTAAAGTGTAATTACTATTGCATGTGGGTTTGAAAGATGTTTAATTTTTTTTTAATATTTCAAGAAGAGTAGGAATTTTTTTCTGTGATACGGCCTTAACTCCACCCCACCTCAGAGCTAGCAGGAAACTAAATGGTGTCAATTTGAATGAAGTTTTTGGCCTGGGTTTTGAGCTAACATTTGGGGGTTTTGTGTCTGAGTTATGTTTTAAGGAGTGTGGCTGAATTAAAACCAGAGGTAGGACAAAAATGAGCTAAGGAACCTAGAGATAGTAGGAGTGGTTGGTGCCGGAGGAGGAAATGGGATACTTAAGGGAGGTGATTTGGGCTTCTAAGACTACTCACAGACCAGTGGATATTTGGGAGAAGTTAATAGAGAGTAAAGTCCTTGTTCAAAGCAATGGTCCCAATCTTGGCAGATTCCTATAGATGTGAGTTCCATGTCATAGTAGATAAACAGGCAGAGAAGTTATAGAAAAAAGAATGGGGATTAAAACTTGATATTTCTGCCATATTTTCATCTGTCTTTTGTTACTTAACTGCTTTAGTAAGGTATAATGTATGTGGCATATTTATTCACTGCGAGTATACTGGATTGTATAGACTAGTGTGTTTGAGTGAGAATGTTGTACATCAATACAGTCTTTGATGTTTTCAGAATTCCCCCAAGTTCCCGGTCTATACCTACACCTAGACCTATGCTTGCTCTCTGGTCTCAACCATGCACCTGCTTTCTGTCTCTATAGATTTACCTTTTTCTGAAAAATTTATAATGGCTAAATGCAACATACAATATGTATGTGTGTCTTTATTCACCTGGCATTATATTTCTTTAGGTTCATCAATATTGCAGTATGCATAAATGGCTCTGCTTCTGCCGAATGGATTCTATTGTATTCGTATACACTATTTGGGTTATCCATTCATAGGCTGGGAGACCTTTGAAAGGCTTCCACTTTTAGCTGTAGTAAGTCCAGGTAGATTGTCTTAATCCAAAAATTAAAAGTCAAATTACTCCCAAATCCAAACTATTTTTGGGGTCTGATATGTTGATAAATGAAAAATTCCATATGTGAGCATATATTCCCATTAGGATGCTGGAGGAAGTACACCTTAAAATTACTTTATACATACATACATATATATATAAACATATATATGTATAATAAACATTGCTCAGAGTTTAATGTTTAAACTTACGATCATCCTCCAAGATATGGCCTTAAATATACAACTGTGCTAAATATGAAAAAAAAGTTTAAACTAAGTATTCATCTGGTTCCATAGATAAGAACAATGCAGTCTATAATTCTTTCTTGAGAATTTGTATACAAACCTTTGGGTGGACAGAGGTTTTATTTCTCTTAGGTAGAGACCTGTGAGTAGCATTGTTATTATATAGGTTTAGCTTTACTGATTGTCAGCTTAATAGAGACAAATCTCTAGGCGGGTCCAGGAGAGGATATCTAGACTGGGTTCTTGGAGGTGGGAAAACTTAGTCTAATTTCGGGTAGCATGATCCTATGGTCTGGAGTCCAAAACAAGGTGAAAATGAGTGTGGATTGCTCAACTGGTGAAGCCACTTGGTTCCTGAGGATCCGAGTTCAATCCCCAGGACTCATGTGGGCTGCTTTTTTTTTTCGTTAGTTTTACACTATCTTGGGTCATCTTGGAAGAGGAAATGTCAGTAGAGAACATTCCCATCACCAGCTGTAGGCAAACCTGTGGGCATTTTCTTGGTTAATGACTCATATGGGAGGGCACAGCGCACTGTGGGCAGTGTCCTTCCCAGGCAAGTGGGGAGGAGGAGACTGAGCAAGCCACAGGTAGTAATTCAGTGAGCAGTATTCCTCCATGGTCTGTGCTTCTGTTCCTGCCTGCAGGAGTTCCTGCTCCTTCTTCCCCTCATGATGTGCTGTGACGGGGACATGAAAACTGAACTAACCTGCTCTTCCCCAAGTTACATTTAGTCACGGTGTTTATCACAGCAGTAGAAAACCTAGGTAAGACAACACATGAAGGTGAAAGGAGAGAACTAACTCCATCGGGTTTTCCTCAGACCCCCACATGGATGCTGTGCCCCTGGTGCCCCCATTGTATGCAAACACATATAATATCCACTTAAAATATCAAAAGGAGATGATGAACTGAGCATCCTTATTCATCTTCCTGCCTTCTCACTGTGGATGCAATGAGACTAACTCAATTTCTTGCCCTGTGGCTTCCCTAGGATGAAGGATTTACTCGTCAGTGATGAAACAGAATAAATCCTTCCTTCCTTAAGTAGCTTTTGTGAGGTATTTTGTCAAAATAACAAGAAATATTAATAACTAATTAAAAAATTGGCCCTAAATGCATATCCATTGCTGTAAACTATAAACTTAGTCATGTGGTTCTTGGGTTTTTGGAATTGTTTTGGGAAAGAGTTGTGGAAGAGTTTGAAACTTGGAGCTAGAGAAAGCTTAGAGTGTTGTAAGCAGACCTAGTTAGCCTGAAGGGTAACCCAGAGGCTGGTACAACTGTGGTACAAGGGGGGCAGGCAATATATCAAGTTATTAAAAGAACTTGGCAATGCATTCTGTGCCATGCTGGTCTTACAGGTTTAACAGATGCGTGGCTGGGAGTAATTGAACCTTGTCCCGAGGTTCCAGAAGGCCACTGAAAGCAAGCAGTATGCGAAAGGGTTAGATTCCCTGCAAGGGGGCTCTGAGAATTCAGTGTGTGAGGCTGTAAATGGGAAGCCTAAGTTTCCATGGAGACCTCCAGAATGTTAGAGATGGCAGGACCATAGGATGTTAGTGAAAGAAAGCTGCATGCACAGAGTGAAGTCATGCGAAGAGACGCTGGGTGTGTGGCGCAGGTGAGAGGGTTGGTATAGCAGGGTTAGACAATTCTGAGCTCAGATGATTCCTTTAGAAGCCTCAGCTGAACATGGAACTGCCAGGTTTGTGTTTGTTTTGCTTGGTGGTAGTCTTGTTTTGTGTGTCTTTACTTCCTATGCCCCAACTCCTCCTTTGGGATTAGGAGTGCTTACCTTGTGCTATTTTATGTTGGAAGCACACAACTTTCCTTATTAAAATGTTATTGGGGCTTGCAGTTAAGCGAGTGCCTCAGCTTCATGGACTCTGCATTTATACTTTTAAACGCCGTGAGAGCTGAGGGCCGTGAGAACTGAGCACGTTTTGCAACTTGAGCTTATGTTGAGAAGAAGTAGAGAGTTATGGCTTCAGTGTGATTATGTTTGAGTATGAAATTGACAAGGAGTAGACTTGGGATGTTTAACACCATTGGCCAACTTAACAGGATCTAGAATCGTAAGAGTCTGAAAACCCTGAAGGAAGATCTCAGACTCAGGTAGTAAGCAAAAAATCTAGGGGTGTTTATTCTGCAGAAACAACCAGCACGCGGGGGTCAACCATTCTCTAAAATGGTGACTCCAGACAAAGGGATCCAGGACTTTCTATAGGGAACTGGGGGAAGCTCTCTAGAAGGATTAGGTAACCTAAAATATCATTAGTGGGTGCTAGGGGGTCATAGGCGGTCAGTGGTCTGCATTCCCATGTCATGAACATTCAACCATGCGAATGGACAGATGGCCCATTGTGAGATATTTTCTCATTTTTGTGGTTATCCCGAAGGTATTCTTTGGGGGGAGATTTTTATGATCTTGTTCTGCATTTTATAGTTTGTTCCCAGAGCTGGTGTTTTATGACTTGGTTTCTAGGACTTATGGTCTATTCCTGAAGCTTGTGCCTTATGGCCTTTTTTTGAAATCAGGCCTGATTCTTAAGTGGAGACAAATGGGGTTTGTGGTACCCTTTCAGAACCATGTAGAAAGATCTCTGGGCAAGTTTGTAAGAGATTATCTGGATTGAGGTAGTTGGGGTGGGAAGACCTGGCCTAACCGTGGGTGGCACCATCTCGTGGGAGTGCAGGACTGAGTAAATACTTGTAACTGAATTATACATAAATGAATTGCATGCTAGCATTTGTCTTTCTGCCTCCCGACTGTGGGTTCCAGCTCCTACTGATCCAGCTCTCCAGCTTCTCTAGTGGTTTTGATCTGTGCAAGATCAGCTTGGAATAAAGGGTTTCTCTGAGACATTGAATCCAGCTCAGACTCTTAAGGGAATCATTCGGGAATCTCTCAGAACGTGCTTATATTATACATACTGTATTTCACACCCAGGGGAATTTGTCTTTAGGGTTTATGTAAGATAGTTCTCTAAAGGCCTCCTGGTGATTCTAATGACATCGACCTTTGAGAAACCCTGTGAATTTGAGTGTGATTGGACCTAGTCTGGAATGAGCTGCATTTAAGAATGTATTGTGTTAGCGTTTGCAAACATGTTCTCTCCTTAAATAAAAGGAAAAGGAAGACAGTCTCATATTTTGGAGCATTGTTTTAAACATATCACCGTGTTTAAGGTCAATTACCTGTCCAGGTTGGGCTCATTATTTTAACCTCTTCACGCGTGGGTGGGAGAGGGCAACCAAGGCATTGAGCTCACTCCATCCCACACATAAAAGGAGTCTCTCACTCTCAGAGAATTAGCAGTTCTTCCTGTAAAAGGCCTCGGGGCTTTTGTGTTGCACAGCAAAGCCACCCAAATAGAAAGATTAGAAAGATCCATATCCAAGTAAGCACTGTGCGCGGCCCCAGAGAACTTTGAAACTCTTCCTCTCCGTTCTTCAAATAGTCCCTCGTTAGATTATGGTTATTTTTGGAGCGATTCTAACAAGGTTGCTTCTCTGGCTTCCCAGTTGTGAGGCTAGAAGCAGAAAATAAGGGAGACAAGTAACTCACAGCAGGCACATTAAACACATTAAAACAGCCAAACTGGAGCCAGAGTATTCTGCGTGGAGAAAGGGAAATGGCTTCTCTCACTGAAAAGCTACGGAGTTCAGCCAGTTAATCTCCAAGTCCTACACAGCTCTAAACCCCAGTGTGTTTGAGATAAAAACTGTAAAAAGTTGGAGAAAAACATTGAAGAACGAAAAACCAAGAAATTTGGGCCTGGCGTGTGGGAAATGTTGCTAACTTCCCTGCTCTTGAGGGCCGTACTGAGCCCCAGGCAGCGTGGCATCTGTCTTGTGTGCTAAGGCCGCTGAGTCATTGGATGGGTTCGTTTTGTAGATCCCGTTTCCCAAGGCTGGGAAGCACACAAGTTACTTTAGAAAGATTGCACTTAAAAATACTCATCAACATTGTTACTGAAAATAAAAAAAAAATCCTTTGAAGGACCGTTTCACCCGATTACATTCTTTTTTGTGGTTTGGTGTTTTTGCTTTCTCCTTAACAATTCAAATAGTCGTGACCGCGTACATCTTGCCTCTTTGTATTGCTTTATGTTAACTCACATCATTTGCCACCCCAAATTGTACTTTGCATTTTGTCAAGATTTCTAGTTCTTCTTACTGTGTATCTTAATGAACTAGAAACCACCTGCTTGGTTTCAGACCCTGGGACCCTGGGACAAGGGGCTGAACTACATATTTTACATATCAAAGCAGACCAGGTCTCCTGGTTCTTTTTTTTTTTTTTTTTTTCTGGAGCTGGGGACCGAACCCAGGGCCTTGCGCTTCCTAGGTAAGCGCTCTACCACTGAGCTAAATCCCCAGCCCCAGGTCTCCCGGTTCTTAAACAGTCCCTCAGTCCCTGCCTGGCATACCCAATCCCCAACCCGCTCATGGGCTGGGCTGCCCCTCCCCCATAGGCTCTTCTGTATACAATCCAGACATTTTGATGCCTCCTCTTCCTCTGCTTCTTCCCCACTTTTCATTCTCTTTGCACATTCTCTTCCACCTCCCTTCTCTCCTTCTGGGGGGCAGCTTCCCTGGCCTTCTTCCTTTTGGCCAATGAACTTGCCTGCTAGAGAGCAGCTTCCTAATAAACCTGCATATATATAAATCTGGATTGAATTGGCTCATTTCACCTTTTAAAAATTGTCTTCTAACATGGTTTTATGGGTACTGGTAAGATAATAGGCCTTTTAGAGTATTGGTTTCCTGAGGAAAGGATTCAGTTGTGTTTTGCTTGGTTTCCATCAAACGTCCATAAATGAATGGGTCTTAGGTAAACAACCGAGTCAATGAATCAGTAAATGAATGAACTGCAAAAGAAAGATGTCTTTCACCTTCTTCTAAGGCCAGAAGATTTGTCTTTCTCACCTCCCCATCCCTAACCTCTATTCTGCCTTAACTCCACCGTACTCAGGCATAATTTTCTAATATTAAACTGACTTTATCTTCCTTGGATTAGACTCCTCCATGGTCATTACTAAGGATTCATTTTAGTTTATTTAAAGTTCCAAGTGTGTTGTCACAGATTTTTTTCACATTTCAACCCCTTAGTCAACTTTTCTTTCTTTTCTTCTCTTCTCTTCTCTTCTCTTTTCCTTCCTTCCTTCCTTCCTTCCTTCCTTCCTTCCTTCCTTCCTTCCTCCCCTCTCTCTTTCTCTCTCCCTTCCTTCCTTCCTTCCTTCCTTTCTTTTTTTTTTTTGTAGGTGCAGCAAACTTTATTGATAGTGTTCAAGAGAGAAGGGAGGGCTCCCTAGGCCCTTCCTGTTATTATGGAGTCTGGGATAGAATTGTGAGGGAGATGCTCAGTGTTGGGGGCTGAGTTGGGATGGGGACTCCTCAGCAACTGAGGGCCTCTCTCTTGCTCTCAGTATCCTTGCTGGGCTGGGGTGGGTGGTCCAGGGTTTCTTACTCTTTGGGGGCCATGTAGGCCACGAGGTCTACTACCCTGTTGCTGTAACCATATTCATTGTCATACCAAGAAATGAGCTTTACAAAGTTGTCATTGAGAGCAATGCCAGCCCCAGCATCAAAGGTGGAAAAGTGAGAGTTGCTGTTGAAATCCCAGGAAACAACCTTGGTCCTCAGTGTAGCTCAGGATGCCCTTTAGTGGACCCTCAGATGCCTGCTTCACCACCTTCTTGATGTCATCACACTTGGCAGGTTTCTCTGGGCGGCATGTCAGATCCACAACAGATACATTGGGGGTAGGAACATGGAAGGCCATGCCAGTGAGCTTCCCATTTAGCTCTGGGATGACTTTGTCCACAGCTTTGGCAGCACCAGTGACTGCAGGGATAATGTTCTGGGCTGCCCCACCACCATCATTCCACAGCTTTCCAGAGGGGCTATCCACAGTCTTCTGATTGGCAGTGATGGGATGGTCAGGAGACCTTCCACAATGCCAAATTTGTAATGGGTGACCTTGGCCAGGAAGACTAAGCAGTTGGTGCAGGATGCATTGCTGACAATCTTGAGGGAGTTGTCATATTTCTCATGGTTCACACCCATCACAAACATGGGGGCATTGGCCAAAGGGGTGGAGATGATGACCCTTTTGCTCCCAACCTTCAGGTGATCCCTAACCTTCTCCATGGAGGTGAAGACACCAGTAGACTCCACAACATACTCAGCACCAGCATCACCCCATTTGATGTTAGTGGGATCTTGCTCTTGGAAGATGGTGATAGGCTTCCCATTGATAACAGGCTTCCCATCATCAGCCTTGACTGTGCCGTTGAATTTTCCACGGGTAGAGCCGTATTGGAGCATGAAGACCATGTAGTTGAGGTTAATAAAAGAGCTGTTGATGGCAACAATCTCTACTTTGCCAGATGCAGAAAAGGCAGCCCTGGTAACCAGGTGCCCAATAGCCAAATCCGTTCACACTGACCTTCATCATCTTGTCTACTGGACGAGGCTGGTACTGCAGGAGAAGATGCAGCTGTCTCTGGAACAAGGGAGGAGCAGAGAGCCTTCACTTTTCTTGTTAACACCCGAAACAATCAAATTAAAGAGAGGCCAGGTTTCTTTGGGTAATAGTTCTAGAATTTTCCTATGATGATTTATTGACTGCATTGCTATTGGTTTCATGAATCATTGGGAGATGAGAGCAGAGAAAGCCTCACTCTGCAGCTGGAAGCTAAAAAGAGAGGAAGGGAAAGGGACCCACATTCCCTTTCAAGGACCCTCCCCTGATGATTTAAGACTTCCCACTAGACTTCCGTTGGAAGGTTCCACCTTCCTTTAATAGCATTGTATGCTGGAAAGCAACCATTCAGCTCAGGGGTCTTTGGTACAAAATTGCAAACCACGATAGTACCTATTATAGTTCCTTTTTAAATAGCTAGGATGAGTAGGATGTAGATTCCATGATGAGAACAGATTTTTTTCCGTGTGTGCAAGCATAGCGCTTGGGTCATAGTTGGCTCTTTGTGAGCACCAGGGGAAGAGGGAGAAGATGGAACAGGTCTAGATGATAGAATAGGTAATTTTCACGATTGAGCCCTGTCTACAACTACTTTTGATTTAACATTAGGTTTGCATTAATTTCATAAAACATTGCAGAGCTTTTTATCTACTTATTTAATCTGTGCATTGGAAAAACTTTAATTTTTTAATTGTGGCAAAAACACATAGTGTAAAATTTACATACCATTTTGAATAGTTTAAGCATATAATTTATCAGTGTTAATGGTACTTAAATTGTGAAACAGATCTTTAGAACTCTTTCAAAATAAAATCCCAAAGCTCTGTACTTAATCAGTGGTCATACACTTCATCTTCCCCTTCTCACCTCCTGACAGTCGCTATTCTCTGATTTGTACTGCTTTAGGTACTTCATAAATGTGAACACATATATTACTTGTCATTTTTTTATTGGATTTTTTAAAAAAAATTCACATTTCAAACGTTATCCCCTTTCCATCCAACCACCACCTCTTCCTGCCTCTCCACTTTGACATTCCCCTACACTGTAGGGGTCCAGTCTTGGCAGGACTAAGGGCTTCTTCTCCCTTTGGTGCCCAACAAGGCCATCCTCTGCTAATATGCAGCTGGAGTCATGTACTCTTTGGATGCTGGTTTAGTCCCTGGGAGCTCTTGTTGGTTGATATTGTTGTTCTTATGGGGTTGCAAACCCCTTCAGTTCCTTCAATCCTTTAACTCCTCCAATGGGGACCTCATTCTCAGTTCAATGGGTAGCTTTGAGTGTCTGCTTCTGTATTTGTCATGCTCTGACAGAGCCTCCCAGGAGACAGCTATCAGTCTCCTGTCAGCATGTACTTCTGGGCATCCACATTATTATCTGGGTTTGGTGGTTGTATGTATATGGGTTGGACCCCAGGTGGGGCAGGTTCTGAATGACCATTCCTTTAGTTTCTGCTCCAAACTTTGTCTCTATATCTCCTCCTATAAATATTTTTGTTCCTCCTTTTAAGAAGGACTGAAGCATTATCTGCACTTTGGTCATCCTTCTTCTTGAGCTTCATGTGGTCTGTGGATTGTATCTTGGGTTATCAGAGCTTTTGGGCTAATATCCACTTATCAGTGAGTGCATACCATGTGTGTTTTTTTGTGATTGGGTTACCTCACTCAGGACAATATTTTCTAGTTCCATCCATTTGCCTATGAATTTCATGAGATCATCATTTTTGATGCTGAATAGTACTCCATTGTGTAAAGGTACCACATTTTCTGTATCCATTCCTCTGATGAAGGGCATCTGGGTTCTTTCCAGCTTCTGGCTATTATAAATAAGACTGCTATGAACATAGTGGAGCATGTGTCCTTGTTATGTGTTGGAGGATCATTTGGGTATATGCACAGGAGTTGTATAGCTCGGACCTCAGGTAGTAAAATGTCCATTTTTCTAAGGAACCTCCAGACTGATTTCCAGAGTAGCTGTATCAGCTTGTAATCCCACGAACAATGGAGGAGTGTTCCTCTTTCTCCACATCCTCACCAGCATCTCTTGTCACCTGAGTTTTTGATCTTAGCCATTTTGATTGATGTGAGGTGGAATCTCAGGGTTGTTTTGATTTGCATTCCCTGTTGTAAAAATGGCCATTTTGCCAAAAGCAATCTACAGATTCTATGCAATTCCCATCAAAATTCCAACTCAATTCTTTATAGAGTTAGAAAGAGCAATTTGAAAATTCATTTGGAAAAACAAAAAAACCCAGAAAAGTGAAAACTATCCTCAACAATAAAAGAACTTCTGGGGGGGATCACTGTCCCTGAACTCAAGCTATATTACAGAGCAATGGTGATTAAAAACTGTATGGTATTGGTAAAGACAGGCAGGTTGATCAATGGAATAGAATTGAAGACCCAGAAATGAACCCACACACCTATGGTTACTTGACAAAGGAGCTAAAACAATCCAATGGAAGAAAGATAGCATTTTCAACAAATGGAGCTGGTTCAACTGGAGGTCAGCATGGAGAAGAATGCAAATCGATCCATTCTTATTGCCCTGTACAAAGCTCAAGTTCATGTGGATCATGGACCTCCATATCAAACCAGATACACTGAAGCTAACAGAAGAAAAAGTGGGGAGGCTCGAACACATGGGAACTGGAGAAAATTTCCTGAACAAAACACCAATGGCTTATGCTCTAAGATCAAGAATCGACAAGTGGGATCTCATAAAACTGCAAAGCTTCTGTAAGGCAAAGGACACTGTGGTTAGGACAAAACGGCAACCAACAGATTGGGAAAAGATCTTTGCCAATCCTACAACTGATAGAGGGCTAATATCCAATATATGCAAAGAATTCAAGAAGTTAGACTCCAGAGCATCAAATAACCCTATTAAAAACGGGGTAAAGTGCTAAACAAAGAATTCTCAACTGAGGACTATTGAATGGCTGAGAAGTTACTTGTCTTTTTACTGGAGGATCTTATCATTTAACACATTATACTTAAGGTTCATCTATACCATAGGATGGGACAGGACTTGTTTCCTCGGGGCTTAAATAGATGTCGAGTTGTAGGTTTGTTTTAACTCTCTTTAACCATTTTGTCAGTTGATGAACATTGGGGTAGCCTTTATCCCTTGGCCATTTTAACTAATTTTGAATTGAAACCTAACTGTGCAAGTCTTCAAGATCCTGCTGTCTTTTCTTTTGGCTCTATCCCAGATGTGAGACTGGCAGGTCACATGACACCACAACACTAAATATCCGGAGGAATGTTCATGATGTTCTACATAAGCTTCTGTTCCATTTTGCATCTCCACCAATAGGAATCTATTTGATGTGCATATTAAAACTTGACAGGAATGCTCTAATGCATTGTTCTGTATCTGAAAAATATATCTTTGAGATTTTGACAGACATTGCATATAATATGATTCTTCCTTATACAGTATGGAATTTTAACAATATTAGTTTTTCTGGTACCTGGGTATGGGATGTTTTCTTCATTTATTTGTGTCATCTTTAATTTTTCTCTCTAGTGTTTGTGGTTTGAATTATACAAGTCTTTTGGCTCCTTGACTGAATTTATTTTAAATTATTTCATTAGTTTTGATCGTCAATGTAAACAGAACAATTTTTGAAATTTACTCCCGTATTGTTCATCAATGGCACATAAAATTGGAACTGTTTTTTTTTTTTAAAGTTTGATTTTGTACTCTGAAGCTCCTTTGAATTTATTATCTGTAACAGAATATTTAAAGAGGAAAACTTTCAGGAGATTCTGCATATAAGGCTATTTTACTTTTTAACCAGCTTGAATGCTATTTACTTAGCCTAATTTCTCTGTCTAGGACAAGTGGAACATTCTACGCTGAGTAGAGGTGGCTGGACTAGGATTTCTTGGCTTCTTTCTGATAATAGGGAAAATATAAACAACTTGTAGTCTTTCAATATTAACTGATATTAGGATGTACTTATGCATTTCCTTATGGGCTCACAGTCTCATGGCCTTATGTGTTAAAGATATTGGCCCTGGATGTTGATGCCATTGAGAGGTGATTGGGATTTGAGGGTGCTAACCTTATCAATGGGCTAATCCCTTGATAAATCAACAAACTGGGTTATTAGGAGGTAGGATCTAGCTGGAGGAGGTCACTGAGAACTTGACCCTCCCCTCCTTTTCCCTCCCTTTCTCTTTCATCTCCCTCTTTCTCTTCTTCATGGCTGCCATGATGTCAACAACTTTGTTCTTGCGCATTCTCCTCTTATTATACTTGGTCTCCCCATGGCTAAGAAACAACAGAGTTGCTCACAATGGACTAAAACTATGAGTCAAAATACACCTTTATTTAATCTTATTTTCTTGTATATTTTATCACAGAAGTAGGCAACCGATTGACAATTATAATATTTGTGACCTCTTTAGATATGACCTTCATTATGTTGTGGTGGTTTTCTTCTATTTTGAGTATGTTTTTTACTGTATGTGCCTGATTATGAAAATGTGTTGGATCTTAAAAAGCTTCTTTTTTTTTAAATGTCCTGTGTTCCAGTGACTGATTTTGATAAGTTGAACCATCATTGTTTTCCAGGAATAAATACTCCTTATGGTGTATCATTTTATTAACATGTTAATTGAATTTAGTTTGTTAGTAGCATGTGGAGATAATCCTGTCAACATTCTTTTTTTAAAAATTTTTATTAGATATATTTCTTTACTTACATTTTAAATGTTATTCCCCTTCCCAGTTTCCTGCCATAAGCCCTGATACCCTCCCTTCCCCTTCCTCCATATGGGTATTCCGAACAGCACATACTGCCCTCCCATATTCCCCTGCACTGGGGGTCCAACCTTGGCAGGACCAAGGGCTTCCCCTTCCACTGGTACCCCAACAAGGCTATTCTCTGCTACATATGCAGTTGGAGCCCTGGGTCAGTCCATGTATAGTCTTTTGGTAGTGGTTTAGTCCCTGGAAACTCTGGTTGGTTGGCATTGTTCTTTTATGGGGTTGCAAGCTCCTTCAACTCTTTCAACACTAATTCCCCCTAAGGAGGTCCTGTTTTCAGTTCAGTGATTTGCTGCTAGCAATGACCTCTGTATTGGACATGTGGATGTGTCTCTCAGGAGGAATCTATATCTGGTCCCTTTCAGCATGCATTTTTTGCTTCATCAATCTTATCTAGTTCTGGTGGCTGTATATATATGGGCCACATGTGGGTCAGGCTCAGAATGGCTGTTACTTGAGTCGTTGCTCTAAACTTTGCTTCCATATCTCCTCCTATGGATATTTTCCCCCCTTTTAAGAAGGAGTGGAAGCATTCACAATTTGGTCCATCCTTCTTCTTGAGCTTCCTTTGGTCTGTGGATTGCATCTTGGATAATTCAAGCTTTTTGACTAATATCCACTTATCAGTGAGTTCATACCAAGTGTGTTGTTTTGTGATTGAGTTACCTCACTCAGGATGATATTTTCTAGTTCACTCCATTTGCCTCTGAATTTCATGAAGTCATTGTTTTTGATAGCTGAGTAGTACTCCATTGTGTAGAGTACCACCTTTTAAAAATCCATTCCTCCGTTGAAGGGTATCTGGGTTCTTTCCAGCTTCTGGCTATTATAAAGAAGGCTGCTATGAACATAGTGGACCATGTGTCTTTGTTGTACATTGGAGCATCTTTTGAGTATGTGCCCAAGAGACGTATAGCTGGATCCTCAGGTAGTGCAATGTCCAATTTCCTGAGGAACTGTCAGACTGATTTCCAGAGTGGTTGTACCAGTTTGCAATCCCACCAGCAATAGAGGAGTGTTCTTCTTTCTCCACATCCTTGCCAGCATCTGCTGTCACCTGAGTTTTTTATCTTAGCCATTCTGACTGGTGTGAGGTGCAATCTCAGTGTTGTTTTGATTTGCATTTCCCTGATGACTAATGATGTTGAACATTTCTTTAGGTGTTTCTCAGCCATTCGATAATACTCAGATGAGAATGTTTTGTTTAGCTTTGTACCACATTTTTAATAGGGTTATTTGGCTCTCTGGAGTTTAATTTCTTGAGTTCTTTGTATATTTTGGATATTAGCACTCTATCAGATGTAGGATTGGTAAAGATCTTTTCCCAATCTGTTGGTGGCTGTTTTGTCCTAATGACAGTGTCTTTTGCCTTACAGAAGCTTTGCAGTTTTATGAGGTCCAATTTGTCAATTCTTGATCTTAGAGCATAAGTCATTGGTGTTTTGGTCAGGAAATTTTCTCCAGTGCAGATGTGTTTGAGACTCTTCCCCACTTTTTCGTCTATTAGTTTCAGTGTATGTGGTTTGAGGTGGAGGTCCTTGATCCACTTGGACTTAAGCTTTGTACATGATGATAAGAATGGATCGATTTGCATTCTTCTCCATGCTGACCTCCAGTTGAACCAGCTCCATTTGTTGAAAATGCTATCTTTCTTCCATTGGATGGTTTTAGCTCCTTTGTCAAAGATCAAATGACCATAGGTATGTGGGTTCATTTCTGGGTCTTCAATTCTGTTCCACTGATCTACCTGCCTGTCTCTGTACCAATATCATACAGTTTTTATGACTATTGCTCTGTAATATTGCTTGAAGTCAGGGATAGTGATTCCCCCAGAAGTTCTTTTATTGTCGAGTATAGTTTTAGCTCTCCTGGGTTTTTTGTTATTCCAATGAATTTGCAAATTGCTCTTTCTATCTCTATAAAGAATTGAATAGGAATGTTGATGGGGATTGCATTTAATCTGTAGATTGCTTTTGGCAAAATGGCCATTTTTACTATATTAATCCATGAGCATGAAAGATCTTTTGTAGTAGGATCTGATGATTTATTTAATTTTTTTCAGATTCTGTTGGTATGTCTACCTTTTCATTTCTGATTTTGTTAATTTGGATATATTTTCTGTGACCTCTAGTTAGTCTGCCTAAGGGTTTATGTTACTTGTTGATTTTCTCAAAGAACCAGATCCTGGTTTTGTTGATTCTTTGTATAGTCCTTTTTATTTCTACTTGGTTGATTTCAGCCCTGAGTTGATTATTTCCTGCCTTCTACTCCTTTTGGGTTTATTTATTTCTTTTTGCTGTAGAGCTTTTAGGTGTGCTGTCAAGCTGCTGACACATGTTCTCTCCTATTTCTTTTTGCAGGCACTCAGAGCTATACGTTTTCCTCTTAGTACCGCTTTCATTGTGTCCCATAAGTTTGGGAATGTTGTATCTTCCTTTTCATTAAATTCTAAGGAGTCTTTAATTTCTTTCTTTATTTCTTCTTTGACCAAGTTGTCATTGAGTAGAGCATTGTTCAGCTTCCATATATAGTGGGCTTTCTGTCATTATCGTTGTTATTGAAGACCAGTCTTAGTGTGTGGTGATCTGATAGGATGGATGGGATTATTTCTATCTTCCTGTTTTGTGACCAATTATATGGTCAATTTTGGAGAAGGTCCCATGAAGTGCTGAGAAGAAGGTATATCCTTTTGATTTAGGATGGGATGTTCTATAAATATCTGTTAAGTCCATTTGGTTCATGACTTCTCTTAGTCTATGTTTAATTTCTGTTTCCATGATCTGTCCCTTGATGAGAATGTGGTGTTGAAATCTCCTACTATTATTGTGTGAGGTGTAATATGTGCTTTGAGCTTTAGTAAAGTTTCTTTTATGAATGTAGTTGCCCTTGCATTTGGAGCATAGATATTTAGGATTGAGAGTTCATCTTGGTGGATTTTTCCTTTGATGAATATGAAGTGTCCTTCCTTATCTTTTTTAATGACTTTTGGTTGAAAGTAAATTTTATTTGAGGTTATAATGGCAACTCCAGGTTGTTTCTTTGGGTCATTTGCTTATAAAGTTGTTTTCCAGCCATTTACTCTGAGGTAGTGTCTGTCTTTGTCTCGGAAGTGTGTTTCCTGTAGGCAGCAAAATGCTGGGTCCTCTTTACGTATCCAGTCTGTTAGTCTAAGTCTTTTTATTGGGGAATTGAGTCCATTGATGTTGAGAGATATTAAGGAATAGTGATTGTTGCTTCCTTGCTTCCTGTTATTTTCGTTGTTAGAGGTGGAATCATGCTTGCTTGTCTCTCTTTTGGTTTATTGTTAGGATATTATATTCTTGCTTTCTGTACAGTGCAGTTTCTCTCCCTGCGTTGGAGTTTTCCATCTATTATCCTTTGTATGGCTGGATTTGTAGAAAGATATTGTGTTAATTTGGTTTTGTCATAGAATATCTTGATTTTTTTCATCTATGTTAATTGACAGTTTTGCTGGATACAGTAACTTGGGCTGGCATTTGTGTTCTCTTAGGGTCTGTCCAGGATCTTCTGGCTTTCATAGTCTCTGGTGAGAAGTCTGATGTAATTCTTATATGTCTGCCTTTATATGTCACTTGACCTTTTTCCCTTACTGCTTTTAATATTCTTTCTTTTTTTGTGTGCATTTGGTGTTTTAACTATTATGTGACGGGAGGAGTTTCTTTTCTTGTCCAATCTATTTGGAGTTCTGTAGCCTTCTTTTATGTTTATGGGCATCTCTTTCTTTAGGTTAGGGAAGTTTTCTATAATTTTGTTGAATATATTTACTGGCTCTTTAAGTTGGAAGTCTTCACTTTCTTCTATACTTATTATCTTTAGGTTTGATCTCATTGTTTCCTGGATTTCCTGTATGTTTTGGGCTAGGCTTTTTGCATTTTACATCTTTGACAGTTGTGTCGATATTTTCTATGGTATCTTCTGCCCCTGAGATTCTTTCTTCTATCTCTTGTATTCTGTTGGTGATACTTGTATCTATGGCTCCTTGTCTCTTCCTTTGGTTTTCTGTATCCGGATTGTCTCCCTTTATGCTTTCTTTATTGTTTCTTTTTCCATTTTCAATTCATTCACCTGTTTGTTTGTGTTTTCCTGTAATTCTTTAAGGGATTTTTGTCTTTCCTCTCTAGGGGAAGGAAACTTGTTTACTTGTGTTTTCCTGTGTTTCTTTAAGGGGGTTCTTTATGTCTTTCTTAAAGTCCTCCATCATTATCAAAACCTGCGATTTTAAATCCAAGTCTTGCTTTTCTGGTGTGTTTGGATATCCAGTATTTTCTTTGGTGGGAGAACTGGGCTCTGATGATGCCAAGTAGTCTTGGTTTCTGTTGCTTAGGTTCCTGCACTTGCCTCTAGCCATTGGGTTTTCTCTGGTGTTTGCTTGTCTTGCTGTTTCTGAGTGTCTTGACCCTGCCATAGGCCTCTGTGTCAGCACTCCCGTAGAACTGTTTTCCTGTTTCTTTCAGCCTTTCCTGAGAACAGGCCCTCAGATTTCAGGTGTGTGGGTGCTCCTGGGGACTGTCTTCCAGCACTAGGCGTGGGCAGGAAACAAAGGGTCATGTCCCCGATTTCTCGTAGGTCCTTGCACCTAGCGGGTACAGTTGGCACCATGTAATTCCCTCTTGTGTCTGGACTGTGGGCAGAGTGTATTCTCCTTTGACATCTCAGGAGTATCCACATTTCTAAGGGTCAACCTCTCTCCCCCACGGGATTTGGGTGCAGGGAGCTGTTTGCTTGGTTCAGTTCGGTCCTGGGCTCAGACCAGAACTGAGGGTACAGCTGCCTGTCTGTTCCTATATCCCCTTGTCCAGAGGCACTGTGCAGTTTCTCCTTGGATCAGGGATGTGGGCAGAGGTGTGCACAGGTGGCAGTCTGTCCTGCGGTCTCAGGATGTCTGCACTCCTGGGTGGTCAGCTCTCTTCTCCATGGGATTTGGGTGCAAGGAACTCCTGTCAACATTCTTGAAGGATCTATCTAGTAGTTTTTTTTTTCAGTATGTTTGAATTTGGTGTGTTTTGACAACATATAAAGATATATCAAGGAAGCCATTTTGTTCGAGAACTTTGAAAAATATTTTCAGTTTATTATAGTATTATTCATGTATTTACAAGGTCTACTAGTTCGGGAGGGGAATTAATATATATATCCTACATACATTGCAATTTAGTTGAATTTTACATTCTACATCACCAGAAATAGATATGGTGACCCATGCAAGCTTTATTTTATTTGCCCGGTGGCTGTTTTGTTCTTTAATTTTTCAGTGGAGTGTATTTTACTTTTAAATACCTACAATCAACACACACACACACACACACACACACACACACACACACACACACACAACTTAAAGAAGGGAAGCTGCCTTTTGCCTCTGAGTTTGGAGGGTTCAGTCTGTGGTGATTTCGCTGCTGGCATTTGGGCAGAACATCATGGCAATGGGCGGGGGGGGGTGCACAGAGACAAGGAAAGGAGTAGACTAGGGACCAGATATAACTTTCAAAGTGCCCTAGTAACCCACTTCCTCCAACTAG